>NC_053491.1:372721762-373077467 GCF_905171775.1 Rana temporaria
CGCCGCCGCCGCCTCCTCACACAGACTCCAGTCTGTTTGCTGCGCCTGACCGTGAAGCCACGCTTTGCGTGCTTTGTCTTCCCTTTTGAAGGGTCCGGCCATGCGTGACGTGACGCGTCATCACGTCCCGGCTGCGAATCGCGATAGAATTGGTCCACTGTGATGTCCATCATAATGGCACAGCGCGCCTATGATGGACATCTCACTGGCCAATCCTGGGATCGTGGGCGGGACCATGTCTGTGATGTCGATGGATGCGTCGCACGGCACAGACAGTGACAGCACTTGACTTATCCCTGCGCTCATGCAGTTTTTCAGGGGATTCGCCGATTCGGGGCTAATAATGTTAAAATAAACGGCCGAGACTTGGGGCTTTTCGCGGTCCCATTCGGGGCTCCAGCCCGCCAAACCCCACCCTCCCGACGCCCCTGCTGTGTACCTATCTTGCTGGTCAGTGGTAGTCCTGCAACTGCTGTAGCAATTGGCCATCAAGCCCGACGCCTGATAGTGACATGCTTGTAGAGAAGGGCAAAACTAGAAAAGGTATGTATAAAACGGCTATCTATATCTAAGTTGTCAGTGAAAGAGTTATACAGAGATTGCTTAAATAAGCCAAAACATAGTATACCTGTCCATTGACATATGCATGTTGAATCAATGACCGATAGCAGAGAAGTATCTCAACTAGAGACAAGGTGCCAGATTCACAAAGAGTTACGCCGGCGTATCAGTAGATACGCCGACGTAACTCGGAATCTAAGCCCTTCGTATGTTTAAGTGATAAAGGGCTTGAGCTATTAGGATTATTGATAAAAAGAAAACAGCGCAAAATCAGAGCAATAGACCGTACACTACTTGAGATAAAAAATAATTTAAAGGGTAGCGAGGAAAAACCAGAATTTATAGCTCTGTCAAAACAACTTCAGCGCGACATGGAACAAAAAGATAAGGAGACAATAGCTAGGAAAAAAAGAAAATTAGAATTACATCAAGCAGACAGGTCAGTTAGTGGTCAGACATTAATGGAGAGTGGAATGGGGATAGATGGGGGAAGGGTTATGGCAGGTGACAAGAAAGTTCCCATGTTGCAAACAGCCATTGGAAATAATAGTTCCATTTGTACTACTATAAATTATATGAAAAACACCAGAGAAAAAAAATGTAACAATACATTTAAGTGTTTGTTCACCAATGCCAGAAGTCTGCCAAGCAAAACAGGTGAGCTGGAAGCTCTGGTGCATGAGGAGAGCTATGATGTAATCGGTATTGCTGAAACTTGGCTTCAATCCTCACATGACTGGGCTATTAATATTCCTGGCTATGCTCTCTTTCGGAAAGACAGGGTAAAAAGGAAAGGTGGAGGGGTCTGTCTCTATGTGAGAAGTGACCTCAAAGCAAGCGTGAAAGAGAACCTGGTTGATGGAGAGTGTGATGAGGCTGAAGCATTATGGGTGGAACTGCATACAGATGTGCGTAGTTCAAAATTAATCATTGGAGTTTGTTATAAACCACCCAATGTTAATGAGGAGGTGGAGACTCAGCTCCTTGCACAGATGGAAAGGGCTGCAAGGTCTGGGACGGTGATAATAATGGGGGATTTTAACTACCCAGAAATTGACTGGATTAATGGCACTTCTGGGACAGTTAAAGGACAAAAATTTAAAAACCTATTGCAGGACAATTTTATGGTGCAGTTTATTGAGGCCCCAACTAGGAATGATGCCCTGTTGGACCTGATAATTTCAAACCATGCAGAGCTTATTACTAATGTTCAGATAAAGGAACACCTGGGTAGCAGTGATCATAACATGATTTCATTTAATATTAACTATAAGCAAGAAATACATACAGGAAATATTAAAACACTAAATTTTAAGAGAGCAAATTTTCCAAGGATGAGGGCTGCTCTCCAGGACTTGGACTGGGAGGGACTATTGGCACAGCTGAACACAGAACAGAAATGGGAATTCTTCAAAAAGACTGTGTGGAACCTCACTGCAAAGTATGTTCCCATGGGCAATAAGTTTAAAAGGCTAAAAATAAAACCTATGTGGCTCACGGTCAAAGTTAAAAAAGCTATAAACAAAAAGAAAGTAGCTTTTAAAAAATATAAAAATGAAGGAACACTAGTGTTGTTTAAATGTTACAAAGAATATAACAGGATATGCAAAAAGGAAATCAAGGATGCAAAAATTCAAAACGAACGACAGATTGCAAAAGATAGTAGGACAAACCCCAAAAAATTCTTTAAATATATTAATAGTAAAAAGGTGAAGTCTGAGCATGTAGGCCCCTTACAAAATAATCTAGAGTGGGTGACTGGGGACAAAGAGAAGGCAAATGTATTAAATGTTTTCTTCAGCTCTGTGTATACAATGGAGCATGGGGGAGCTCATGTCCAAAATGGGGGTGGGAGTAACACAGCCTCAAATCCACAATGGCTCAAAAGTGATATGGTCCAGAAATATTTAGACAGAATAAGGGTGGATAAAGCACCTGGACCTGATGGCATCCATCCACGGATCCTAGGTGAGTTGAGCTCTGTCATTTCAAAGCCACTGTATCTAATATTTAGGGACTCATTAAAGACAGGAATAGTACCACTGGATTGGCGCAGGGCCAATGTGGTGCCCATATTTAAAAAGGGAACAAAGTCTTTACCAAGTAACTATAGACCTGTTAGTTTAACTTCTATCATTGGGAAGATACTGGAACGTTTAATAAAAGACCACATGGATGAGTTCTTGCTGGAAACAAACTATTTAAGCAGCAGACAACATGGATTCATGAAAGACAGAAGTTGTCAGACAAACCTGATTTCCTTTTATGAAGAGGTAAGTAAAACCCTGGACAGAGGCGTGGCTGTGGACGTGATATATTTGGATTTTGCAAAAGCGTTCGATACAGTTCCGCACACGCGGCTCATGTGTAAGGTAAGGTCTACAGGATTGGAAATATCAGTTTGTAAATGGATAGAAAACTGGCTGAAAGACAGAATTCAGAGAGTCGTGGTTAATGATTCTTACTCTGAATGGTCCAAGGTTATCAGTGGTGTACCCCAAGGTTCAGTGCTGGGACCCTTACTTTTCAATATATTTATAAATGATATTGGGTCTGAGATCAAAAGTAACATTTCTGTCTTTGCAGATGACACCAAGCTATGCAGTGGAATAACGTCCTTGCAGGATGTCTCCAATTTACAAGCCGACCTCAATGCTCTGTCTAATTGGGCGACTAAGTGGCAGATGAGGTTTAATGTAGATAAATGTAAAGTTATGCACTTGGGGAATAAGAATATGCATGCATCATACATACTAGGGGGAGTACAACTGGGGGGATCTGTAGTGGAGAAGGATCTGGGGGTTTTAGTTGATCATAAGCTCAATAATGGCATGCAATGCCAAGCTGCGGTTTCCAAAGCGAGCAAAGTCCTTTCTTGTATTAAGAGAGGTATGGACTCCAGAGACAGAGATATAATTTTGCCCCTGTACAAATCATTAGTAAGACCTCATCTGGAATATGCAGTTCAGTTTTGGGCACCAGTTCTCAAAAAGGACATCGGAGAACTGGAGAAAGTGCAGAGAAGGGCAACCAAACTGATAAGAGGCATGGAGGAGCTCAGCTATGAGGAAAGATTAGAAGAACTGAATTTATTCACTCTTGAGAAGAGGAGAATAAGGGGGGATATGATCAACATGTACAAATATATAAGAGGTCCATACAGTGAACTTGGTGTTGAGTTATTCACTTTACGGTCAACACTGAGGACAAGGGGGCACTCTTTACGTCTAGAGGAAAAGAGATTTCACCTCCAAATACGGAAAGGTTTCTTCACAGTAAGAGCTGTGAAAATGTGGAACAGACTCCCTCCAGAGGTGGTTCTGGCCAGCTCAGTAGATTGCTTTAAGAAAGGCCTGGATTCTTTCCTAAATGTACAGAATATAACTTGAGTATTAAGATTTGTAGGTAAAGTTGATCCAGGGTAAATCCGATTGCCTCTCGGGGGATCAGGAAGGAATTTTTTCCCCTGCTGTAGCAAATTGGATCATGCTCTGCTGGGGTTTTTTGCCTTCCTCTGGATCAACTGTGGGAATGGAGTTGGGTGTATAGGATTTTACTGTGTTTTTTATTTTTGTTTTTTTATTTTTTGTGGTTGAACTGGATGGACTTGTGTCTTTTTTCAACCTGACTAACTATGTAACTATGTAACTATGTAACTATGTTATTTTGTACTGCTACTGTTTTTCTTTTTTTCAAAATAAAAACTTTACTGATTTAAAAAAAAAAAGATTTCCATGGGAAGACCATCATCCCCGGGGGCCTTAGAGTTCGGGAAAAGGCTAAGGGCCTCTTGTAGTTCCTCGATTTTTATAGGAGAGTCCAAGAGAACCCTCTGAGGAGCCGACAAGCAAGGCAATTCCACCCCCCGCAGATATTCCTGTAGTTCATCCGTCGAGTAATCCACCCGGGACCTATATAAGTCAGAATAGAACCCGACCAGTTCCTGCATTATAAGCTTAGGAGTGTTCACTACCCTGCCACCCACCGTACGCAGTGCGCCAATGGACGGAGAGGTTTGGGATGCCTTCGCTATCCTAGCCAATAACCGGCCCGTCTGCTCGCCCTCCTCATAAAAGGCCTGTCTATTAAAAAATCTCTTCCTATCCGCAGCCTCCCTTGTGACCCGGTCAACTGCTTCCTGTGCTGCCATCCACGCTTTCCTCGCATCATCGGATGGATCTGCGATAAACTCTGCCTCTAGCCTACTCACCAACTGTTCTGTCTGTTCCCTGATGGCATTTGTTTTAGATTTAATTCCCGTGACTTCAGTAATCAAGATACCCCTGAGGAATGCCTTGAACGTCTCCCAGGTAAGCCCTAAGTCAGGATGGTCCTCATGGCTCCGCCAAAACCCAGCTATCTCCTCTTCTACCCGCTCATGAGAGGGGAATAGGTTGAGCCAGAAGGCATTCAGCCTCCATGGCATCCTGGGCAGGTCGGTGACAGGTCTAGCATTCAGGGAGACCACAAGGGGGGAATGGTCGGACACACCCCTCACCAAGTATTTGATATCCTCCACTAATTGTGCCGTTTGAGGTGTGCACAAGCAGAGGTCAATCCTGGACAAAGAATGATGGGTTTTAGAAAAACATGAAAACAACTTTTGCAGTGGGTTGCGACTACGCCATGCGTCAGACCAACCCACCTCCTCCGTGAACTTCCGCAATGCCGTTCGGGCTCCGCTGCGGAAACCCGTCGGAGGCGGGTGCTTGTCTAGAACCGGATCCATATAACAATTAAAATCCCCCACCACAATAAAAGGAACATCAGAATGGCACAGTTGAAACGATAGCAATATGCGCAACACCTCTGCATTAAAGGGTGGGGGCACGTACACAGCAGCCAGTATACATTTCAGGTGATATATTTTACATACCAAAATCACATACCGCCCTTCATCGTCTATCAGTTTGTCCAGTAATTGAAAATCTAGGGCACAGTGGACCAACACACTCACCCCCCTGGAGTAGGAGGTATGGGTGGAGTGGTAGGCCCAGCCCACCCAGGAAAAGCCCAAGAAAGATACCGTTTCTGGCACAAGGTGAGTCTCCTGCAGAACGTAGACCGCAGGAGAATACTTCTTCAATATAGTAGTGATCATAGTGCGCTTTAAAGGGTTCTGGACACCCCTAACATTCCATGAAAGCAATGGGACAGTAGACATAGTTACAAAGATTTGCAATTACAATCGTAGAAAGCATTGTGTGTACCCTAGGCGCCTTAGGGTGTGCGGTAGGCCAGTGCGCCAAGTGAGACAAAAACACAGTACCTGAGGGATACGTGTCACAAGTCCTGATGCAGTGTAGTGGAGATCCTCTCGCGATAGAGTCTGTCCTGCGAGTCTGCCGGTTCTGATTGCTGACATGACTGTGAAAATAAATCGGGAGAAAAAAAAAAATGGGGAACAAAAACCAAAAAATAAAACAGGTAACGCTCACACCCCTGGACACCTAGAAGGGGCAGTAGAGCCCCAGTAGCTGCGGGGGAGAGCCCTCCTCTCCGCAGTGCAACAGGTGGGGGTTGCGGATACACATGGGTGAACAAAAAGAGAAAAAAAAAACAAAAATAAACAGGGTCTTCGGGTCGGTTAGAACAACAGGACCCATAACCTCAAAGCCCAGTCGGGCAAAATATCCAAAAGAGCACGACCAACAAAAGGGGGCTCTAAACTGCTTTTTCGGAAATAAACTCACTTGCTCTCATCACTGTTAGAGTAAGAGTAGGTTGTGGCTTCCCAGCCAAATAGAGTGAATCAAACCTGCGGTGATCCGGAATCTCATGCACCACCGATCAATCCCCCTCCGCTGCTCCTCTATCCGCTTGTCGGAAGACATGCTCGTTTGCATCTATCCACGAAGACGCATCAGCCGCCGACTCAAAAAAGTGAGACTGACCTCCAGCTGTAATCCGGAGCTTACCCGGGAAAAGCATAGCGTACGTTGCACGGAGCCGTTGCAGCCTCTTTTTGACATCGATGAATCTGGCTCTGCATTTCTGAACCTCTGCTGAGTAGTCAGGATAGAAAGAGATACGGGCCCCATTAAACTGGATGTTACGCCGCTCTCTCGCCTGCCGGAGCACAATCTCCTTATCTTTAAAATTTAGTAATCTGGCTATCATAGTGCGCGGTGGGCTCCCAGGTGGCAGGGGCCTGGGTGGCACCCTGTGCGCCCGCTCCACTGAGTACAGCGGGGTAAACACTTCCTTCCCGAAAACAGTCAGAAGCCATTGTTCCACAAATTCGGTGGGGTCCCTCCCCTCCGTCTTCTCTGGGAGCCCCACTATGCGGATGTTATTGCGTCTCAAGCGATTTTCGATTTCATCAGACTTAAGTTCGTTTGCTCTAGCCACCCTGGCAGTTATTTGCGCCTCCCGCATCAATGGTGTCAGCTTATCTTCCAAATCACTAATGCGGCCTTCCGCCGCCGTAGTGCGCTCCCGGGTCTTCTGTAAATCATGTCTGATAAACCCCAGTTCCTCCTTCAAGCCTCCAATTTGGTCCTGCAGGGTATTTGTGCATTTGTGCACTGCTCGCAGGATGTCTGCCAGGGAAGGCTGATCCGCATCCCCACTCTCTTCCCCCTCATCCCCATCAGGCTGGCTATGGTTAGGCGACGCTGCAGGGCCCTGCATGTCTCCCCCCTCCTCTGCCTGAGTTCTGAAGGCCGCAGGGGTTGCTGACAAATCCTCCCCCCCCCCAAGGGCTGCGGTGCCTGCCATCTTCAGTGCATAATATATCATGTCCCTGGGGGGTTCTTTCATTGTGGCCTTGGGGGTCTTAGGAGGTTTACTCACGTCCCTCGCCTTTTCCCATCCACGTGCGTGCTGCGATAGAGGAGCCGCGGCGCCATGTTGGATTTCCGGCGCCCCGGACTCCGTCTGTTTGCGGGTCAGCATAGCCGCCGAGAGTGCCGCCAAAGTCACCGGAGGTGTCCAGGGGAGAGCCCGAGCAGGATACTACCGATTCCGGGCACAGTAGCAGGCTGGGAAGAAGGATCTATAGAGGATCAGTGCGGGAGCTCCGTGAAGCACTTCCTCTCACATGCCGCTCTCGGCCACGCCCATACTTCTGATTCTTGAACACATTGTGTTACACACCCTGGACCCCTGCACCCTCTGTTATGTATCCAAAACCCAACACTGACTGCAGCATTCCCCAACCCCTGTGCTCTGCCTTACACACTCCTGCACTATACAGTATATATAATATTGTACATTATATACTTCTCACCCAAGTCTTCATTGTCTCAACAGTTGCTGGTTGCAATGCAGTCCCTGACTACATTAATGACGTTCTTCTTTAACCACTTGCCGCCCGCCAATGACATATTGATGTCGGCAAAGTGGTTTCAATATCTCGAGTGGACGTCATATGACGTCCTCAGGATATTGAGCCGTTGCGCGCCCCCGGGGGCGCGCATCGCGGCGATCGTTGTTGCAGGGTGTCAGTCTGACACCCCGCAACACCGATTTAGGTAAAGAGTCTCTCACGGAGACTCTTTACCATGTGATCAGCCGTGTCCAATCACGGCTGATCACGATGTAAACAGGAAAAGCTGGTAATCAGACGCAAGTAGAGGAGAGCCGATCGGCTGCTCCTCTGACAGGGGGGGTTTGTGCTGATCGATTATCAGCACAGCCCCCCCCCCCCCCCCCCCGAGGATGCCCACTGGACCACCAGGGATGCACACTGGACCACCAGGGATGCAAAAAAACACAGGTATGCCACCCTAGACCACCAGGGATGACAATGACACAAAAAATGAATGCCAATCAGTGCCCGCAATGGATGCCAATCAGTGCCCACAATGGGCATCACTGATTGGCAGGCATTGATTGGCACTGATTGGCATCCATTAGTACAACACATACGATAGTGCCACTCATCAGTGCCCATCCGTGCCACCTATCAGTGCCCATCCATGCCGCCTATCAGTACCCATCTATGCCGCCTATTAGTGCCCATCCATGCCGCCTATACAAAATGATAAAAATTTAGTTTGGGTACAGTGTAGCATGACCGCGCAATTGTCATTCAAAGTGCAACAGCGCTGAAAGCTAAAAATTGGTCTGGGCGGGAAGATGTATAAGTGCGCGGTATGGAAGTGGTTAAAGTAGGCTCAGACAAAAAATATTAGGGGTGTCAATAGATGGGGGTAGGTGGGTGTCAGTTTGGGGTGTCAATAGATGGGGATAGATGGGTGTCAGTTTGGGGTGTCAATAGATGGGGGTAGGGAGTGTTAATCTGGGGTGTCAGTGGGTGGGGGATTTCAGTGTGGGGAGTCATTAGTTAGGGGTAGGCAAGTGTGTGATGTCATTAGATTGATCCAGGACAGGTAGGTGGCCTGATGACAGATAGGAAGATGTGATCACACAGTTCATTAGCCTCCTGGTAGAACTGTACATCTGCCCGGTAGGTGATTGGTTAATTGCTGTATGCTCGGCTCCTTCCCCGGCCACGTCACGATCAGTGGACTGTAATGTGATGAAGCGGCGCATACTCAGTGGGCACACAGGGGGGTGCAGAATTCCCTCCTAACACCGGTGCTCCCACCTCCCCTCATTTCTCGGCGCCGGCTCCGCCCCCCGGGACGCTGACTCACTGCCTCAGCCTATAGCGTCTGACTCTGCTGCAGCGGCTGCCAATGGGAGGGCGGGACACTGGTTGGTGCCGTTGTCTGGCTGGTTGCTAAGATACCTGAGTCTGGTCGCAGAGTGCAGGATGGAGCCCAGCGGAGATGGGAGCCCCGGAATCGGGTATGGGGTGGGGTAGCGGAAACAATGGGTACAAAAGAATGTACAGGGGTACGGGAGGAGGGGCCACGGGGTGTATGAGGTGCAAGTAAGGGGGGTACAGGAGTACTGTGTACAAGAGGTACAGGGGCAAATGGCACAGGACAGAGATTTAAAGTAAAGCGCAGGGTAAAAGGAGGCACAGGACAAGAGCACTGATTATAAGGAGGTATGGGACAAGAGCACTGAGAATGAGGGGGTATGGCACAAGAGCACTGAGTATAAGTGGGTATGGCACAAGAGCACTGAGTATGAGGGGGTATGGGACAAGAGCACTGAGAATGAGGGGGTATGGCACAAGAGCACTGAGTATAAGGGGGTATGGCACAAGAGCACTGAGTATAAGGGGGTATGGCACAAGAGCACTGAGTATAAAGGGGTATGGCACAAAAGGACTGAGTATAAGAGGGTATGGCACAAGAGCACTGAGTATAAGGGGGTATGGCACAAGAGCACTGATTATAAGGGGGTACGGGGCAAGAGCACTGAGTATAAGGGGGTACGGGGCAAGAGCACTGCGTATAAGGGGGTACGGGGCAAGAGCACTGAGTATAAGGCGTTATGGCACAAGAGCACTGAGCATAAGTGGGTATGGCACAAGAGCACTGAGCATAAGTGGGTATGGCACAAGAGCACAAGGGGGTATGGGGCAAGAGCACTGAGTATAAGGGGGTATGGGGCAAGAGCACTGAGTATAAGGGGGTATGGGGCAAGAGCACTGAGTATAAGGGGGTATGGGGCAAGAGCACTGAGTATAAGGGGGTATGGGGCAAGAGCACTGAGTATGAGGGGGTATGGGACAAGAGCACTGAGAATGAGGGGGTATGGCACAAGAGCACTGAGTATAAGGGGGTACAGGGCAAGAGCACTGAGTATAAGGGGGTACGGGGCAAGAGCACTGAGTATAAGGGGGTACGGGGCAAGAGCACTGTGTATAAGGGGGTACGGGGCAAGAGCACTGAGTATAAGGGGGTACGGGGCAAGAGCACTGAGTATAAGGGGGTACGGGGCAAGAGCACTGTGTATAAGGGGGTACGGGGCAAGAGCACTGAGTATAAGGGGGTACGGGGCAAGAGCACTGAGTATAAGGGGTTATGGCACAAGAGCACTGAGTATAAGGGGGTACGGGGCAAGAGCACTGTGTATAAGGGGGTATGGGACAAGAGCACTGGGTATACGGAGGTACGGGACAAGAGCACTGGGTATACGGAGGTACAGGACAAGAGCACTGAGTATAAGGGGGTACGGGGCAAGAGCACTGAGTATAAGGGGGTACAGGACAAGAGCACTGAGTATAAGGGGGTATGGGGCAAGAGCACTGAGTATAAGGGGGTACGGGACAAGAGCACTGGGTATACGGAGGTACAGGACAAGAGAACTGGGTGTAGGAGATATATAAGCATCGGGTAAAGGAGCACTAGTTGTAGCAAATCTAGAAGCATTGTGTACAGGAACACTAGGTGTATGAAATATAGAAGTACTGGGTACAAGAGCATTAGGTGTAGGAGATCTAGAAGCACTTTGTGCAGAAGATATAGAAGCCCTGGGTACAGGAGCACTAGATGTAGGTGCTATAGAAGCACCAGGTACAAGAGAATAGGGTGTAGAAGATATAAAAGCACTGGGTACAAGGGGCAATAGGTGTAGGAGATATAGAAACACTGGGTACAGGAGCAATAAATGTAAGAGATATAGACACACTGGGTACAAGAGTATTAGGTGTGGGAGATAGAGATGCTCTAGGTACAGGAACACTAGGTGTAGGAGACATGAAAACATTAAGTACAGGAGCACTAGGTGCAGAAGATATAAAATCACTGGGTACAGGAGCATTAGGTGTAGGAGATACAGAAGCATCGGGTAAAGGAGTACAACATGTAGGAGATATAGAAGCATTGGATAAAAGAGGATTAGGTGTAGGAGATATAGAAGCACTGGGTGCAGGAACAATAGGTGTATGAGATATAGAAGCAACCGGTACAAGAGCATTAGGTGTAGGAGATGGAGATGTAGAAGCACTGGGTACAGGAGCACTAGGTGTAGAAGATATAAAGGCACTGAGTACACGGGCACTAGGTGTAGGAGGTATAGAAATACAGAGTAGAGGAGCAATAGATGTAAGAGATATAGAAGCACTAGGTACAAGAGGATTAGGTGTAGGAGATATAGAAGCACTATGTACAGGAGCACTAGGTGTAGAAGATATAAAATCACTGGGTACAAGAGGATTAGGTGTAGGAGATATAGAAGCACTAGGTACAGGAGCACTAGGTGTAGGAGATATAGAAGCGCTGGGTACAAGAGAATTAGGTGTAGGCGATATAAAAGCACTAGGTACAGGAGCACTAAGTGTAGGCGATCTAAAAGCGCTGGGTACAGGAGCACTAGGTGTAAGAGCTATAGAAGCACCAGGAACAGTAGTACTAGGTGTAGGAGATAGAGCCACTGGATACTGAAGCACTAGGTGTAGGAGATATAAAAAAAACAGGTACAGGAGCACTAGATGTAGGGTATATAGAAGTACTAGGTACAGGAGCACTTGGTGTGGGAGATATAGAAGCACTAGGTACAGTAATACTAGGTGTACAGGGGGGTACAGTATCATGGATATAGGAGGACTGGGTGTAGAAGGTACAGGGGCTACAGAAGCAATGGCTATAAGGGAGTACAGAAGCAACGGGTATTGGAAGTACAATAACACTGGGTGCAGAAGCACTAGTATGGAGGAAAAAGCGGTATGGGGAGTGTGGTAGCACTTGGTATAGGAGGTACAAGAGAAAGGATTCGGGGGGAGTGTGTACAGGAACTCGGGGTTCTGGGGTTGCAGGAGGAATCAGTCTAGGGAATTCAGAATATTTGGGTGTCCTAGTACTGGATAAAGGAGTAGAGTGAAGAAGAGGTGCAAGGGTAGTAGGCATACTGGGCTGGGGGGTGCAGCAATAGACCCACATAGAGTTTTGGGGGTGCAGGAATGCTACGTACAGAAATGTGAGTTCCTTTTTTCCTTTCCTTTTGGTTTTTACCATCTTCCAAAACTCAGCCACATACATATTCCATACATACAACTCACACCTGCCTACTCAGCATGTTCTGCTCTAACACCCCACACTGCATGCCTCTTATTCATCCTTCCTGTTCTGTACTACTAATCTATTCTACAAGTTTCCTGCCTTCTGAGGAACTTCTCTGTCACTCTCTCAGCCATCAGGCGTTCACATGTTACCACTGACCCAGATGTTCAAACCTGCCTAGTTCTTTCCTTAGCTCGTGTTACCAGCAAGTCACTACTCCTTTCCTTTAAAAGCCCAGTGGTATAATTGCAGATTTTGTGTTATTTATTTTATTGCAGTATCCTCGATGATGAAAATGGGAGACTGCGACAGCTTAAACTACATAACCAGGTAGGTCAGACAGCAGCAACAAAGGCTTTACTGGCATGGAAGGTAAATTAACTGGCCCCCTAACTGCCATGGGGGGGAAGTGATCATATTTTGATACTATGTAACCATCTTGTTGTTTTGTAATTTTTTTTTTTCTTATAAAAATTACATATTTTTGCAAAACGTTTCATGATTTTGATTGTTTTTACTACAAGCATTATCTATGACATGGGTCTTCAAACTACGGCCCTCCAGTTGTTCAGGAACTACAATTCCCATCATGCCCAGTAATGTCTGAATGTCAGAGTTTTACAATGCCTCCTGGGATGTGTAGTTCTACAACAACTGGAGGGTCTTAGTTTGAGGATCCCTGATCTATGAGATGCGGGGTCTCAGGTGAATCCACTCTTGTAGGAACATTGCTATCTCATTGATGGTCTTCTTTTCTCCACTTCTACCTCTCTAGAGGGTTCTGCTGGAACAGAAGCAGAGGAGAAAGAGGCAAGAGGTGCTTATGGTACAGCCAAACCAAGACGCCAGACAACGGAGACCTAAATCCAGGAAAAGTGAGGAGCATGCGCCTCTGATGCAGTGTCAGACTCCTCGTTCTGTCTGTTCAGATGTCATCTTGGATGGTAAGATCTTGTTATAGATCCTTCAGTAGACAGATGTTCAATATGTTGGCTGTAACATTTCTGGGGTGTCAGGAGGCTTGGCTCTGTAAAAGGAGAGTAAAATGCAGTGACAGCCTGCCCCCCCTCCCCTAATCCATGCGCCTGGCCCCTAATCTACATGCATGGATTTCAATGTTTTTTTTTTTTTTGCCTCAGGCTTTAATTGGCTTAAAGGGTGGGCTTGGGGTGCACAGCACTGCGCCCCAAGCCCACCCAGTTGTGTGACAATAGTGAATTAATATTCGCTATTGTCTGCCTGTTTCATCTCCCGGCCAATCAGGAAGTGGGTCCTGTGACCCGATTGGCCGGGAGACTTAGAGCAGACGAGGACAGCTACGAGCAGAGCAAGAACGCTGGGGGAAAGCTCAGCAGCAAGAAGCCCAAGGAGCAGAGGTCCCTGAGGCTGAGCATCAATGCCGAGAGAGGAGGAGGATGCACAACGAATGATGCCTTGGACGGCCTCCGGTCCGTCATCCCCTATGCCCACAGCTCATCCATCTAGAAACGCTCCAAGATTGCCACTGCCTGTTCAGCCTGGAGGTGAAGTCCCGTGTCTTCTAGAGCGTGGAGCCTCCTTACTTGATCGCTGCCGTCGGAGGGGAGCGCCGTCTAGCTCTGCTGGGAACTCGGTTTACTCTCCTTCAATGATCATACTTGTCCTCACCCCCCCCCCCCCCCCCGTCTTTCACTGGAAAGCGCTCAGTGAGTGTTTCTCTCTCTCTCTCTCTCTCTCTCTCTCTCTCTCTCTCTCTCTCTCTCTCTCTCTCTCTCTCTCTCTCTCTCTCCCTCCCCCCCCCCCCCGTATAAAATAGGAAAAAATGTATCTATAATGTTTTTTTTTTTTTTTTTTTTTTTTATATCTATACAAAAATATTTTGAATTGAATTTCTATTTTAAACAGAATGATTTGTTTTACAAGGTGATTGTTTACAATCACTTTAAATATGAATTGAATATTGTTTTTTGGGTTGTGGTGCCCAGATGCAGTTTAGTTCTGCTTTAAATGAACATGCTCTCACTCCCTTTTTTTTTTTTTTTTTTTTTTCCTTTTACTGCTGCAGGAATTGATGGTCCAGCTGCCTTCCTTCATTCTGACACTCAGGACTTGGAGTACAAAATCCATATTTTGTCAGTTGGAGAAACTTGTGATGACACTGAATCTGACAACTCCAGACCCAACTCTAGCGACACAAGCTCCAGGTCAAGGCTTAGTGAGGGCAAAGCATCAGTGGAGGTTAGAGGCAGGTCTGAGGTCACCAATGAGTCCAGTGCCCAGTCTGCCGCCAGTGAAGTGAAACCCCAGAAGGTGGTAAAAGAGGCAAAGTCCCGATCCAGAAAGACCACAGCCCGACCTGATCCCGTGGAGGAGGATACTCGGGTGAATGAAGATGAATCGAGACAGGATCTTCTGGAAAAGCTGCAGGAAAGAGGTGAGAACTTTCTTTGGGCCTTGGTGCATTGTGCTTTTTCCATGTGCACCATCTTCGTATTAACATTTAAAGTGATTGTAATTGTAGTCCTTCCTTGTTTGTTATTTAAAAAAAAAAAAAAAACTGTGCAGTTGGTTTTGCACAGAGTGGCCTGGATCCTCCTCTTCACGGGTCCCTCTTTGGCTCTCCTGGCCCCTCCCTCCATACAGACACAGTGCGATGACCCGGCCCCGCCCCTCTCTCTCCTGATTGGCTGGTTGACTGACTTTGACAGCAGCGGGAGTCAATCGTGCCACGCTGATGTCTCAGCCAATGATGAATGAAGTCTTGGGCAGCTGAGACACTCCTGCAACATTGCTGGATAAAAATGGGCTCAGATAAGTATTAGGGGGCTCAGGGGGGGCTGCTGCACGTATAATTTTTTTTATCTTCCTAATGCATTAAGATAAAACCACCTGCCCACCTGCACCTTGCCCTTAACCACTTGAGACCCGCGCTATTGACAAAAGACGTCAACAGCGCGGCTCTCAAGTGCCGAGTGGACGTCTTTAGACGTCCTATTGTTTACATTACCCGCGCGCACCGCTGGGGGTCGCGCAGCGGGTAAACACTGTCCCGGCGCATCGCTGGGGAGCCGATGCGTGTACCTGGCGGCCGCGATGTCCGCCGGGTACACGCGATCGTCGGGAACACAGCAGGGACGTGGAGCTCTGTGTGTAAACACACAGCTCCACGTCCTGTCAGAGGAGAGGAGACCGATCTGTGTCCCTTGTACAAAGGGACACAGCATCGGTCACCTCCCCCAGTCACCCCCTCCCCCCACACAGTTAGAACACACCCAGGTTACACATTTAACTCCTTCCTCACCCCCTAGCGTTAACCCCTTCCCTGCCAGTCACATTTATACAGTAATTAGTGCATTTTTATAGCACTGATCGCTGTATAAATGTGAATGGTCCCAAATTTGTGTCAAAAGTGTTCGATACGTCCGCCGCAATATCGTAGTCCCAATAAAAATCGCAGATCGCTGCCATTACTAGTAAAACAAAAAATCATAATTCAGTTCCCCATTTTGTAGGCGCTATAAATTTTGCGCAAACCAGTCGCTTATTGCGTTTTTTTTTTTTTTTACAAAAATACATCGAAAAATACGTATCGGCCTTAACTGAGAAAACATTTATTTTTTTTTTTTATTTTTTTTTTTTAAATTGGGATATTTATTATAGCAACAAGTAAAAAATTAAAACCGCAGAGGTGATCAAATACCCCCAAAAAGCTCTATTTGTGGGGGAAAAAGGACGTCAATTTTGTTTGGGAGCCACGTCGCACGACCGCGCAAATGTCAGTTAAAGCGGCACAGTGCCGGAAACTGAAATTTCGCCTGGGCACGAAGGGGGTTTATGTGCCCAGTAAGCAAGTGGTTAAAGGGGTTTTAAAATAAATTTCTTTTTTTTTTCATAATAGGCATCCTTTACCTGCAGACATTCCTCTTTTCACTTCCTCATTGTTCGTTTTTGCTACGAAGTTGCTCTATTTCTTCTCTGTTCTGTTCACTTCCTGCTTGTCTGATTTTACTCACCAACATGAAGGGAAGCTTTACTGCAGTGGTCAGTAACGTGCTCACCCCCTCCTGGGAACTACATCTGTGCGGCAGGACGCTCTCTAGGAGCGTCCAGCCGCACAGACTTCAAGGAGGTGTGAATTACTGGGCGTGCCGCAATGCATACTGGGAAATGTAGTTTTTACATGAATGAGCGCCGCAAACCAGGAAGTGAATGAGAGAACAGACACTAAAACGCCGGAGGTGATATAGATGAAGGAATTTATTAGGTATTTACTCGTTTTTTAACAGAATCATTGCACTATTCTGTCTACCTTCCAGACATTAATTTTAGGCAAAACATTTTTTCCTTTACAACTTGCACAGTTGTACAGGCTCCTCTACTGATATTACTTTCTCAAAATTTTACTGCACACTGAAGCTGCAGCAAGTCTTATAGATCCTGCATCATTTCCTATCTGGATTACATCTGGCATCCTCTAGCTCCTTTCCCCCCAGCCTGACTGTCCTTGGCCGGCTCCTTTTTAAAGCGGAAGTAAACCCATTCATAAAACGGTTTCATTTCCGGCACGTGCCATAAATGTAACACTTCTCATTGGTTGTGCTCTCAACCAAGCTGTCAAACCATCCAATGGCTGGTGTCATAACTGATCGCATGTGCAGCATCAGGGCAGTTGTAAAATAAACAGAGGCAAAGATAGCAGCTTTCTTGACTGAAAACAATAGGGGGGATTACTTACACTTTAATTACCGTAGTTGCATTTTATCTCTTTTAATCATGGAGGCACAGCATCACGTGTGGGCATTACCTAGCATGATCTGTATGTAAATACAGCCTGCTCAGGAACACACACTCCTCAAGACTGACATCCACCCTTCAAGCCATTTTGATATTTGCATAACTCCTCCCAAGAGCCAACCCACTGCTTGGTTGCGGGTTCTTGAGAGGAGTACTGATGCAGGGTGCTGTAATGTTTTCACACCCTGCCAGCCCCTCCCAGCAGCCGTGATTACCCTGCATTGCATAGATATTCACAGAGACACAGTGATAATAGCACTGAATCTAAAATATTAAATGTAATGGAAACAAAAAGGTTTCATATAAAAATGTCATTAGCATGTTGATAAGTGAGAAAAGGAGGAGCCAGTGAACAAAAAAATGTAAGCAGATTAATGTCGGCTTTAACCATGTCCTTAATGTGCACTTAAACCCCCCTCCTGCCCAGACCAATTTTCAGCTTTCAGTGCCGACGCACTTTAACCACTTCCCGACCTCCTCATGTACATATACGTCAGCAGAATGGCACGGACAGGCACATGTACGTACCTGTACGTCCTCTGCTAGACGTGGGTGGGGGGTCCGATCGGGACCCCCCCCCCGGTACATGCGGAGGTCGGGTCCGCTCGGGGAGCGATCCGGGACGACGGCGCGGCTATTTGTTTTTAGCCGCGCCGTCGCTCCCCGGAGCTGAAGAACGGGGAGAGCCGTGTGTAAACACGGCTTCCCCGTGCTTCACTGTGTCGGCGCATCGATCGCGTCATTCCCTTTATAGGGAAGACACGATCGATGACGTCATTCCTACAGCCACACCCCCCTACACTAGTAAACACACACAAAGTAAACCCTAACTCCTACAGCGCCCCCTGTGGTTAACTGCAACTGTCATTTTCACAATAAACAATGCAATTTAAATGCATTTTTTGCTGTGAAAATGACAATTGTCCCAAAAATGTGTCAAAATTGTCCGAAGTGTCCGCCATAATGTCGCAGTCACGAAAAAAATCGCTGATCGCCGCCATTAGTAGTAAAAAAAATAAAAATGCAAAAAAACTATCCCCTATTTTGTAAACGCTATAAATTTTGCGCAAACCAACCGATAAACGATTATTGCGATTTTTTTTTTTTTACCAAAAATCATGTTTCATAGTTTGTGTTGAGTTTTGCAAACAGGTAATTTTTCTCCTTCATTGATATGCGCTGATAAGGCTGCACTGATGGGTACTGATGATAGGTAGGGAGACCGCCGCTCCAGGTGAGCACAGGCAGGTAATCAATGTCCACTCAGGAATCACGTGGGTGCTGGCAATGCATAGAATTAAGCAGGTGGGAGAATGGATGGACAGCCGCACTCCAAAAAGTCTTGTTGAAAAAAGACGTGCTCTTTATTGTAAAAAGGAAAAAATGCACAGCACACAACAGCATACAGTGGGATAGACAGCTGACGCGTTTCGCATTAACAACTAATGCTTAGTCATGGCTCACTGTATGCTGTTGTGTGCTGTGCATTTTTTCCTTTTTACAATAAAGAGCACGTCTTTTTTCAACAAGACTTTGCGGAGTGCGGCTGTCCATCCATTCTCCCACCTGATGGGTACTGATGGGTGGCACTAATGGGGGGCACTGATGGCACTGATGGGGGGCCACTGGTAGGTGATACTGATGAGCACTGATGGGTGGCAGTGATGGGCAGCACTGTGGGCACTGATGGGTGGCACTGGTAGGCAGCACTGTTGTGGACTGGCAGGTGGTACAGATGAGCAGGCGGCTGCTCTCCTTGATCGGAACCGATGTCCCTCTGACAGCCGCCAGTGATCTGCTTTTTTTTTTTTTTTCCTCACACTATCAGCGTGAGGAGAAAGAATAGCCGATTACCGGCTCTGTTTACATCACATGATCAGCTGTCATTGGTTGACAGCTGATCATGTGGTAAGGGGTCAAGATCGACCCCCTTACTCCGATCTGTGATCAGTCGAGTCTCATTGAGCCGAGTCTTGCTGATCACAGAGTGCGCCACGCACACCCTGAAGGGGGCGCACAGGCCGCTCGAGAATCCATGGACGTCCTCCCGGCAAATTAGGTCTGCGCTGTAACCGTATTTCGGCTATAGTGTGGATCTGAAGTAGTTAAATAATAGATATATATTTTACTCTACTCTTCATTGTAATCTGAGATTTACTTGTATCTCAGGACAACAAAAGCAAACACATCTACTTATTCATATAATGCCACTGAAAACACAGAAGCAGGAAATGGCATATTATTTACACAGTAAATTGCTTGGAAGAAAAGTTGCTAGACAACCTATACAAGCTTTAAATTAGTGAGTGCTGATTTCTTATAACTCTCATGGATCGTATTGGCAAGTTATCCTTACTGGAGTTTCAAGAACAATCCAAATGCTGAGGCCATTACAAAGGCAAATAATGGCATCAGACTCCGACAAGGGAACGCAATGTATAATTAACCACTTAAGACCCGGACAAAAATGCAGCTAAAGGATCTTGCCCCTTTTTGCGATTCGGCACTGCGTCACTTTAACTGACAATTGCACGGTCGTGCGACGTGGCTCCCAAACAAAATTGGCGTCCTTTTTTTCCCACAAATAATGCTTTCTTTTGGTGGTATTTGATCACCTCTGTGGTTTTTATTTTTTTGCGCTATAAACAAAAATAGAGCGACAATTTTGAAAAAAATGCAATATTTTTTACTTTTTGCTATAATAAATATCCCCCAAAAATATATAAAAAAAAAAAATTTTCCCTCAGTTTAGGCCGATACGTATTCTTCTACCTATTTTTGGTAAAGAAAATCGCAATAAGCGTTTATCGGTTGGTTTGTGCAAAATTTATAACGTTTACAAAATAGGGGATAGTTTTATTGCATTTTTATTATTATTATTTTTTTTTTTTTTTTTTTTTTCGTGACTGCGACATTATGGCGGACATTTCGGACAATTTTGACACATTTTTGGGACCATTGTCACAGCAAAAAATGCATTTAAAATGCATTGTTTACTGTGAAAATGACAGTTGCAGTTTGGGAGTTAACCACAAGGGGGCGCTGATGCCCGCGACCCACAGCTGGGTAATAGTACAAGACGTACCTGTACGTACATGTGCCCAGCCGTGCCATTCTGCCGACGTATATGTGCAGGAGGCGGTCCTTAAGTGGTTAAAGCCAAACTCTCAACAAATATGATCACAGATGTCTTTAACCACTTCAGCCCCAGACCATATTGCTGGTCAAAGACCAGGCCACTTTTTGCGATTCGGCACTGCGTCGCTTTAACTGACAATTGCGCGGTTGTGCGACGTGGCTCCCAAACAAAATTGGCGTCCTTTTATTCCCACAAATAGAGATTTCTTTTGGTGGTATTTGATCACCTCTGCGGTTTTTAGTTTAGACAAAAATAAAGCGACAATCTTGAAAAAAAATAATATTTTTTTACTTTTTTCTATAATAAATATCCCCCAAAAATATATATATTAAAAAAAAAAAATTTCCTAAGTTTAGGCCGATACGTATTCTTCTACATATTTTTCGTAAAAAAAAAATCGCAATAAGCGTTTTATTGATTGGTTTGTGCAAAAGTTATAGCGTTTACAAAATAGGGGATAGTTTTATGGCATTTTTATATTTTTTTTTACTAGTAATGGCGGCGATCGGCGATTTTTATTGGTACTGCGACCTTATGGCGGACACTTTTGACACATTTTTGGGACCATTGGCATTTTTATAGCGATCAGTGCTATAAAAATGCATTGATTACTATAAAAATGACACTGGCAGGGAAGGGGTTAACACTAGGGGGCAAGAAAGGGCTTAAGTATGTTCCCTGGGTGTGTTCAAACTGAAGGTGGGGTGGACTGACTTGGGGAAATGACAGATCGCTGTTCATACATTGTATGAACAGACAATCTGGCATTTCTCCCCCTGACAGGGCCGGGAGCTGTGTGTTTACACACACAGCTCCCAGGTTCTCGCTCTGTAATGAGCGATCGCGGGTGCCTGGCGGTGATCCCGCCCGCCGGGCACGCGCGTCGGCAGCGGGGGGCGTGCGTGCGCCCCTATTGGCTGAACGGCGAGATGACGTAGATCTACGTGATCTCGCCCAGCAGAGCCGACCTTCCGCCATATAACTGCGGCGGCTGGTCGGCAAGCGGTTACAGAAGAGGTTTATGAACCAATTTTTTTTTTTTTTTTTTTTTTTTTTTTTTTTATCATAGGTATATTTTAAGTCATAGAGACAGAATGTCAACCAAAAATCCAGAAAAAACACGATATGAATGTTTATAAATTGAGTTGTAGTTCAGTGAGTAATATAAGTATTTGAATCCCCCAAGCAAAACATGACTTAGTACTTGGTGGAAAAACTCTTATTGGCAAGAACAGAGGTAAGATGTTTCTTGTAGTTAGAGACCAGTAGGTGGATTCAGAAAGACTTAGGCTGGCGTATCAGTAGATACGCTAGCCTAAGTCTGAATGTGCGCCGGCGCTAATTTAAGCGTATTCTGGAAACCAGATACGCTTAAATTAGGCTCAGATACGAGCGGCGTAAGTGTCTTACACTGTCGTATCCTAAAGTGTAATTTTTAGGCTGACCGCTAGGTGGCGCTTCCATTGCGGTCGGCGTAGAATATGTAAATCACTAGATACGCCTATTCACGAACGTACGCCCGGCCGACGCTGTACAGATACGCTGTGTACGTAACGCATTATCAGGCCTAAAGTTATTCCATCAAATAGCTGGAATAGTAATGTTAAGTATGGCCGTCGTTCCCACGTCGAAATTCAAAAATTTTACGTCGTTTGCGTAAGTCGTCCGTGAATAGGGATTTACGTCATTTACGTCTACGTTGAAACCAATAGGACAGTGAGGCGTACTTTGCCGCAATGCACACTGGGATATGTACACGGACGGCGCATGCGCCGTTCGTAAAATACGTCAATCACGTAAGGTCACCCCCCATTACCATAAAACACGCCCCCTCAGCTAGATTTGAATTAGGCGCGCTTACGCCCGCCCGATTTAGGCTACGCCGCCGTAACTTGGCAGGCAAGTACTTTGTGAATCATGTACTTGCCTCGCTAACTTACGGCGGCGTAGTGTAAACACGATACACTACGCCGCCGCAACCATACGCCTGCCTACCTGAATCTAGCTACAGGTTTGTACACATCTCAGGAGGGATTTTGGTCAACTCTTCTTTAAATCCTGAAAGTGATTGTAAAGTCTTGTTTTTTCTTTCTATAAAAATAATAAACATGTTATATTTTCCTGCCCTGTGCAGCGGTTTTGCACAGAGCAGCCCAGATCCTCCTCTTCTCAGGTTCCTCTTTGGCTCTCCTGGCCTCTTCCTCCTGTGCAGTGCCCCCGCAGCAAGCAGATTGCTATGGGGGCACCCGAGCCGTCCTTTTAGATACGGAGCCCCTCTTCGGCCTCAATCCACTCCCTCTTTCTCCTGATTGGCTAACTGACTTTTATTGACAGCAGCGGGAGCCAATGGCGCCACTGCTATGTCTCAGCCAATCAGGAGGGAGAGTCCTGGACGGCCGAGGCACTCGTGGACATCGTTTGTTAGAGAGGGGGGGGTAAGTATTAGGGGTGCTGGGTCGACTGCAGCACACAGAAGGTTTTTCTTTTATCTTTATGCATTAGGATAAAAAACCTTCTGCCTTTACAACCACTTTAAGGTTTTTTTGCTGTCGCCTGGCAACTCGGTTTCAGCTTCCTCCATTAATTTTCTATAGGATTAAAGTCTGAAGACTCCATGACCTTAAAGCGGAGGTTCGCCCAGCGCTGTAAAAATTAAAAGCCAGCAGCTACACATACTGCAGCTGCTGGCTTTTAATAATGGGACACTTACCTGTCCTGGAGTCCAGCAATGTCGGCACTGCAGCTGATGTTTCCATCAGCGGTCGGTTGCTGCCGCCGCCATTGTGGGTAGGGGAACCTGGCAGTGTAGTCTTGCGGCTTCACGCCAGGAACTCTACTGCACATGCACGAAGCTCCGCTCCTCTCTCCTACTGGGAAGGAGAAGGAGGGAGCCGGTGATGTCAACAACCGTGGCTGTGGCTCCCGGAAGTGGGAAAGGTGCCAAATGTGGCATCGGAGGGGGGGGGGGGGGACAAATGAGCGGAAGTTCCACTTTTGAGTGGAACTCCGCTTTAATGTGCTTTTTCTTGAGTTTCTCTTTTGTTGCCTTGTCGGTATGTTTTGGGTTATTGTCATGTTGAAAGACCAATCTTCAGTGTTCTGGCTGAGGGAAGAAGGTTCTCATCCAAGATTTTACAATGCATGGCCCTGTTCATTGGCCCCTCAAAGTGGCAAAGTCAGCCTGTACCTTTTAGCAGAGAAAGAGCCCCAAAGCATATGTTTCCACCTCCATGCTTGACTGTAGAAATGGTGTTCTTTGGGTCAAAAATTTTCTTCCTCCAAACACGGCGTGTCAGGTTAATGCTAAAAAGCTAAATTTTGGTCTCATCTGACCACAGCACTTTCTTCCAATCCTTCTCTGAATCATTTAGATGTTCATTTGCAAACTTCAGACTGGCCTATACATGTGTCTTCTTGAGGAGGGGGAATTTGTGGGCGCTACAAGATTTTAATCCATGGCAGCCTAATGTGTTACCAATAGTTTGTTTGGTGAATGTGGTCCAAACTGCCTTGGGGTCATTCACTAGCTCCTCCTCTGTAGTTATGGGCTAATCCCCCACTTTTCTCGTGATCATCCTTACCCCATGAGGTAAAAATTGCATGGAGCTCCAGACCGAGGGCGATTGATGGTTATTTTATATTTCTTCCATTCGCAAATAATCGCTCCAACAGTTGTCTCCTTCTTGTAGCCCATACCAGCCTTGTGCAGGTCTACAATCTTGTCCCTGATTTCCTTTTGACAGCTTTTGGTCTTGCCCATGATGGTGAGGTTTTGAATGGAAGAAAGATTCTGTGGACAGGTGTCTTTTATACACATAATGAGTTGTTAGGAGCACCTTCTTAAATTGACAGGACTAATCTGTGTACCACATGAGCGCATACTGTAGCCAATCTGTGGGTGCCAGAATTATTTTCGCTTGGTAGGGGATCAAATACTTTTCTCTTTCGTTCATAGACGGACACAGCCTTCATTGACCTTAGGGTTATGCTTCTTCCTACCAGGTCTCCTGGTAGGAAGAAGCATAACCCTAAGGTCAATGAAGGCTGTGTCCGTCTATGAACGAAAGAGAAATGGATTTTACGGTGAGTACAAAAATCCTTTTTTCTCTTTCGTTCATAGACGGACACAGCCTTCATTGACCTTAGGGTTATGCTTCTTCCTACCAGGAGACCTGGTAGGAAGAAGCATAACCCTAAGGTCAATGAAGGCTGTGTCCGTCTATGAACTCAGAGAAATGGATTTTACGGTGAGTACAAAAATCCTTTTATTTCACTTACTGAACTGCAACTCTTTTTATAACCTTTGTATCGTGTGTGTTTGTTTTTCTGGATTTTTGGTTGATATTCTGTCTCTATGATTTAAAATACATCTATGATAAAGTTTATAGACCCTTCATTTCTTTGTAAGTGGGCAAACTTAAATCTTCCCTCAATGTATATACTTTGCATGGTATATTAGTCCGCTACTGGTAACTTGCTGACTAGGGTAGAGAGCACAGGGTTCACTTTGTCAGAATCCTGCTGTGCCATTATTGGCCACCGATATTATCACAATGTCGGAGTACTACGTTCTCTAGGGGCAGGCCAGGCGATCAGAATCACCAGAATCCCTTCCACTCGAATCGTGCAAAGCAAGGAAAAATATACTCATGAGCATTTTCAAACACCATTTTACACAAAGTGTTTTATCTTGATATTAAAAATGGTACTTTGATCCCATTCCAAATTCTAAGTAATGCTGCCATATAAAGTATGCATATAAAACGTGTTATATTTATGCTACTGTTTCTGAGTAGTTAGTGGAAAAACATTTTTTTGCATTTGTTAATTAAATTGAGTTTAAAATTCTGATAATTATTCAACAGGCCTTCCTATAGTGCATTTAGTATAATCTAACAAATTATACTAAATGCACTATAGGAAGGCCTATAGTGCACTTAGTGCATAGTGGACTTTAATATAATTAGGTGAGCAGACACAATATTTTATTTAAAGGCTAAGTTCACCTTTATTCCTCCTCCCTCCTCGTTATAAAGCACAGTGATTGGTGCTGTGTTATTTCGGCCCTTCTATCACCTAAAAAACCTGGCTGATCCTGCCTGGTTCTGCCCTCCCCACTGTAAATTGACTACGGTATATCATGGCTGCTGAGCCCTGACACTGTGGTAATTTTACGAGTCTCCGTCATCCGCAGCTCTCCTCTCCTCCATCCTCTTCCCCCCTCCCTGCCTGTCTGCTCCTGTATCAGTGCCTGCCACCTCTCATCCTGCTGCTGAAGTTTAATTTTAAAGTTTTATCCCATCCTGTCTGTTAAATAATCCTATGTGCCCCTGTGTCTGTGTTTTATTAAAATAAGCTGTTCTTTACCATATCTCAGAGTGGCAAACGCCTCCTCCTCACCTCTCTCCTCCTCCCCTCATCCGCTCCCAACTGACGTCAGTGGGGAATCTTCTGCCCCGCCCACTGCATCAGTCAGTGGGGAGAGGAGAGCTGGCGGGTCACGTGAGCGGTGATCACCGCTCTAAGATATGGTAAAGAACGGCTTATTTTAATAAAAAACAGACACAGGGGCATGTAGGGTTATTCAATAGATAGACAGGATGGGATAACGTGGCTTAACAACCACTTTAATTTTTCAGACATTTACCTCTCTCTCTTCATAGCTGTTTAAAAACACTGCTTGATTACTTCTGCCTTACTTCCTGAACAGACTTTGGGTCATGACTCAGGAAGAAGTTGACCATCTGAGGGTAGATGATGCAGGGTTTGTGCTAATGAGATCTGCTGTTCAACTTCTTCCTGTGTCATGACCTAAAGCCTGTCCAGGAAGTAAGGCAGAAGTAAGTGAGCAGTGTTTTTAAACCACTATAAAGAGAGTGAGGGTAAGCCTGTGTAGAATCAATTGAAAGTTGATTTATTTTTGTAAAAGTACATTAATGCTATATTAGTACATAGGGAAGCTGTAATTTTGAAAACAAAAATTGAATTTATCCTTTTAATAACCTATGAGCTCATTCAGACAGGCAATTAAGCCTGTCCTCTGTGCAGAGCCACTGGCAGATGCGTGTACATGCACCCACCTCGAAGCTGCGTGCAGGTAGCCCATTGAAATGGATGCACAAGCAACGCCGGGATGGACACAATCGCATTTTAAATTTTGATCTGCACGGTTCTGAAGACCAGGCCTCTCTGTTTGGATCCATGCACCCACTCCTGGCCGAACTTTGACATGTGATTGTGTACGTGCCGTCACTGCGTGTGCATCTACTTCTCTATCGGCTGCCTGCATGCATCTCTGAAGTGGATGCACACACATCTGACAGAGGCTCTGCATGGAGGATGGGCATAAACTCTATTTATTTTATTTTTCAATCTTTCCTTGGTGTCGGTTGCTGTTATTATTCTCCCAGTTGTAGCACTGCCATCTAGTGGATTTATGTATATCGTACACTAGTATGCTTTTACTTATGTCCAATGTTTTGAATTTTTGTTGCACGCAGGTATCTCTGAGAGCCTAAATTTTGATGAAGACTCTTCAGACGGGGAGGAAGCAGACTCTGGAAGTACACGACCTGGTTCTTCCTCAAGTAAAAAGTCTCTGACAGTAAGCTTTGTGAAGGATAAATTATTTTCTGTTAACACTCCTTGGTGCACACATTCCTATTTGTTAAAGTTGAATTCCAGCCTTCCCTTCCGTCTTGCACGGTTGTACAGGCTCCTCCCCTATATAGAAATAGTTTATTCTAATTTCACTGCACACTATGAGCTTATTACAGTGTGCATAAGAAGTTGTAGCAAGCCAGATACAGCCCACCTTATTTCTTGTCTGGAGGACATCCAGTATCTTCTAGCCTTTATTACCTCCATGTGGAGTGCTGTTTGACACTGAGATAACGTAACTTGTTTTTTTTTCCATCTTTGCCAACTTACAATATCATAATCCTATATGAGCACAGCACCATAACAATAAGTCTTTATAAATCGCCCTAGATCAGAGATATGCAATTAGCAGACCTCCAGCTGTTGCAAAACTGCAAGTCCCATCATGCCTCTGCCTCTAGGTGTCATGCTTGTGGCTGTCAGAGTCTTGCTATGCCTCATTGGAGGGGGTGAGCACGACTCTCCACACCAGGGAGAAAGCCTTGCATTACGGTGTTTAGTTACAGACAGAAGAACAGGAAGTGAGGATTTCTCAGAAGAAATAAGGACATTTAAAAGCAAAATAGAAGGATGAGGCAAGTGAAGGAGGACTGCACTAAGGTAAAGGAAGCTATTTAGGGAAAAAATATTGTACCTTTACAACCCCTTTAAAAAGATAGTTTTATGATCTGATATACTGTGTGTATATATATATATATATATATATATGTATATGTGTGTGTTGTTTATCTTAGCAGCTACCATAGTTAAGATCTCTAAACTCCAACCATCACTCTGTCTTCCCCAGGAATCTGCATCTGCAGAGACAATACCCAACGTACCTCAAGGAGACATAGGAGATGTGGGTGACCTGAGAGAATTCGCTGTGCGCCCTGCAGCTCGTGGAACCGCTGTAAGGTGTCGCATCAGCCGTGATAAAAAGGGGATGGACCGTGGCTTGTTCCCAACCTATTATATGCACCTTGAAAGGGATGAAAACCGCAAGGTGAGACTGGAGACACAATTGCGGTTCTGTATGGAAAGACTAAAAAAACACCGTCTGACTCGCTGAGCTTTTCTTTCAGGTTTTCCTTCTTGCTGGAAGAAAGAGGAAAAAAAGCAAAACGTCCAATTACTTGATTTCCACTGACCCCACGGACTTGTCACGGGAAGGGGGCAATTTTGTAGGCAAACTTCGGTATGTACAGTCTACAGATATGTTGTGCAGTACACTGCCATTCATTGGATCTGAATGTGGACTGGATTTGTTACCCTATAAATGATTTTTCATTAACCCCTTCCTACTTGCAACTATATATATATATATATATATATTTTGTATTATTATACAGTATTTATATAGCGCCAACAGCTTACGCAGCGCTTTACAACATACAATGGAGACGATACAGTTATAATACAATGGCATACAAGAGGATTATGATCCTCAGTGCGAAGTCCATGCTGGGTTTACCTTAACCACTTCCGCTTAATCCACCCCTCGCCCCCTTACATGCCACATTTGGCAGGTCATTTTCCCTTCCCGTCTTTCAGGACAGCCCACAATTGAGAGATACTCCTCCTCTTCCTCTAGGAAACACTGCGCCAGCCCATAAATTTCTTACTCCCCCTGCCAGACCTCAGTATTAGTGTTTCCTCCGGTGGGGAGACACTGTGCATGGGAACCTAGGCCAATTCAGGCAGAGGACTGAGGCCATTCTTTTTACCTTAAAGAAAGCAGAGGCTTTCAGGTGAATCCTGGTGCGGTGCAGGCCCACCATTAGCCACCCCATCCACGCCGAGCGCGGCTGCTGGTTGCGGGGGACCCCTATCGCGTCCAGTGGGGCGCAGCGTGGGAGACATCGAGGCTCGCCCTGTACTACAGGCCGCAAAATTTTTTGAACCGAGCGGGCTGGACGGCGGGTGACGTCATTTCCGGCGTAGAGCGGATGTCTCCCCTTTGAACCGCGACTTCCGGTTCCGGGTCACGGTGCTGATAGGAGGTCCGGGCGGACGCTGGAGGGAGTCGGATCTCGCACAGGCGAAGAGAAGCTCTTCAGCAAGCAGCCACCTGCGGTCATGTCGGCAGCATCTCCAGAGCCAGCCCTGACAACTGACGCTACCTCCAGCGAGCCTAAGGTAAGAGTACCCTGGGGAGGGGCGCTCTCTAGCTTAGGTTTGCCTCTCCATGTAGGGTTCAATGCATGGGGAGGCAAGCCCCCTGGGTGGCCAGGGGAGGGGGAGTCCTTAGTCCCAGGGTTTATAGGGGGCTAGGTGCACTCCCAGGGTTGTAACCAAATTTATGATTTTTTAAAACTGTTGTTTTCTGCCCTTTCTGTGTTTCAGAAGGCCATTGAAAAAACGGGTGGTGGAAGGCATAGCTCAAAGAGGAAGTGTGCCTCCTGTAGGGATGTCCTCCCAGAATCATGGACTAAGGTCCTGTGTAGGGATTGCATTCAATCCTTAGTCAGGGAAAATGAATTAGAACAGGAATCAGGACTTGCAGCCTCTGTTAAAGAGCTGTCGTCCACTTTCTCCTCATTTAAATCCCTGTTTGAGAGGTTACAGCCTCTGGCTGTTCCCACCCAGGTTACAACCCAGCCACAGGCTCAGGGCCCTGCTCCTGTCATACCCATTGCAGCAGTTATGGCAGACGTTTCCGCAGGCCCTTCCCAAGAGGAACCGGTTCTTCCGGATAGTGCCACCTCTGATTCTCAAGAGGGATCAGATGGAGAGGACCAGGACGGGGAGTCCAGGAAGCCCTCTAGATACAAATTGTCGCTGGATGAGGTAGAGGACCTCTTAGGGGCAGTTTACACAACCCTTGGTATCCAAACCGACAAGAAACCTCTTACCCTCCATGATCGAATGTACAGAGGTCTGGAGGAGCAAGAGAAAAGGGTCTTCCCAGTACATGAAATACTGGTTGAGACCATTAAGAAGGAGTGGCAGGATCCTGAAAGGAAACCCTTTTTTTCCAGATCCCTAAAGAGGAGATTCCCCTTCTCAGATTGGAACAAAAGCCCCAAATTAGACGCCGCCTTCTCCCAAGTGTCCAGGAACACGGATTTAGCGTTTGAGGACATGGGGGTTTTGTCCGATGTTATGGACAAAAGAATGGATTCCCTATTAAAGAAAAGTTGGGACTCTACTATCGGGAATCTTAAACCAGAACTTGCCGTCACGGTAATGGCCTGCAATCTGGAACATTGGCTCCCTAAGATTCAGGAGCACATTGAAGCTGGTACGGATAAGGAAACTATTTTAGCTTCCTTCCCTACTATCGTGCGAGGAGTCGCTTATATAGCGGATGCCTCAGCGGAATCAGTCCGCATGTCAGCCAGATCGGCTGCTCTGGCTAACTCGGCCAGAAGGGCCCTCTGGCTCAAGACTTGGACTGGCGACAGCGCCTCTAAGTCCAAGTTGTGTGGTATTCCCTTCACAGGTGACCTGCTTTTTGGCCCAGGCCTTGAAGCAGTGCTAGACCGCACGGCGGACAAAAAGAAGGCCTTTCCTCCTAAAAGAAAAGTCGCAGTACAGGCAGGAAGGGGGTTTCGTCCGCAAAAACAAAAGGGGGCCAAACCGGCAGGCCAAAAAAGGGTTTGGACCCCCAAGGGCAGAGGCAGAGGTGGAGCGATTTTTCACCCTCCTGTCCAGCCCCCTAAGAACCCATGACTCTCTAGTCAGGGTGGGAGGAAGACTGGGGACCTTTCTCCCACAATGGGAATCAATTTCCCCAAACCAGTTTGTCCTGGCGGTCATAAGAGGGGGATACCGACAGGAATTTTCATCGCCTCCCCCCCAGAGATACCTAATCACCCATCTACCCAGAGACAAGGAGAAATCCGAAGCCTTGTTGGGAGCTCTAAGGGAGCTAGAGGATCAGAGTGTTATCCTCAGAGTTCCAAGGGCAGAGGAAGTAAGGGGATTTTATTCACATATCTTTGTGGTAAAAAAGCCCTCAGGGAAATACAGGTTAATCCTAAACCTAAAACCTCTGAACAGATCCATTTCATACAGGAATCGATTTACACAGTCAGAGCCCTCCTTCCCCTCAATTGTTTCATGGTATCTCTGGACCTCAGAGACGCATACTTGCACGTTCCGATCGCAGAGAGTTCTCAGAAATATCTGCGATTGGCCGTGGACCTAGAGGGAACGATTGTACACCTCCAGTTCCAGGCTCTGCCATTCGGGCTATCCTCCTCGCCCCGGATTTTTACCAAGATCCTGGCAGAACCCATAGCTTTTCTGCGGCTTCAGGGAGTATCCATCATAGCTTATCTGGACGACCTGCTTCTTTTCGCAGCCTCACCAGAGCAGCTATCCAGGGACCTGGAAGTGACCAAGAAGGTTCTAACGGACCTAGGGTGGTTGCTGAACTTAGAAAAGTCCAGCTTAAATCCATCACAACGGATCACTTACCTGGGGTACCTGCTGGATTGTACTCTCTCAAGAGTGTTCCTCCTGGTAGAGAAAGTCAAGAAGTTGGACAGAGCAGTGGCTTCCCTCCAAAACAATCAACAGGTGTCACTAAGGTCCCTGATGTCAACGCTAGGTCTGTTGACATCTGCCCTCCCAGCCGTGCAGTGGGCAGGTCTTCACTTTCGCCTACTACAGGCCTTCCTGCTAAGGGTCTGGGATCACAGCCTAGAAGCCCTAGACTCCTTGGTTCAGGTACCACTTCAGGTAAAAAGATCCCTCTGGTGGTGGAGGAAGGCCACCAACGTAACCCAGGGACGTTTGTGGATTATCCCGGTGTCTCGGGTGGTAACCACAGACGCAAGCGGCAAGGGCTGGGGAGCACACCTGGGATCCCTTCCAGCGCAGGGTACCTGGGGTCACCAGGATCTGAAAAGATCTTCCAATTGGAAGGAGCTGAGGGCAGTGGGTCTAGCCCTCAGGTTCTTTCAGGAAGAACTCCAGGGGCACCACATTCAGGTGAGGTCGGACAATTCATCGGCCGTAGCCTACTTAAACAAGCAGGGCGGCACGAGAAGCGAAAGTTTGTCGGCCCTGGCAGCAGAGGTTCTGGGCTGGGCCGAGATCCACACCCTTTCGGCGGTCTTTCTGAGGGGGGAAAGAAACGTGACAGCAGACTTCCTCAGTCGAAGGCAGCCGAGGGAGGGCGAGTGGACCCTCAACCAGGAGGTCTTTCATCTCTTGAACAAGAGATGGGGAGCTCTGGAGGTGGACCTCTTCGCCTCAAGAGAAAATGCAAAGACCCCCTGTTTCTTCTACCTGAACAGGGGAAAAGGAGCACGGGGGGTGGATGCCCTGTCCCAAAGCTGGAAGTTCGGAAGATGCTATGCATTCCCACCTCCGGTGCTTTTGCCAGCAGTTCTGAGAAAATTCTAATCAGAGCACACCTCTCTAGTCCTGGTAGCTCCTTACTGGCCCAAGAGGGCATGGTTCTCAGTCCTCAAGCAGTTAGCGGCAGAACCACCCTTATTTCTACCTCAACGAGAGGATCTTCTATCACAGGGCCCAGTCCTATGCCCACAAGTTCACAGGTGGAGGCTAGCGGCGTGGCTACTGAAAAAGCCATACTAAGATCCAAGGGGTTTTCCGAAGGTTTAATTGCCACCCTCCTTAATAGTAGAAAAAAGGAGACCCGCAAAATTTACAAGAAGGTTTGGCTTCGTTTCAACGAATGGTGTGTAAATTGCCCCTGTTCTGTACAGAGCCCCACGGCTGTCTTAGAATTTCTTCAGTGTGGGGCAGATAAGGGTCTTTCAGTTAGCACCCTTAAAGGGCAGGTTTCGGCACTTACTGTGTATTTAGAAAAACCTCTGGCCACCAATCCCTGGGTAGTCAGGTTCTTTAGAGCACTAACCAGACAGAGACCGGCTCGAGGTCCACCCTTCCCCAGTTGGGACCTGTCTCTGGTGTTGCGTACCCTAACGGGTACTCCCTTTGAGCCCTTAGATAATTGTTCTCTAAGGGATTTAACCTTAAAAACAGCATTTTTGGTTGCAGTGACCACTGCTAGGAGGGTCAGCGAGCTAGAAGCCCTATCGATCAGACCCCCTTTTTGTGTTATTTTTCCGGATCGGGTTTGTTTTTAAGACCGATCCAGCCTTTCTTCCTAAAGTGACTTCAAAGTTTCACAGGAGTCAAGATATAGTTTTACCCTCTTTTTGTTCCAACCCTTCGGGGGAAAGGGAACGTCGTTTCAGTACGTTAGATGTTAGGAGAAGTATCCTACATTACTTAGAGGTGACTAAACCGTTTAAAAGGTCAAAATCACTATTTGTTTTATTTTCTGGAACCAGGAAGGGATGCAAAGCATCTAGGCGCACTATTGCCAGGTGGCTAAGACTAAGCATTGGGCAAGCATACACTTTGGCTGGTAGGGAGATCCCTACAGGAATAAAGGCACACTCCACTCGAGCGTTTGCAACCTCTCAGGCAGAAAGAGCTGGAGCAACGCCGGAACAGATTTGCAAAGCAGCAACATGGTCCAGCTACACCACCTTTGTTAAACACTACAGGGTGGACCTGGTTTCGGCAGGTGAGCAAGCCTTTGGGCGAAAGGTTTTGCAAGCCATAGTCCCACCCTAGTTGGTAAGTTCTCGATTATCCTCTCAATTGTGGGCTGTCCTGAAAGACGGGAAGGGAAAAATAGAGTTACGCTTACCGGTAACGTCTTTTCCAGTAGTCTTTCAGGACAGCCCTGGGTACCCACCCGAATAGAGGAAGTCTGATTTCAAGACCAGGACATGATGTTGATATGTAATAGTATGTTATTAACATGTTCTTGTGTCTCCCCAGCTGACCGGAGGTACTCGTATAAAAACTGAGATCTGGCAGGGGGAGTAAGAAATTTATGGGCTGGCGCAGTGTTTCCTAGAGGAAGAGGAGGAGTATCTCTCAATTGTGGGCTGTCCTGAAAGACTACTGGAAAAGACGTTACCGGTAAGCGTAACTCTATTTTTTTTGGGGGGGGGGAGTGGGGGCTTCAGGAAGAGTGGGACATCCTGTCATATCGCCTTTTGGCGGCCCCTCCCTGTAGGCGATCACCTGGGACACATGACAGGTCCCAGGCGATCGACTGTCCAATCAGATAGCACAGCGCTGCTCGCGCATGCGCAGTGAGTGCCCGGCCGTGAAGCCGAAAGCTGTCACGGCCGGGTGCCCACAGTAACAATGAGGACGCCGGCCGGAGAGGAGCGGAGCTCCAGCCGGCGCGTCGCTGGAACGTGGAGCAGGCGAGTGTATGTTTATTAAAAGCCAGCAGCTACACTTTTTGTAGCTGCTGACTTTTAATAAACATTAAAAATGCCTGGAACACCCCTTTAAGACCTGGACCTGGACCATTATGCAGGTTAAGGACCCTGCCCCTTTTTGCGATTCGGCACTGCGTCGCTTTAACTGACAATTGCGCGGTTGTGCGACGTGGCTCCCAAACAAAAGTGGCGTCCTTTTTTTTCCCACAAATAGAGCTTTCTTTTGGTGGTATTTGATCACCTCTGCGGTTTTTATTTTTTGCGCTATAAACAGAAATAGAGCGACAATTTAAAAAAAAAATCTATTTTTTACTTTTTGCTATAATAAATATCCCCAAAAAAGATATAAAAAAACTTTTTATTCTTTCCTCTGTTTAGGCCGATACGTATTCTTCTACCTATTTTTTTTAATTGCAATAAGCGTTTATTGATTGGTTTGCGCAAAATGCGCAAAATGTATAGCGTTTACAAAATAGGGCGCTTCGGACCGGGTCGCGTGCCCGCGTCACCCACGGCTGGGCTCTTAAAGGGGACATATATATACGTCTATGTGCCCAGCCGTGCCATTGTTTTTTCTTCCAATTAACATTTTTTTTTTATTGATATAAATCGGTTCACAAGATACAGATAAATGCAGGTAATAACAGTAGCCAAAGCATACACTTATCCAAGAGTACAGATATTACCCTTGCCCTTTATGGGTAGAGGGGTAGTTGAGGTTCCGGCCCTAGGGGCCCTATTCCAAAAGCTGGCTCTACCGTCAGTCAAGTCAACAAACTTATGCATTTCAAACCGTTTTCTATACTCTGGTGTCAACGGTGACAGCCGTGCCATTCTGCCGACGTATATCGTTGTGCGGCGGTCCTTACGTGGTAAAAGCCTCATACACATGATCTGATTTAATGCAGACAAAGCGTAGGACTTTTGTCCAAAGGGGGGTTGGCCAGGAACTTGTCTTGCATACAAACGGCAAAGCATACAAACGGCAAAGAATTGTCGGCCAACAAATGCAAAACTATGTCGTTTTTCAGCTCTTTAGAGCCACCCTTTGGGGAACTTCTGCTAATGTTGTGTTATGGTGAGCATTGCTTTTGAGCATGCGTGTTTGTACTTTGGAGTTTTGTCCGACAGACTTGTGTACACACAATAAAAAATCCGAAAAAAACACAATTGTTGGTGGGCAATTTTAAAGCATGCTATCCCATATTTGTTGGCGGAAAATCCGACAACAATTTTCCGATGGAGCATACAAAGGATCAGATTTTCCGACAACAGCCTGTCCTCACACAATTCCCGTTGGATAATCCAATCGTGTTTACGGGGCTTAACATACATCCTCCCTTTGAAAACTAAAATGGCTGTTAAACATGACTGTCATTAACAGCTTAGTTGTCCACTAGCAATCTGAAACCAATCAGTGGTTATGTAATGAATATGTTAGATATTACTTAGTTTTATTCAGTTTGGCTTCAGCTTGCAGAGGCCAGTGTGACTCTGTTTAATACTTTAAAGAGGTTCTAAAGGCTGGACAATTTTTACCTTAATGCATTCTCTGCATTAAGGTAAAAAATGTCCCAGTAGCAGTATCCCCACTTCACCCCCTGAGTACTTACCTGAGTCCTACAGTGGGGATCGAAAGTTTGGGCACCCCAGGTAAAAATATGTATTAATGTGCATGACGAAGCCAAGGAAAGATGGAAAAATCTCCAAAAGGCATCAAATTACAGATTAGACATTCTTATAATATCTTTGCAGATCCCATTTTTTTTTTTTTTGTTTTCTGTAATTTTAAAAAGTGTAAATGATGGAAATAAAATCTAACTTTTTTTGACATATTATAAGAATGTCTAATCTGTAATTTGATGCCTTTTGGAGATTTTTCCATCTTTCCTTGGCTTCGTTATGCACATTAATACAAATTTTTACCTGGGGTGCCCAAACTTTCGATCCCCACTGTATCTCGATTTACAGTAGCCAAGGAACGACAGCTGTGAACCTGGAAGCGACATAGTACGTGTTGCCTCCAGGTTCCTTAGTTGAATGGGGGATCACAGAACTGATGCTCCCTGGTCGCCTCCTGATCTTGCTGTAGGAGCCTTTTACTATGTTCCTGAGTGCCCTGTAGGAAAGAAAATGCATGGAACCACCACAGGTGGCGCTGGTGGCGGGTCGATAAAAATTGATGCCAAGCTCACGATTGCAGCAGCAGCCATGAGCTTTCTTTAACCCTTTGTATGACAACCCATTTATAAATGTACCTTGATAGACAAGGGATTACATTTCTTGGACATCATTTCTTGTGTCAGAGGAATGTGTGTGCCACAGGAATGTTGGCGCCCAACTGAAGGGGTGCTTGGGTTTGGATGTGTTGGCTCCTTTTTTAAAGCTGAATTCTGGGTTAAGCAAATATTTTCGAAATACAAAAGGCAATTAGAATCTTACTTAAAGCTTGCATGCTTTTGAGTATTTCTTTCAGATCTGAGTAGTAATCCAGTGTGAGATTTTGCCTCTGTTCAGGAGCTTTCTGTAATAAAGACCGGTCACTGATGCTCTCTCCTTTTGCAGGATGACTGGTCTTGTCTCCGCCCCCTCCTGTAGTTTTCTGCAGGCAGCCTGTAGTGGGTGGGGCCTGCTTGGTTCCTCCCATAGCTTTGCTCTCTGCATAGGCTATGTATAGCGCAGTGATAATGTCACTGCTACTTTTACAAGGTAATAACTGGGTCTGCAAAGGGATCATCTTTGATTATTGAAGAATGTATTGAAATTGATGATTTTGAGGCCAAAATTAAGCATTTATTATTAGTGTTAATAAGAATGTTTTGTTTGCCTCTGTGTGGGCCTTAGGCGGAGTTCCACTCAAAATCGGAAGTTCCGATTTAAGGTCTCCCCACTCGCCACATTTAGCATGTCATTTTTTTTGGTGGGGGGGGGTACCTAGTTTGGACAGGTATCCAGCTCCCACTTTTGCTCGGGCTGCCTAGGCGACTCAACCGGAAGTTCTCTCCTCCTCCCTCCTTGCAACCTTCTTAGACACGTCACAGGTCCTAGAAGATTGCCTGGCCAACATTGGCTTAATATGTTTTAATTCAGATGCTTCACGTCTCACGAACCTCAATGGTTCTTATAGTTTATAATTCATTGTCTTTACAATACAGTAGTACTTCTTATCCTCTGACAAATGTACCAGTAGGAGCACAGAAGGAGAGGAAGAGCAGAGGCTGAATGGATATGCCCTCACCCGTTCACAATTTTTTCCCCTAGAACAGGGGTTTCAAACTCAATTTCATTGTGGGGCGCATCAACATTATGATTGCCCTCAAAAGGGCCGGTTGTATCTGTAAAATTAGATGTCCAGCGCATCCTCTCTCCTTTACATTAGATGTCAAGAACCACCCCATCATCACAAATTGAGTCCCTGACTCTCCCTTACATCACAGTGCACCCCCTTTCCTTATGCTGCTGCTGGGAAGAAGCTGGATGCATTTCTTGAAAGCAGAAAGTAAGGGTCTGGAGGAGGACCAGAGGAGGGCTGGACCTCTCCTGCAGCTGCAGGAGAGGTGCGAGGGCCACATGAAATGGCCTGGAGGGCCGGATTCGGCCCGCGGGCCTTGTGTTTGACACCTGTGCCCTAGGGGGTGTTCGGGTGGACTGGAGATATGTCCAGCATCTCCAGAAGACTGACACAGAGCTCCATATACCCATTGTGACACTCTTTTTGTGATCCGGCTCTATTTGTTCCTTCAACGTCTACAATGTATAAGTTCAATATGGTACCTATGTTCTTGCCATCATATGTATAAGCAATGGAATATACTATATCCTATTTGAATGTTTTTGTATATTTTATTTTTCATGAAAACGTTATTAAAACATTGGAAAGAAAAATCAGAAGCTACACTTTTTGTAGCTGCTGACTTTTAATAAAGGCAAAAACTTCTGGAACTCTGCTTTAAAGGGGTTGTAAAGGTATTTTTATTTTTTTTATTTTTTTCCTAAATAGCTCCCTTTACCTTAGTGCAGTCCTCCTTCACTTACCTCATCCTTCAATTTTGCTTTTAAGTGTCCTTATTTCTTCTGAGAAATCCTCACTTCCTGTTCTTCTGTCTGTAACTCCACACAGTAATGCGAGGCTTTCTCCCTGGTGTGGAGTGTCGTGCTCGCCCCTCCCTTGGAATACAGGAGAGTCAGGACGCTTACTAACACACAGCTCCTTTCTCTATCTGCAACGTAGAGAGCGTCCTGACTCTCCTGTAGTCCAAGGGAGCGGGCAAGCACGACACTCCACACCAGGGAGAAAGCCTCGCATTACTGTGTGGAGTTACAGACAGAAGAACAGGAAGTGAGGATTTCTCAGAAGAAATAAGGACATTTAAAAGCAAAATCGAAGGATGAGGTAAGTGAAGGAGGACTACACTAAGGTAAAGGAAGCTATTTAGGAAAAAAAAGTGTACCTTTACAACCCCTTTAAGCAATTTTGGTTCGCTAGTTACATAATTTTTCAGTTCTGTAAAAACACCAATTAAAATGTTTTTTTTTTTTTTTTTTTGCTATTGTGTCTCAGGTTTTCATGTTTAGTTCACGCACTTGCTGTCTGTGGCCTCCCTTGTAGTATTTATGTTTCATTTTCTTGGCTTTTGTTTCTTGTTAGATCAAACATAATGGGAACCAAGTTCACTGTATATGACAATGGTGAGAGCCCAGATAAAGCCAAGGCCCGTGGACTGCTGGACAATAGTACTGTGCGGCAGGAGCTGGCGGCTGTGTGTTATGTAAGAATCATCGTCTTCATTACTCGTGGACAAACAATTTTTGTTCATAGTCCATGCTGTGTTAATATTTAACCTGTTTTTTCTTTTTTTCACTCCTCTATCTTCTTTTTTCTCCTTTTGTATCTAATCTTGTTCCTTTCTTTCATTTTTACTCTCCCCTCCTCCTTCTTTTTTTTTTTCTTCCCAACTTTCTCCTTTCCCCCTCCTCACTCTCTCCCCATTCCCCCTATGTCACTCTGTCTCCCCCATGTTACTCTCTTTGCTCCCCCCATGTGTGTCTGTGTCTCTCCCCCTCATGTCACCCTTTTTTCCTTTCTTTCTTTCCTTCTCTGTTTTTTTTCATCCCTCCTTATCTCGTTCCTTATCTGTATTTATTTCCTGTCCCTATTTCTGTTCTTTTTTTTCTTTTTTATATTTTTTTGTTTCTCTTTTTTTTTTTTCTCTCTCTCTCTCTTCCTCTCTCTGTATTCCTCATATCTCTCAGGAGACAAATGTGTTGGGCTTTAAAGGACCTCGAAAGATGTCTGTATTAATCCCTGGAATGAACATTAATCATGAACGGACTCCTTTTCAGCCACTCAGTGTGAGTTTACCATCTTATTTTGCATTACAGCACACAGTGATATCACAGTTAAGCCCCATACACACCATCAGATTATCTGCAGATTTTTGTCTTCAGATTTACCAAAACCATGTAGTGCAAGGGCCTGCCTGATTGCATACAAATTGAAACTCTTAAGGTTTAACCTCATATTATATGGTTTTGGTAAATCTGAAGACAAAAATCTGCAAAAAATCGGATGGTGTGTATGGGGCTTAACACATTCTAATGGATTGCTGTTGGTTGCAGGAATCGGAAAGTCTTCTGTCCAGGTGGCAGAACAAGCGCAATGAGAACATCATCGAGCTGCACAATAAGGCTCCTGTGTGGAATGATGACACGCAGTCCTATGTGCTAAACTTTCATGGGCGTGTGACGCATGCTTCCGTTAAGAACTTCCAGATTGTTCACGACAATGACCGTAAGTCCTTTCACATCTTTATAGCACCAGCCTAAACTGTATGATTGTATTTATTACAGTAAAACCTTGGTTTGAGAGTAACTTGGTTTGAGAGCATTTTGCAAGACAAGCAAAATGTTTTAATCAATTTTGACTTGATATACAAGCGATGTCTTGATATAAGAGTAGCGGCAAGTCACAACTGAGTATAAAAGAGAAGAGAGGCGCCTCTAAGTGTAGCAATATGGTTACATTTAATAAGGTACAACATTTAGCAAACTCTCATGGTTGATCTAAGTATGTAGGCATCCGGGGTAATGCTGTCCACATAGACCATCCTACGCACCGCCATCGACTTCATCCCTTCCACGCTGCGCTCTGAAAGCGGTTCAAGTCTCGCTTTCAGATCACTCTACTGCAGGGTAGTCTTCCCGGCCACGATTGCAGACTGACACAGGTGAGAGCCAGCGGTGCAGAGAATGGTCTATGTCATGGGTGCTCACCCTGTGGCCCTCCAGCTTTTGTGAAATGACAAATTCCATCATGCCTCTGCCTTTGGAAATCACACTTGTAACTGTCAGCCTTGCAATGCCTCATGGGACTTGTTCTGCAACAGCAGGAGGGCCACAGGTTGGACACCCAGGCCCAGATTCTCAAAGGACTTACGACGGCGCAGCGCCATGTACGCCGTCGTAAGTCCTAATCTGAGCCGTCGTATCTATGCGCCTGATTCTTATGCCGTGTACACACCATCACTTTATGTGATGAAAAAAAATGACGTTTTTAAAAACGTCACTTTAATTGACTGTGTGTGGGGGAAAACGTCGTTTTATGTCTTGTAAAAAACGACCAAAAAAAATTGAAGCATGCTTCAATTTTATGTGTCGTTTTTCAAAAGTGCACTTTTTACTTCACAGAAATTGACCGTGTGTAGCAAAAAACGTCGTTTTCTAAGACGTTTTTTCATCCACGCATGCCCAGAAGCTACTTATGAAGCGAGCTTCAATGGTAAAACGTGGTGAGAACGTAACCTCACTTTGCAAGATCATTGTGAGAAAAACGATGGTGTGTAGGCAACTTCGTCTTTGAAAATTGAACTTTCAAAAACGTCATTTTTTACTTCACAGAAAGTGTCGTTTTTTTTTCATCACATAAAGTGATGGTGTGTATGCGGCATTAGAATCAGTTACGCATAGATATCCATTAGATCCGACAGGCGTAAGGCTCTTAGGCCGTCAGATCTTAACTGCAAATTTTTGTTTTTGCCCGCTAGGTGATGCTTCCGTCGGATTCCCCATTGAGTATGCAAATTAGCTAGATACGCAAATTCCCGAACATACGCGCGACCGACGCAGTAAAGTTACGATGTTTACGTTAGGCTTTTCCCGGCATAAAGTTGCCCCTGCTATATGAGGCGCTGCCAATGTTAAGTATGGCCGTCGTTCCCGCGTCAAAATTTTAAAAAGTTACGTCGTTTGCGTAAGTCGTCGGTGAATGGGGCTGGACGTCATTTACGTTCACGTCAAAACCAGTGACGTCCTTGCGACGTCATTTAGAGCAATGCACACTGATATTTTACGGACGGCGCATGCGCAGTTCGTTCAGCGCGGGGACGCGCTTCATTTAAATGATACACGCCCCCTACCCGCCGAATTTGAATTACGCCGCGTGATTTAGGCTACGCCGCCGCAACTTTACAGGCAAGTGCTTTGTGAATAAAGCACTTGCCTGAAAAACTTGCGGCGGCGTAACGTAAATCGCATACGTTACGCCGTTGCATAGATACGCCATTCTACGATAATCTGGCCCCCATGGTCTATGCGGACAGCTTTACCCCGGATGCCTGCATATTTAGATGTGCCTCTTTTACCTTCTCTTTTATACTCTGTAGCTCCTGCTAGATTTTGCTTCTAATCCGTTTGTGGATGGACATTTTTATGGTTACACAACCTGGTCAGTCTTTTTCTATGGACTATAAATTGAAGGACCTATGAATAAATGGTTGTGGAACAAATCATTTGAATTTCCATCATTGCTTATAGGTAATCTCGCTTTGATATACAAGTGCTTTGGATTACAAGCATGTTTCTGGAACGAATTATGCTCGCAATCCAAGGTTTTACTGTATATTTTATTTATTTTTTTGTTCTGGCCTTTCTATAGGCTTCTTCATTTTTGTACTTCATTTTTCATCCTTGCATGTAAACTATCTGAAAGAGAGACTGTCTGTATTGTTCACAGCAATCAGTCATTTTCTAACAATGAAAAAGAGAGAGGACAATTGGTTGTTGCGAGGAACACAGAAGTTCTTTTTTTTTTCCCAGACAAAAATAATTCCCTGTTTTAATGGGTCTTTTTTTCCCCCTCATTCTTCCCACAGCGGAATACATTGTCATGCAGTTTGGCCGAGTGGCGGAGGACCTCTTCACACTGGATTTCAGCTACCCTCTGTGCGCATTGCAAGCCTTCGCGGTGGCTCTTTCCAGCTTTGACAGCAAGCTTGCATGTGAGTGACAGACAGAGAAGCTCCACCTGAGAGAAGTGTCACCTTCTGCTTGCCATTTCAGTCTCATCTCTGTCACTGTATAGGACAATGATCGGGGCAAGGCTGAGCCTCATTTCTGGAAAAATGCATGCGTCCGTCCTTGTCTTTAAGTACTGACTTGTGCCTGTAGTGCACAAAAGCCTTTGTGCCTTTTATTCACACTTGATATGCAACGATGAGGGAGAGTGACCCCACTCTGCTGCTTCCTCTACTCTTAATAATCATTGCTTTACATGCAGATCGTATGCTTAGTTTGTGGACTTGTATTTGTTGTGTTGTTTATTCACCACCAAATCATCATCAGACCGCCAAATCTAGCTTTATGGGAACGAGGAAAGTATTATTAGTCTTAATCAAACACCAGTGTCTAGTTAAAGTGTTTGAGTTAAATCGCAATAGGGCTTTTTAAAGAGCATGTATTCTAATATACAGACGCAATATGCAACGACCGTCCTCATCAGAACGAACTGGAGTATTCTCTAGGAGATTCTAAATGCTTTTTGAAATATATGTTACCCAAATTTACAAAACATGCATGTACCCCTCTGAAGCATGTTCCAACATAATGTTTTAATCTGCTATAAATGGTCCCTGTTACCTCATCATCAGGCTGGTAAAAATCTTAGGGTCCTTTCACACTAGCGGACCATTCGTCCGCTAATTACAAGTCCGTTTACGGATTTGTAATGAATCCCTATGGGATCGCGTCCGTTAGCGGATGGAGCATCCGCTAACGTCCGCGTCCGTCGGGATCCGGTTTTCCGAACGGAAGAAACCCTATTTCTCTTTCGTTCATAGACGGACACAGCCTTCATTGACCTTAGGGTTATGCTTCTTCCTACCAGGAGATTTAGGCAGAATTCTACAGCACTTAAGGTGTTAAAAACTTTCCTTCATGCTGCTCCTCCCAGGGGGCGTGGCTCCCCCAGGCATAACCCACACCCTGCTTTAGCAGCCTCAGTTTGTTTTCTGCCTAACGACAGGAGGTCAAGGCTATCTCTGGAGTTCCTGGACTCTGGAGTTTTTTTCTGGCGATTTTTCTCGCTTTTTTTATTATTTTGTTCCTGCATTTTTGAATCCTGCGATTCTTCTATCAACAGCCGACTGGGTGACAGGCTGGGTCCTCGACTCTTGTAGTCCCCCCATGTTCGGCCTTCGAGCGTGTGCCGGCCCTCAGCTCAGCTTTGGGACGTCCACGACAGGCCCCATTGCTCCAGGGGTGGCCGGGGAACTTTGGTTCTAGGGCACACATATGACCGGTCTCTATGGCCTTGTCACAGTGTGTCTGGCCGACAGCCATGCCGTTTACGGACGTTGGTTCTGTCTGGGATACCTCCAGCCGGGTAGTCGCAGGACAGGTAAGTAGTGGCCCCTTACTCAGGTAAGTGGTCTGGCTGGTGGTTTCCCTGGGGAGGTCGACTGAGGGTCAGCCCTGCTTTCCTCTCTCCCCTTCCTCTCCCTCCTTCCCCTGACTGGGTAGTGGCTGTGAAGGGGGGCCTCCTGGGTTTTCTTTGTTACCACCGGGGCCCGTGTGTTGTTAGGGGGACTGTGTTGTTACTCTGGGGGGTGCTGCTGTGTGCTGCTGTGTTCTATGAGGTAATTTTTACCTCAGACAGCGGCCGTCTTGGAAATCTCCTTGGTAACGCTGTGATTCTTTTCTGAGGTAACAGACAAAGCAGTCAGTGCTGCTGTGTTCTATGAGGTAATTTTTACCTCAGACAGCGGCCGTCTTGGAAATCTCCTTGGTAACGCTGTGATTCTTTTCTGAGGTAACAAAGCAGTCAGTGCTGCTGTGTTCTATGAGGTAATTTTTACCTCAGACAGCGGCCGTCTTGGAAATCTCCTTGGTAACGATGTGATTCTTCCCTGAGATGACTCGGCACAGCCTCTGGTCAGTTTTTAGTGCTGTTACAGTTTTAGTGCTGTGAATCTTCCATGAGGTGAATACACATCACAGTCAGCACATCAGAGCACACCTGAGGTTTTTCAGCTCCCTCTGCAGCTGGGTGGGGTGGTGAATACCGGGGGCCCCCCATGCTCTGCAATAGCAGCAAGGAGGTGACCAGTGGGGTTTTTTTGTCCTGCCTTGCAGGGTGGGTGACTCAGCGCTGACACTATGGAACTCAAGCTATGCCTGAGTTAACCCTTAATGCCCCTCCCCCTGCCACATCTGTTATGTTGGCTGTCCTGGGTTTCTTGCCAGGTTTGAAGCAGCTAGTGCCCGGATGGGGGGTAAAAAAGCGCCCCCTCCCTGAAGCCTGCTTCTGGGGATGACACAGAATCGCTGTTTTTTTCTGGTTCTGTTATGTCAGAGGCTGCGGGTTTTAACCCTTATGGATAGTGAGGATGACTCTGCTGCAGTCAGTTGCTGGCAAGAATTTGTTGGAGCTCTTGTTTCTGCGGTGCGTGAGGCTCTAAAAATTGAGGATGTGGCGGAGACACCTCCGTGTCAGTACCAGCACACTACCACGCATCGCTGAAGTGTTTCCTTGTGTTCCTTATTTGGACTATATGTTATACAAGGAATGGGATGCACCGCAAAAAGTTTGTCAAAAAACTTTGCAACCCGTTACCCCCTTGAGGGGGGCTTTAAAAAAAAAAAAAAAAAAAAAAGTAGGTCTCTCCTCCGCCAGTGGACCCCCCTGTGTCCAGACTGCGCAAGGCCACCACATTGCCTGTGGAAGGGGCTCCTGCATTTCAGGATCCCGCTGATAGGAGAGTGGAGGCCGTGGCCCGCTCCCTATTCACGGTGGTGGGTTCGGCGGTGAGGCCGGCTCTGGCCGGGGCCCTGGCAGGCCCCGACTAAAAGGGCGAAGCTCCTGCTGCAGGAGCTGGAAGAAGGACCTCTAAGGTGGCCTTGGTGATCACTGTTAAGGGTGAACGGTCCTTTTGGGTCTTCCCTGACTGGCATCATTGAGGATGCCACAGGTGGTAAGCGCATGCTGTTCCCACGGTTTGGGAAGGGCTAGGGACCTCGCCCTGTGCAAGGACCCTCCTTGCCTACCTCCGAGCGTTTTTTTCGCTCGCCCTGTGCGGTGGGGGTAGGTCTACATGGTGCTTGAATCCCCGCTGCGGGGGTAGCAGCGCACCGGATACCGCATGCCTAACAAGTCTGCGGACATACCTGCTTCCGCCTGAAGGTCTGCTCCCGCCCGTGTCTCGGGTGGGAGACTGGCTTCGCATTGCGAAGTGTTTTCCTTGGGGTACAAGATTGAGTTTCTCTCTTGTCTGCCAAACAGGTTTTTTCCCTCCGGCTTCTGGCCTCCTCCGGTTCGCCGGTTGACTCCGTCAGGGGCTGTCCAGGATCTTCTGGTCAGGGGAGTGATTGTGCCAGTTCCCTCATTGGAACGGTCTCGGGGTTTTACTCCATTCTGTTTGTGTCCCCATGGAGGATGGGGCCCGGTCGATCCTGGGCCTCAAGTCCCTCGTTTTGTTTTGTCAGGTTTTTCTGGCATCCTTGGATGTCATGAACGTGTACCTGCATATCCTCAAACCACCAGAGATTCTGTGCTTTGCGGTCGGGGGGGACCATTTTCAATGGTGTCCTTCCCATTCGGCGGGTTTTCGCCAAGGTGCTCGTACCGATACTGGCCCGGCTGTGACAGCGGGGGTTTGTTATCATGGGATGTCTGGACGACATTCTCCTATGAGCTTCTTCGAGCTCTGCATTGGTGGAGCCGTGTCTATCACGTGTCAGGCTCTCAGAGTGTTCGGCTGGTTTCTGGATTGTCCTGAAATCAGGGTTGATTCCGTCTCAGGGATACCTGAGACTGGTCCTGGATTCCTCCGGGGCGGGAGTGTTTTTCTCCTAGCGGAAAAACTTCAGACTCTGCTATCTGCTGTGCAGCAGTTGCCGACCCAGAAGCGGTCATCTCTGCGATTCTGCAGGAAGGTTCTGGGTCAGTTGGTAGCCTCTTTCGAGGCGGTTCCGTATGCCCAATTCCACGCCAGGGTACTACGGAGGGAACTGCTGTCACGATGGGACTAGCTTCCGTCATCTCTGGATTACCAGATTCAGTTGAGTCATCTGATCATGTCTCCCCTGGTATGGTGGCTGGCGTTTCCGGTGCTTCGGGCCGGAAAGTCATTTTTCTGCAGGCCACTGGACAGTGGTCACGACGGATGCCAGCCTCTCCGGTTGGGGAGGGGCGCTTGGGGCACCCAGTCAGCCCAGGGGCACTGGACTCAGGTGGAGTCCTGCCTACTGATCAACGTTCTGGAGCTCCGAGCAATCAAGCTTTGCCTTACCAGGTGGTCCCTGGATCTACAGGGCCGACCGGTCAGGATCCTGTCCGATAACACCACGTCCGTGGCGTAGGTTGATCATCAGGGAGGCACACGGAGTTCTGTTGCAGCGACGGGGGTCGCGCGCATCCTTTCGGTGGGCCGAAGGGTCCGTTCCGGCTCTATCGGCCGGGTACATTCCGGGAATACGGAATTGGCTAGCCGACTACCTAAGTCGCACTGCACTGGGCCAAGGAGAGTGGTCTCTCCACCCGCAGGTGTTTCGGGGTCTGTGCCGAAAGTGGGGCACTCCGGACGTGGACCTTCTAGCGTCCCGTCTCTATATCGGTAGGTGCCACGGTTCGTGGCCAGGTTTAAGGACCGTGGGCGGACGCGTCAGGCGCGTTGGTGGCTCCTTGGGGTCGCTGTCGCCTACTTTACACCTTCCCTCCTCGGAAGCTTCTTCCTCGCCTGCTGCGCAGAGTAGAAGCTGTAGGGATTCTATCGGTCCTGATTGCCCCAGATTGGCCGCGTCGCTTCTGGTACGCGGACCAGGTGCGTCTGCTGGCAGACGCCCCCTAGCATCTTCCCCTGGGAATTGATTTTCTGTTACAGGGTCCAATCTTCCACCCTGTTTCACAGCCACCGGCCTTAGCGGCGTGGCTGTTGAGAGCCAGGGGCTTAAGGACCGAGGCCTATTGGGCTCGGTGGTCTCTACCGTGCTGCCTGCACGGAGGTCTACCTCACGTAGGTTTTTTCCTCATACATGGAAGGCCTACTTCTCTGTGTGTGGGGAGATGAACTGGCACTCTCGTACATGCGTTGTGTACAGGATTCTGCTGTCTTTGCAGCAGGGAGTGGTTCAGGCTCTCGCCTTACGTACGGTTAGGAGCCAGATTTCTGCTCTGGCTGTTTTTTACTTGCAGCGACCCTTGGCATAGCACTCCTGGGTGCGTGCGTTGGGTCAGGGGGTCTGGCAGGTGGCCCCTCCGGTGCGCCCTCCATTACCCCCATGGGACTTGAATTTAGTCCTTTCAGTGCTTCGGGATGCTCCCTTTGAGGACATTCGGGAGGTTTTTTGTTTTATTGTCACAAAAGGTGATTTTATTTCTGGTAGCAATTGCCTCGATCAGACGGGTGTCTGTTCTGGTGGCCTTGTCTTGCAAGGCTCCCTGCTTGGTCATCCGTAAGGATGAGGTGGTGCTGCGGCCGCAGCCGTTTTTCTCCCTAAGGTCGTTTCGGCTTTTCACTTGGATGTGGACATTGTTCTTCCATCCTTGTGTCCTCAGCCGAAGAACCCGAAGGAGGCCACTTTACATTCTTTGGATGTGGTTCGGGCCCTTCGAGTTTACTTGTCGGCGACAGCTCCGTTCCGGATGTCGGACTCGCTGTTCGTGTCTGTGTCCGGTCCCAGTAAGGGCCTGGCAGTTTCGTCGGCCACCATTTCCAGGTGGATCCGACGGATTGTGCTTCAGGCCTATGCCCTGAAGGGCGGGCGCCCCCCTTTCGGGTCATGGCGCATTCGACCAGGGCGATCGGGGCCTCTTGGGCTTTCCGACACCAAGCCTCTGTGTTACTGGTGTGTAAGGCTGCGACCTGGTCGTCGGTCCACGCTTTTTCAAAGTTTTATATGGTGGATGTGAGTGCATCTTCGGATGCCTCCATTGGCCGCAGGGTGTTACAGGCGGCAGTTTAAGGTTGGAGTTCCTCCGTTGAGTAACTCCGGTTTTTGTTTGGGGTGTAACCTGTTTTTGCTGTGTTATTTTTCCCACCCCTCGAATTTTTTTGACACTGCTTGGGGACGTCCCTAAGGTCAATGAAGGCTGTGTCCGTCTATGAACGAAAGAGAAAAAAGGATTTTTGTACTCACCGTAAAATCCATTTCTCTGAGTTCATAGACGGACACAGCACCCACCCCTCCTTTGTTTGTACTGCTTGTTACGAACTGAGGCTGCTAAAGCAGGGTGTGGGTTATGCCTGGGGGAGCCACGCCCCCTGGGAGGAGCAGCATGAAGGAAAGTTTTTAACACCTTAAGTGCTGTAGAATTCTGCCTAAATCTCCTGGTAGGAAGAAGCATAACCCTAAGGTCAATGAAGGCTGTGTCCGTCTATGAACTCAGAGAAATGGATTTTACGGTGAGTACAAAAATCCTTTTTTTTCTTCTGTCCGGCGGAACGGATCGGATGCAGACGGACAGACAGTCCGTCTGCATCCGATCCCCCATAGGGGACAGCGGAGCAGAGACAGGGCGGTCTCTGCACTGTGTGCGAGGACCGCCCTATCCGCCGACAGCTCACCGGGGATCCCGGCTGAGCTTTGGCGGACACACGGAGCGGACCCAGAAACGGTCCGCTCCGTGTGAAAGAGCCCTTACATGGGGAAGCTGCTAAGAGCTCCGTTCTTATTGATGATGATGTGACATCTGTATCTCCCCAGAGCCTTTTTCCTGCACACAGTATGTAAGCAGGGAGTCAAGGCGGCAGCATTGTTCTGCTAGGATAGTAATTATTGTATGTATGTGTAGAGGGACATCGTGTGGGGATAGGTGGGGTTCTGTAATTCAGCAGGAAGGGCTGACAACGCTGCTTAGGATTTCATTATAGTAGTGGCATTATGTGGCCCATACAGGTACTGGGAGCTCACTGGATTTCTGAGTATTCAACAGACGTTTTTGTGTACTTGAAGTGCTTTAGGGATACACGGAAAGTGCAGATATCCAATGGATGTACTGAATCGTTTTTTTTTCACCTTTTATTCCATCTCAATATGACTAATTGTTACCACTAAGAATGTAAGTGCCTAAAACACTAAATGCTTTTCTGGCACCTTTTGGATTTTTATTGAGTTTACAAAAAATAAATAAATGCTTCTTGCATGCCTGCAAAATACAGAAAGCATTTGCCAGGGTTAGAGGTTTGAAAAAAAAATAAGTCTTTGTGTATTTCATAGGGCTGACATCTCCGAATTGAAATTTCTGCTTTGCAATAGGCCTTATGTCCACTTTGGACAAATCTCATGAGCCAGACAGTCAGTGCTTTTAAAAATGCCAGCATCCATCATTTGTACTGCAGTGAATCAGTGCTTAGCCTCTTTGGATCTTTATAAACCCTTGTTGGCATCTGCTGATTGATATGTGAATATTTCATTATTTTGTCCAACTCTGCTTTATGTACAGGTCTGAGGAGGGTGGTGGGGTGCCCACCTGCTGCATTTTATTTTTGTTTGGGGGACTGTGTATGTAAATTCTCGCTCAGATGCTGCTTTGTGCTACTGTGTTGTGTACAGGGCTGTGTATGAAGGCTCCTCTCTGTTAATGCTTGTACCGGTCTGTGAATGAGATACCCTCTCTGCTAGTACTTGTACAGTGCTTCGTATGAGAGAAGCACGCTGCCGGTACTTGTACAGTGCTGTATATGAGAGTGCCACTCTGCCGGTACTTGTACAGTGCTGTATATGAGAGTGCCACTCTGCCGGTACTTGTACAGCACTGTATGTGAGAGAGCCTCTCTGCCAGTAGTTGTACAGCGCTGTATATGAGAGCGCCCCTCTGCCGGTACTTGTACAGTGCTGTATATGAGAGCGCCCCTCTGCCGGTACTTGTACAGTGCTGTATATGAGAGCGCCCCTCTGCTGGTACTTGTACAGCACTGTATATTAAAGAGCCCCCCTCTGCCGGTACTTGTACAGTGCTGTATATGGGAGCGCCCCTCTGCCGGTACTTGTACAGTGCTGTATATGAGAGCGCCCCTCTGCCAGTACTTGTACAGCACTGTATATGAGAGCGCCCCTCTGCCGGTACTTGTACAGTGCTGTATATGAGAGCGCCCCTCTGCCGGTACTTGTACAGTGCTGTATATGAGAACGCCCCTCTGCCGGTACTTGTACAGTGCTGTATATGGGAGCGCCCCTCTGCCGGTACTTGTACAGTGCTGTATATGAGAGCGCCCCTCTGCCAGTACTTGTACAGCACTGTATATGAGAGCGCCCCTCTGCCGGTACTTGTACAGTGCTGTATATGAGAGCGCCCCTCTGCCGGTACTTGTACAGTGCTGTATATGAGAGCGCCCCTCTGCTGGTACTTGTACAGCACTGTATATTAAAGAGCCCCCCTCTGCCGGTACTTGTACAGTGCTGTATATGGGAGCGCCCCTCTGCCGGTACTTGTACAGTGCTGTATATGAGAGCGCCCCTCTGCCAGTACTTGTACAGCACTGTATATGAGAGCGCCCCTCTGCCGGTACTTGTACAGTGCTGTATATGAGAGCGCCCCTCTGCCGGTACTTGTACAGTGCTGTATATGAGAACGCCCCTCTGCCGGTACTTGTACAGCGCTCTATAAGAGAGAGCCCCTCTGCCGGTACTTGTACAGGGCTGTATATGAGAGAGCCTCTCTGCCGGTACTTGTCCAGCACTGTATATGAGAGCCCCCCTTTGCTGGTACTTGTACGGCACTGTATATGAAAGAGCCCCTCTGCAGATGCTTGTACAGTTCTGTATATGAGAGAGACTCTCTAACGGTAATTATACAGCGTTGTATAATGAAAAACCTCTCTGCCAATGCTTGTACAGCACTGTATATATGAGAGAGCCTCTCTGCTGCTGCTGCTAGCACAATACTATGTATGGAAATCTCCATATTAGGCTGCTAGCTGGCTGTACATTCAAGTGCTGTGTCTATCTTACCTGCGGTACAATATATTTGCTGCGTTATTCAAATTTTTGCTGTGATCAGTGTTTTGAAGAATAAGTAGTTCATTTTATATATCTAAAATGGACCAGTAAATGTAAAACATGAGTCACATTATGTGAAAGAGCTGTTATAATCATTCACTAATGTTACATTCCCTACAAAAATAGAGATAACTACTAAATATACAGCTAAATCCATATATGGGAGCTATCTGACCTGCCAAAGGATTTGCATATCCATCCAAACTTGAGATTACTCAGCTCTGCCAGACCAGACAAGAGACCTGGTCTTTCTTCTCTACTACAGTTCAATAACACAGGTCTTTTTTTTTTCTTCTATCCCAGCCTGTGATTGGACAGTGAAAGGAGAAGCAGCAGACTGATGAGCTCATCTCTGTCTGATCTTTCCCCTGTAATGGAAAATGTTTGACTGTCACTGATTGCAATTATTAGTGCATTTCTTTGCAAAACAGTTTTTAGGATTTATTTTAAGGAGGTGAATTGTTTTCACCCCACATTGCCGAAGCTATTTCTGTAAAGTTTTTACCAGGGGTAACCGACCTTTTTGACCTACCTGGGCCAGAAGAGGAATGGTCTTGGACCACACATAAAATACACTAACAATAAAGATAGCTTATGATATGCCTATCTAAGTAATAAAACTTAATTTTTCTTTTTATTATAAAAGTAAAAGAAGGAAACATAAAACGGGTACAAAATTTGACACAGCTTTTGATAAACTAACTCATCAATATCTGGTTGGATGGATGGAGTAGCAATTCTCATGAATTCTCAAGGTGCTCATCAGATATTTGGGTTTGAATGTTGCCCTTTGTGTGCTTCACCCTTGAAAATGAGTTACTCACTAATATAGGAGCTGCCAAAAATGAATGATGTGAATAAGTGAAGAGTGGGAGATTTTTCTTTGGGAAGATAAAACGTATAAAAGTCTGGTAAAAAGACACTGTTACATTTTTTATTTATTTTATTAACCACATTCAACCCAGCCACTGCACATATATGGCCAGGTGGGCGCTTCCTCCTTCTGAGTGGACATTCAGGAACGTCTCTCAGAAGGAGGGGGATCGCACACAGTAGCGCGATCCCGATGCGCTCGTGTCACCCGGACACGGCGCATCTCCGATTGGCAGGAGGCTCTGTGATTGGCCCTCCTGATCACATGACAGCCGTGTCCAATCACGGCCGTCATGTGATGTAAATAGAGAGCCGTTTGCTATGCGATCGGCTCCACTCCTCTCCTCACACAGAAGTTGTCAATGAGGAGAGGAGAGCAGATCTCTGCAGCCGGCTGGGGATCAGTGAGTATGGGTTGCTTTTTACACACCGATCACCAGCCTAGGGTCCCCACACAATGTAAAACACATGTCCCCACACAGTAAAAAAAAAACTGTCCCCCACATATGTAACGGTAAAATGTCCCAATGATCATCTGCACCCATGTCCGTGATCAGCTGCGCACATCTGTACATGATCATCTGCGCACATCTGTACATGATCATCTGCGTACATCTGTCCGTGATCACACAAACCAATTATTATACACTTAACTGGATTTTTTTTTTTTTTTTTTACCAAAGACAGGTAGCAGAATACATTTTGGCTTAAATTTATGACAAAATTCGATTTTATTGGATTTCTTTTAAAATAGAAAGAAGAAGAAAAAAAAATATATATATATATATATATATATATATATATATATATATATATATATATATATATATATATTTTTGGAGTCCTGAATAAATACCACCAAAAGAAAGCACTATTTGTGCGAAAAGATGGGTACAACGTAGAGTGACCGCGCAATTGTCATTGAAAGTGCAAGAGCGCTGAAAGCTGAAAATTTGGTCTGGGAAGGAAGGGGGCGAAGGTGCCCAGTATTGATGTGGTTAAAGCGGAGGTTCACCCTCAATATCAACTACACCTTATTCTGAGCAGCTCCGTATTTACTTATACATTCCGCTATCCATAATTTTTAAAGCGGTTTCAATACCTTTATTCAGAAGATAATAGCATCCACTTTCTGCTATTCCTCCCGCGGGAGTGGGCATGTCTCTCTGTTCCTCAGCGGCCCAGCGTTTCATGGGACAGGATCGCAATGTCTCCTGGGAGCACAGTGTGACGCTTCTCAGGCGACGATTCCAAACACACAATGACGAGATATGGCAAGTTTTTACTCGTCACATGACGAGGGAAGCAGGAATCCTGGAAGTATTTGCTTGTGGGCTTCACAGTGCCCACAAGCAAGATGGAACCTTACAGGACAAATTTTTATAAATAATTCTTTACGGCCGAATGTGCATGCAGATGGCTATGAAATTCAGAGACGTGAGTACACTCATAACTATATTAAAAGCGGTAGATGCACAGATAAAAAAAAAAAAAACGATTTCCTACGGAACCCCTGCTTTAAGTAAGAGATTTGGTGTTGGGCCGCAGGTTGGACACCCGTGGTTTATACCAGACAGAAACTTACATTTATTTGTGTTTCTATAGGTTTGTGCAATGATAAAAGTTGGTCAGTCCAGATGGGATATTTTAGCTGTATCAGTGTTGCCTTATCTTGGGGGGGGGGGGGGTCTCATGGAAGAATCTCTCAGCCCCACTCGCCCACCAGTCACATCACAGGACCTCTCGCAATCCCTTCTGTCTTATGCTATAGAGCAGGGATATGCAATTAGCGGACCTCCAGCTGTTGCAGAACTACAACTCCCATGAGGCATTGCAAGACTCCGACAGCCACAAGCATGACACCCAGAGGCAGAGGCATGATGGGACTTGTAGTTTTGCAACAGCTGGAGGTCCGCTAATTGCATATCCCTGCTATAGAGAATGCAGCAGGAGGTGTAAGACCAGTGTGGGGCTAAGCAAAGCTGGGAACTACAGCAGAGGGATCTTAATTGCTGGAATGTCCCAGACTGCTTGAGGGTTATTCAGGCCACAGCACTACACGTGTAACTGAAGTACCTTGTTGGCATGGTCTAGCTTTTTAAACCTAAGTCTGCTTTTATCTTGAGGTGCTGAAATGTTCTAAAAAGGGAAGATGTTTTGTAAACCCATGTCTCTGTCCTGAGCACTTTAATCATGGAGCTGTTTGTATTTCATTGTATTGCATTCAAAATGTAATTTTTATATTGTGTACTTTGTATTTTGGCAATAAATGTATCGCATTGGAGCCCAAAGAGCGTTTGTCTTTTGTGAATAGAAACCTCAAAATGATATTAAAGGGTTACTAAAGGAAATTTTTATTTTTTTCTTTAAAATAACGAACGTTATACTTTCCTCCACTGTGCAGTTCGTTTTGCACAGAGTGGCCCCAAACCATGTCTTCTGGGGTCCCTCGGCGGCTGTCTCTGGTCCTCCCCACAATTACTCACCACAGTCATGCGAGAGCTTGCATGGTGGTCAGTAATTGCGGGCGCGCTCCCGTGATACAACGAGCGGCCATAGCCGCTCACTGTATCACTCAGCCCCGCCCCTTGGCGCGCCACGTCACTGGATGTGATTGACAGCAGCGCCAGCCAATGGGTGCGCTGCTCTCAATCCATCCGCTCTAGCCAATCAGCGGCCAGGCTGAGCGGCGAAGATGATCTCGGGACCGCGCGGGACTTTCGAGGCGTCAGGTAAGTTTAACGGGGGCTCGGAGGGGCCGGCAGCATCCAATGTTTTTCACCTTAATGTATAGATTGCATTAAGGTGAAATTTTTTTTTTCTTTACAACTCCTTTAAAGCAGATTTCCAGGCTGCTTAAAAAAAAAAACTAAGTTAGCAGCTACAAATACTGTAGCTGCTGGCTTTTAATATCAGGACAGTTACCTGTCCACCAATCCAGCAGTGTCTTCACCCCAGCCGATTTTTCAAATGGCTCTTGGGTGCTGCCGCTGCCATTTCCACTAATGGAAACAGGTCTTGCTGTTTCACAGCCAGTTCACTACTGCGCATGCACGAAGCGCGCTGCGCTTTGTCAATGACCCGGTGGCGGGGGAAGGAGGAGGCGAGATCAGCAGGAAGTGGGAGCGGGTGTGGAGGCAAACAAGCGGAGCTTCCCCTTTTGGGTGGAGCCCCGCTTTAAAGCCAATAATGTATTATATTGTGGCTTACCAATCATTCCCAATGTGGAGGATGCCTTTTGTTTCCTTTATTTTTAGGGGTTTTCACCTGATCTGGGCAGTAACCTGTATATGTGAGACACAACTCTGGAGGATTGAGCACAGCAGTTCCAAAGTACCCAGTTTGTGGTACTCTCAATGTCAGAGGTTTACTGTTGGTCCCAATGCTGAAGCAATCTGGGGCACATATCAGGTTGTTTGTGGCAAGCTGCAGAGCCTTTTAATGTATGGAGTGCCATTCCACTTGTGGCACATTCCAGCAGACAAGCACTGGGCCTCAGAAAAGTTAAAACCAAAACTACAGCTACCAGGGGGTCCAGCATTGTGAGTGTCCCAGGACTATGGGGTCAATACACTAAGGGGCAATTCACGCTGCCCCTCCATAAAATCGCAGATTCACTGCTCCAGCTGCTCTGTGTTGCCGACTGGCTAGGGGGCATTGTGGTGCATGATTTGGTGCACAGCACGGTCCTTTTTTTGGGGGGTTTTAAAGAAACTTAATGTTAGGTGTACAAAACGTACAATACATTCACTGCAATGTTGGGCAGCGTGCTGCGCTGCCTCACACTGCAGTGCGATTCAGGGCAGTGCGCTGCGATAAAATGAAGCATGACTGCATGTTATCGCCGCATGCAGCAGCACTATGCTGTGTTGCAGTGTGACTGGGACACATGGGAAACAATTGTTTCCTGTGTGTCCCTGCGGTGACAGTCATTTTACACTGCGTCTGTCACCTCACACAGTGTGAATTGGCCCTAAGAGATAACAGTTGAATTTTTGCTTTAACCCCTTGATGCCTAGGGGTAAAACAAATCTAAATGCCCAAGCACAATTGTGCAGCTTTGACATGTGTTATTAGAACTGTACATATCATTACTTTGTGCATCCAGGTGGAATATACCTTGTTTGTTGGGGAGTTTTTTCAGGACAATTTGGGCTTTCATTTAGTCGTAAACAGTTATGGATATCACCTGATATATATATTTTTTATTATTATCAAGTAAAAACTGGCCCAAAATAGTAAAAAAAATATCTAAGTGGCCAGATCTAAATCCCATTGAACACCTGTGGAGAGATCTTAAAATTGCTGTTGGGAAAAGGCGCCCTTCCAATAAGAAACCTGGAGCAGTTTTCAAAGGAAGAGTGGTCCAAAATTCCGGGTGAGAGGTGTAAGAAGCCTATTGATGGTTATAGGAAGCGACTGATTTCAGTTATTTTTTCCAAAGGGAGTGCAACCAAATATTAAGTTAAGGGTGCCAAGAATTTTGACCAGCCCATTTTTGGAGTTTTATGTGACATTATGTCCAATTAGCTTTTTTTTCCTCCCTTTTTTCGTTTTGTTCCAATACACACAAAGGGAATAAACATGGGTATAGCAAATCATGTGTTACTGCAATACTATTCTGTGAGAAATACTTGATTTTCTGGAAAAATTTTGTCCATGACTGTATGTTATTTGTTGTTTTTACCCGTAGTACTGCCCAGAAGCAATAGTGTGCATTTTGCATTTGTCCTACCTAAGGCCCCTTTCACACGGGGCAGTGGAGGTGTGGTGGCACATTGAGAATGCTGGGCAGGAGTTTTTCAGGCGCTATTTTTAGCACTATACCGCCTGAAAAACTCCTCAGTGTGAAAGGGGCCTAAAACACAGCGACACTAACTTAAAAAATAATCGCTGATCGCCGCCATTAGTAGTAAAAAAAATTTTTTTTATAAAAATGCAATAAAACTATCCCCTATTTTGTAAACGCTATAAATTTTGCGCAAACCAACCGATAAACGCTTATTGCGATTTTTTTTTTTTTTTTTACCAAAAATAGGTAGAATACGTATCGGCCTAAACTGAGGGGAAAAAAAAAATTATATATTTTTGGGGGATATTTATTACAGCAAAAGGTAAAAAATATTGATTTTTTTTCAAAATTGTCGCTCTATTTTTGTTTATAGCGCAAAAAATAAAATCCGAGGTGATCAAATACCACCAAAAGAAATCTCTATTTGTGGGGAAAAAAAGGACGCCAATTTTGTTTGGGAGCCACGTCGCACGACCGCGCAATTGTCAGTTAAAGCGACGCAGTGCCGAATCGCAAAAAGGGGCCTGGTCTTTTACCTGCATTTTGGTCTGGGTATTAAGTGGTTAAAATTATTTTTTTACAAACTTTTTTTTTTTTTTTGCTTTTTGCAAGGAACTAGAAAGATACATTGTATCGTTCTTCTCCATTCACCCTGACTGATAACTGTGGTAGCCAATGGGTAACCCAGAATCGGGAGATCCGGGTTCCGATTGTTAGTAAAGAGCCCGGGGCTCTCAGTGAGACCCCAGTGTCTGTGCTGGCAGCACAAAAAGAGAAATGCATATATGTGGCCCCACGGAAAAAAAGCCCACTTCCATGAGGCCAAATATATGTGTTACACCGGCGTGAAAGGGGGTTAAAATGGCTCCTGTAGTATTTATCTCAAAAACATGCTTTATTTACTGAAAGCTAAATATTTAGGTTTTGCAGTTCAATATTTTACTTTGAATGAATTGACGCTTTTATTATCACATGTGGTATTTCCAATGAAACAAAAAGCATTGCGTACAATAACCATTAGTGAATTGACACCTGTGACTCTTACCTGGCCTTGATATGCTTTCATTATGTAAAATGTGTAAATGGAATATTTGCCTTCCTATTATCCAAGTGTTACAACTGTTAATGCATTATGAGTGTGCCATGTCGTGTCCCTTTGTGGCTAACGGTATACTGCTTATGTTCTTTATGCAAGTTATATATATATATAGTGCCTTCACTGTTTGGACTTTAGTGGTAGGATTAGGGGACCCTTTTATGCAGACAGTTTTTTTTTTTTTTTTTTTTTTTTTACACAAAATAATTTATGCAGACAGTTTACATTTGGATTCTCTTTACTTTTGAAAGCCAAATCAGGACCAATTTATTTTGGCAATAACAACTTATTTTCTGTTTTCTTTGTTTATTTAACCACTTCCATACAGGGCATGTATACACCTTCCCGCCCAAGCCAATTTTCAGCTTTCAGCACTGTCCCACTTTGAATGGCAATTGCGCGGTCATGCTACACTGTACCCAAACAAAATTGACGTCCTTTTTTCCCCACAAATAGAGCTTTCTTTTGGTGGTATTTGATCACCTCTGCGATTTTTTTTTTTGCGCAACAACTAAAAAAAGACTGAAAATTTTGAAAAAAAATATGTTTTTATTTTTTTCTGTAAAATTTTTTGTAAATAAGTAAGTTTTCTCTTTCAATTACGGGCACTGATGGGCACCGATGAGATGGCACTGATGGACATCAATGAGGTAGTACTGACAGGCACTGATTGGCGGCGCTTGTATGCGGCACTGATGGGCACACATAGGCGGCACTGATGGGCACACATAGGCGGCACTGATGGGCACACATAGGCGGCACTGATGGGCACTCATAGGCGGCACAGATGGGCACTCATGGGTGGCACTGATGGCTACTTATGGGTGGCACTGATAGGTGGGCACTGGGCATGGATGGGCACTGTGGGGTGGCACTGATGGACACTGTAGGGTGGCACTGATGGACACTGGGGCGGCACTGATTAACCTATGTTGCCAGTCAGTGCCCATTTGTGGGCACTGATTGGCATCATTTTTTTAATGCTTTTTTTTTACAGCCTTTTTTTTTTTTAGCCTTTTTTTTTTTGATCTGCCCTTCCCTGGTGGTCCAGGGTGGGCTTCCCTGGTGGTCCATGTGGCGATCCGAGGGGGGGCTGCGCTGATAAACAATCAGCGTGAACCCCCCCCCCTGTCAGGAGAGCCGCCGATCGGCTCTCCTCTACTCGCGTCTGTCAGACGCGAGTGAGGAAGAGCCGTCAACGGCTCTTCCTGTTTACATCGTGATCAGCCGTGATTCGACACGGCTGATCACGTGGTAAAGAGTCTCCGTGAGAGACTCTTTACCGAGATCGGTGTTGCGGGGTGTCAGACTGACACCCCGCAACAACGATCGCCGCGATGCGCGCCCCCGGGGGCGCGCAGCGGCTCAGATTCCTGAGGACGTCATATGACGTCCAGTCAGGATTCTACAACCACTTTGCCGCCGTCAATCTGTCATTGGCGGGCGGCAAGTGGTTAACCACCTCAATACCAGGCTTTAAAACCCACCTCCATACCGGGCCTATTCTGGCACTTCTCTCCTACATGTACAAATCATCATTCTTTTGCTAGAAATTAATCAGAACCCCCATTGTATTTGTTTTTTTAGCAGACACCCTAGGGAATAAAATGGCGGTCATTGCGACTTTTTATCTTGCACGATATTTGCGCAATAATTTTTCAAACGCCTTTTTTTGTAAAAAAAAATGGTTTAATGAATTAAAAAATAACAAAACAGTAAAGTTAGCCCATAATTATTTTGTAAAATATGAAAGATGATGTTACGCCGAGTAAATAGATACCTAACATGTCATGCTTTAAAATTGCGCACACTCATGGAATGGCCCCAAACTTCGTTCCATAGGCGACGCTTTAAATGTTTTACAGGTTACCAGTTTAGTTACAGAGGAGGTCTAGTGCTTAGAATTGTTGCACACGCTCTAACGCACGCGGCGACACCTCACATGTGTGGGAAAAGAAAGAAAGTTTACCGCTCAGAGGTCCCAGAGAACTGCAAAGTTATGCATAAGCACTGTATGAGAGTGTGAAACGCGTTAGCCCTTTTTCCTGATTTTTTGCTGTGACATGTTGTGACCAGTTTTTATTAAAAGGAACACATTTTTATTTTTGGAGTGCGGCCGTCCCGGTTCTTTCTTATGCATTTTTACCTCACGTGTGGTTTGAACGACATTTACATACGTGGGACGTGTGCGTTCGCTTCTTAGTGCGAGCTACCGGGGACAGGGGCGTTTTAAGTTTTATTTATTTTTTATTTTACTTATTTATTTTTTACACTTTTTTTTTTACATTTTGATTTTTTTCGATCGCTTTTATTCCTATTACAAGGAATGTAAACATCCCTTGTAATAGGAATAGTGTGTGACAGGTCCTCTTTAAGGAGAGATGTGGGGTCAATAAGACCCCACATCTCTCTTCCAGGCTGGAAAGAATGAGATTGTGAAAAAAAATTCACAGATCTCATTCTTACTAGCCGCAATTGCGGTTTGTTTACTTACGGGGACCCGGGCGTGACGTCATCACATCGCGCCCGGGCCTCCGACGGTCAGTCATCGCTATGCTGCACATCCGGCGCACGACGATCATCTCTCCGGGCCCGCGATGGCACGGGAGAGCCCGGAGAAGCACGGATGGCAGCGGGAGGGATGGCGGAACCGCCGCTATGATCGTTCTTACGGAGCGCAGGATCGCCGCCGGAAGAAAATGATATCTGAATGATGCCTCCAGGTGCAGGCATCATTCAGATATCACCGCACAAAGTACAGGATGTCATTTGACGTCCACCCGGATAACAGATCCCCTTTTTGGACGTCGTATGTAGTGTTGAGCAGAATATGCCATATTCGATTTCGCGATATATCTCGAATATATATTCGAGATATATTCGCTAAATTCGAATATTCGTGATATTTTATCGAAATTAAATGATTGCGATTTTTCGCTATTGCGAATGCGAAAATAATTGCGATTTTTTGATAACTGCGGTAGGAGCACTCTGGCTCAGAATATTCGTGATATTTTATCGAAATATCGCAACATGCGAATGCGATATTTATTGCGCAATTTCGACAAATGCTGGAGGAGCGCTCTGATTGGCTCAGAATATTCGTGATATTTTATCGAAATATCGCAACATGCGAATGCGATATTTATTGCGCAATTTCGACAAATGCTGTAGGAGCACTCTGATTGGCTCAGAATATTCATGATATTTTACAATACAAAATAATTGCGAGTATTCGGCAAATGCGGAAGGAGCACTCTGATTGGCTCAGAATATTCTTGATATTTTACAATACAAAATAATTGCGAATATTCGGCAAATGCAGAAGGAGCACTCTGATTGGCTCAGAATATTCTTGATATTTTACAATAGAAAATAAAAAGTGTTTTGCATTGGTGGTGATTCTTTACTCTATCCATCTGTCACAGCCGTTTGTCAATCAAACACCTTGAAGATTGAACACGTTCATGCTGCATGCTTTGGACTTTTTTTCACTTCACATATCAAAGACATTTTTATGAAAGATTATTTTTCTATTATTGGGACTATATTTCTTTATATATTTGTTTCACTGTGTATTTCACAAGTTATTTGCGCTTGCTTATTTTATAATTTGCCCACATGTCTTGTCACTAGACATATTTTTTATTCTTGTAGAGCGACTCCATTTTCTGTCTTGTATTCATTTATGTTGTATAACATTTTTGAGTTGCTGCTGTATTCTCCCCTTTTTTAAGGTATGCGCAATTTTTTCCTTCTTACAAAAAATAATAATATCAAACATACAAATATTCATAACATACACATACACAAAGCCCCCCCCCCCCCTTTTGCATCAGAGACAATCAGAGTTCTCCTACCACAGTTATCGAAAATTCGCAATCATTTTCGCATTCGCAATAGCGAAAAATCGCAATTTTTTTTTTTTCAATTTGGCAACATAAAAGGATCGCCTCAGCTTAGCTACTCGGCCCAGGGTCTCTAATCATACCAGCAATGCTTTTAGACGTCGATAGGATGTGATCTGTTTTAAAAATCAAATTGAAAAAATGCGAATATTCGGAATTGCGAATATTCACCGCGAAATTCGAAATATAGCGCGATTTCTCGAATATGCTATATTCGAGTCGAATATTCGCAATGCGAATATTCGTGAGCAACACTAGTCGTATGAAGCAATAGATTGCATTTTGCGTTTGTCCTACCTAAGGCCTTTTGGTTTTAAAGTGGTTAAAGGTACACTTTGTGTCTGCTTTACAAAAATCCTAAATGAAGGATTTTGATGTTGAATTGAGCAAACAGTGAAACAAAAAATCATGGTGAAAAAAAACAAAGCATATTAAAACAAAAAAAGAAATACGTTGCAGCTCACTGATCCTTAGATCGGGTGGTGGTTTATTTTCCAAATATTTTTCTTTATTTTCTCTTAGTGATCCTGCCAGCAGGGCCACCATCAGGGGGGTACAGTCGTTGAAAAGGTAAGGGGGGAGCCTTGCTGTGCAGTACAGAAACGATCTCACAGTTTCTGTTGTTCTTGTGTTATTGAGCTCAGACATTGACCGCTTTACTGCCATCTCTGGCTACTATGTGCATGTGCACCCCTCGTGTGACAGTGATCTGCCTGTACTGTGCTTCTCAGCAACATGTCAGCTTTGTGAAAAAGAGCGGGGACTAGGTAGAAAGATCTTCTTTACAAGTAGGGGCTGTGAAGGAAGGGGGTGGGGGCCTGTTTGTGTACAAGGAGGGGGTCAGAGGCTTGTGTGTGTACAGATTTGTGTATCTGGCGCTGACATAGATACAGGTGTGTGGAGGGGTGGCTGACATATATACAGGTGTGTGGGGGGGGGCTGACATATATAGAGGTGTGTAGGGGCTCTGACATATATACAGGTGTGTGTGTGGGGGGGCTCTGACATATATACAGGTGTGTGTGTGGGGGGGCTCTGACATATATACAGGTGTGTGTGTGTGTGGGGGCTCTGACATATATACGGGTGTGTGGAGGGGAGGGCGCTGACACACACACACATATATGTGTATATATATATATATATATATATACACACACGTGTCTGTGGAGATGTGTACACCGATACCAGCCTGCCACCCGATCCGACAAGATCCACTGAAAACAGACTGATCACGATACGGTTGCCATCCATCCAGCGGATCAGCGGACATGCCGTCTGTTTTCATCTGATCTTCCCATAAAGATCAGTGGGGCTCTGACAGGGGCACAATGAGCAGAAACAGACATGTCACCCGCTGCCTCAATTTATTTTGTATATCACAAAATCCCTGCAGGGATGAAGTCTCAAGGGAGGGGGCGAGCACGCTGACTAACCCCCAGCCAGAACGGCTCAGATGATGGGGGGCAAGCTTACTGAGGAGAAACAGGAAGTGAGAAATTCAGACAAAGAAAAAAACATTTCGAAGGGAAATCGAAGGAAATGGTTCAATGCACTAGCTTAAAGGAACCTATTTAGAAAATAAAAAAGTGGTGAAATAACCTGGTGTCTCATCGAGTCACTACTTCAGTGTCTGTCCCCCTCCCAGGGTTGGTGTCCGGCTGCCTGTCCCTTTCCCTGGGTCATTGTTCTGTTATCTTCTCCCTTCCCTGAGAGGTCAGTATTTTTTTTTTGTCTCCAATTTCCTGGCTCACTAATCCTGGGTCACTAATCCTATATCCGTCCCCTTCCCCAATAAGTGTCCAAATGTCTGTCCCCCTCCATGGGTCACTTTTACTGCCACCTGTCCCCTTCTTGGGCACCTCAGGTGTCTGTCCTACTTCTCAGGTCACTATTACCAGTCTTTCCCCTTCCACAACTCAAGAGTACCAGTGTCCTTCCTTGTCCTGGATCACTGTTGCCAGTGTTACCAGGTCACCATTGCCAGTTTCTGTCCCCCTTACCAGGTCACTATTACCAGTGTCTGTCCCCCTTACCAGGTCACCATTGCCAGTGTCTGTCCCCCTTACCAGGTCACCATTACCAGTGTCTGTCCCCCTTACCAGGTCACCATTACCAGTGTCTGTCCCCCTTACCAGGTCACCATTGCCAGTGTCTTTCCCCCTTACCAGGTCACCATTACCAGTGTCTGTCCCCCTTACCAGGTCACTATTACCAGTGTCTGCCCCCCTTCCCAGGTCACCGTTACCAGTGTCTGTCCCCCTTACCAGGTCACCATTACCAGTGTCTGTCCCCCTTACCAGGTCACTATTACCAGTGTCTATCCCCCTTGCCAGGTCATCACTGCAAGTGGCTGTGCCCTCTTCCCAGGTCACAATCACCAGTGTATGTCCCCCTTGCCCGGTCACCATCACCAGTGTCTGTCCCCCTTGCCCGGTCACCATCACCAGTGTCTGTCCCCCTTGCCCGGTCACCATCACCAGTGTCTGTCCCCCTTGCCCGGTTACCATTACCAGTGTCTGTCCCCCTTTCCTGGTCACTGTCGGTTTTCCTTCTCCAGTCACCTGTCTGTGTCTAGTCAATATTCCAATCGCACATGTTCCTGGAGAGACGGCTTATAGGTAAGGAGTGGGTGCTGAAGCGATCACCAGCTGGGCACTGGAACCATCAACCACATGAACATATTCGCCGGCACACCATGGATCGTAGATTATGTCCAAAAATGTATTGCAAAAGAAGCATCACAAGAAGTGCAAAGTTTCGAGGCCAAGCAGGACCTCTTCGATCACTCACCTGACGAAGAGGTCCTGCTTGACCTCGAAACTTTGCACTTCTTGTGATGCTTCTTTTGCAATACATTTTTGGACATAATCTACGATCCATGGTGTGCTGGCGAATATGTTCATGTACCTGTCTGTCCCCCCTTCCCAGGTCACCTGTCTGCGTCTGTCCCCCCTTCCCAGGTCACCTGTCTGTGTCTGTCCCCCTTCCCAGGTCACCTGTCTGTGTCTGTCCCCCTTCCCAGGTCACCTGTCTGTGTCTGTTCCCCCTTCCCAGGTCACCTGTCTGTGTCTGTTCCCCCTTCCCAGGTCACCTGTCTGTCCCCCCTTCCCAGGTCACCTGTCTGTCCCCCCTTCCCAGGTCACCTGTCTGTCCCCCTCCCCCTTCCCAGGTCACCTGTCTGTCCCCCTTCCCAGGTCACCTGTCTGTGTCTGTCCCCCTTCCCAGGTCACCTGTCTGTCCCCCCTTCCCAGGTCACCTGTCTGTCCCCCCTTCCCAGGTCACCTGTCTGTGTCTGTCCCCCCTTCCCAGGTCATCTGTCTGTGTCTGTCCCCCTTCCCAGGTCACCTGTCTGTCCCCCTTCCCAGGTCACCTGTCTGTCCCCCCTTCCCAGGTCACCTGTCTGTCCCCCCTTCCCAGGTCACCTGTCTGTCCCCCCTTCCCAGGTCACTTGTCTGTCCCCCCTTCCCAGGTCACTTGTCTGTGTCTGCCCCCCTTCCCAGGTCACTTGTCTGTGTCTGTCCCCCTTCCCAGGTCACCTGTCTGTGTCTGCCCCCATTCCCAGGTCACCTGTCTGTGTCTGTCCCCCTTCCCAGGTCACCTGTCTGTCCCCCTTCCCAGGACACCGGTCTGTGTTTGTCCCCCTTCCCAGGTCACCTGTCTGTGTCTGTCCCCCTTCCCAGGTCACCTGTCTGTGTCTGTCCCCCCTTCCCAGGTCACCTGTCTGTGTCTGTCCCCCCTTCCCAGGTCACCTGTCTGTGTCTGTCCCCCCTTCCCAGGTCACCTGTCTGTGTCTGTCCCCCCTTCCCAGGTCACCTGTCTGTTTCTGTCCCCCCTTCCCAGGTCACCTGTCTGTGTCTGTCCCCCCTTCCCAAGTCACCTGTCTGTGTCTGTCCCCCCTTCCCAGGTCCCCTGTCTGTGTCTGTCCCCCTTCACAGGTGACCTGTATGTGTCTGTCCCCCCTTCCCAGGTCACCTGTCTGTGTCTGTCCCCCCTTCCCAGGTCACCTGTCTGTGTCTGTCCCCCTTCCCAGGTCACCTGTCTGTCCCCCCCCTTCCCAGGTCACCTGTCTGTCCCCCTTTCCCAGGTCACCTGTCTGTGTCTGTCCCCCTTCCTAGGTCACCTGTCTGTGTCTGTCCCCCTTCCCAGGTCACCTGTCTGTGTCTGTCTATCTTCCCAGGTCACCTGTCTGTGTCTGTCCCCCTTCCCAGGTCACCTGTCTGTGTCTGTCTATCTTCCTAGGTCACCTGTCTGTGTCTGTCCCCCTTCCCAGGTCACCTGTCTGTCCCCCTTCCCAGGTCACCTGTCTGTCCCCCTTCCCAGGTCACCTGCCTGTGTCTGTCCCCCTTCCCAGGTCACCTGCCTGTGTCTGTCCCCCTTCCCAGGTCACCTGTCTGTGTCTGTCCCCCTTCCCAGGTCACCTGTCTGTGTCTGTCCCCCTTCCCAGGTCACCTGCCTGTGTCTGTCCCCCTTCCCAGGTCACCTGCCTGTGTCTGTCCCCCTTCCCAGGTCATCTGTCTGTGTCTGTCCCCCTTCCCAGGTCATCTGTCTGTGTCTGTCCCCCTTCCCAGGTCACCTGCCTGTGTCTGTCCCCCTTCCCAGGTCACCTGTCTGTGTCTGTCCCCCTTCCCAGGTCACCTGCATGTGTCTGTCCCCCTTCCCAGGTCACCTGCCTGTGTCTGTCCCCCTTCCCAGGTCACCTGCCTGTGTCTGTCCCCCTTCCCAGGTCACCTGTCTGTGTCTGTCCCCCTTCCCAGGTCACCTGTCTGTGTCTGTCCCCCTTCCCAGGTCACCTGTCTGTCCCCCTTCCCAGGTCACCTGTCTGTGTCTGTCCCCCTTCCCAGGTCACCTGTCTGTCCCCCTTCCCAGGTCACCTGTCTGTCCCCCTTCCCAGGTCACCTGTCTGTGTCTGTCCCCCTTCCCAGGTCACCTGTCTGTCCCCCTTCCCAGGTCACCTGTCTGTCCCCCTTCCCAGGTCACCTGTCTGTCCCCCCCTTCCCGGGTCACCTGTCTGTCCCCCTTCCCAGGTCACCTGTCTGTCCCCCTTCCCAGGTCACCTGTCTGTGTCTGTCCCCCTTCCCAGGTCACCTGCATGTGTCTGTCCCCCTTCCCAGGTCACCTGCCTGTGTCTGTCCCCCTTCCCAGGTCACCTGCCTGTGTCTGTCCCCCTTCCCAGGTCACCTGTCTGTGTCTGTCCCCCTTCCCAGGTCACCTGTCTGTGTCTGTCCCCCTTCCCAGGTCACCTGTCTGTCCCCCTTCCCAGGTCACCTGTCTGTGTCTGTCCCCCTTCCCAGGTCACCTGTCTGTCCCCCTTCCCAGGTCACCTGTCTGTCCCCCTTCCCAGGTCACCTGTCTGTGTCTGTCCCCCTTCCCAGGTCACCTGTCTGTCCCCCTTCCCAGGTCACCTGTCTGTGTCTGTCCCCCTTCCCAGGTCACCTGTCTGTCCCCCTTCCCAGGTCACCTGTCTGTCCCCCTTCCCAGGTCACCTGTCTGTGTCTGTCCCCCTTCCCAGGTCACCTGTCTGTCCCCCTTCCCAGGTCACCTGTCTGTCCCCCTTCCCAGGTCACCTGTCTGTCCCCCCCTTCCCGGGTCACCTGTCTGTCCCCCTTCCCAGGTCACCTGTCTGTCCCCCTTCCCAGGTCACCTGTCTGTGTCTGTCCCCCTTCCCAGGTCACCTGCATGTGTCTGTCCCCCTTCCCAGGTCACCTGCCTGTGTCTGTCCCCCTTCCCAGGTCACCTGCCTGTGTCTGTCCCCCTTCCCAGGTCACCTGTCTGTGTCTGTCCCCCTTCCCAGGTCACCTGTCTGTGTCTGTCCCCCTTCCCAGGTCACCTGTCTGTCCCCCTTCCCAGGTCACCTGTCTGTGTCTGTCCCCCTTCCCAGGTCACCTGTCTGTCCCCCTTCCCAGGTCACCTGTCTGTCCCCCTTCCCAGGTCACCTGTCTGTGTCTGTCCCCCTTCCCAGGTCACCTGTCTGTCCCCCTTCCCAGGTCACCTGTCTGTCCCCCTTCCCAGGTCACCTGTCTGTCCCCCCCTTCCCGGGTCACCTGTCTGTCCCCCTTCCCAGGTCACCTGTCTGTCCCCCTTCCCAGGTCACCTGTCTGTGTCTGCCCCCCTTTCCCAGGTCACCTGTCTGTGTCTGTCCCCCTTCCTAGGTCACCTGTCTGTCCCCCCTTCCTAGATGGCCTTTCCCCCCTTCCCATATTGGTATTGAAGTGGCTGTCCAACTCCTTTAGGTCATTGTCCCTTCCCATGTCTGGTGTCCCTATCTTTGGGTGGATGTCTCGGGTTCTGTCCCCCTCCCGATGTAGCTGGACCCATATTTGCTATGGTTAGGCCAATATGTGTCCCGTCACGGCCGGGTCTGTGTCTGTATGGGCTGGGTCTCTCTCTGTCCCCCCTGTGTCCTGTTCTCCCTCTGTCCCTGGCTATATCCTATCCTCCGGTCTCTCTCTGTCCCCTGGTCTCTCTGTATCGGTCCTCGCTGTGTCCTCTGGTCTCTTTCTCTCTGTGGTCCCTGGTCTCTCTCTGTCGGTCCTCGCCGTGTCCTGTCCCTCTGTCCTCTGGTCGGTCCTCGCCGTGTTCTGTCCCTCTGTCCCCGTCGGTCTCAAATGTCTGCGCCGGTCCACCTTAATCGGGAGGCTCCGGGCTGCAGCCAATCGCCGGCAGGGGGCGTTTAAATCCCCCCGCCGGGCGCCATATTGGGCAGTGACCCGCTGAGCCATGTCGGGCGTACGCCTATCCCCGGGTTCTCCGGGCGTAGAGCGGGTGTCTCGGGCTCCGGGCTCGCCCCGCCCCTTCGCCCGCCGCTGTCTCTTCGGCCCGGTGGACGGGCAGAGTCTGGCCCGGGAGGCGGCTCGGTACCGGGCGGAGATGGAGGAGGAGAGCCGCACCCGATGGAACTTCGACTTCAGCACCGACCGCCCGCTGGACGGCGCCCTACAGTGGGAGGAGGCGGGCCCGGACACGCCCGAATTCTACCGCCGCCCGGTGCACCGCAAACCGACCAAGAAGAGGAGCAGCCTGGGTGAGGAAGGGGACTGACACCCGAATGGGGGAGGGGAGGAGGGCACTGCCCAGGGGGACATTCTGCAGACCGCACTGTACAGAGCTCTGTGTGATAGGACTGTACTCTACGGACCGCACTGTACAGAGCTCTGTGTGATAGGACTGTACTCTACGGACCGCACTGTACAGAGCTCTGTGTGATAGGACTGTACTCTACGGACCGCACTCTACAGAGCTCTGTGTGATAGGACTGTACTCTACGGACCGCACTGTACAGAGCTCTGTGTGATAGGACTGCACTCTACGGACCGCACTGTACAGAGCTCTGTGTGATAGGACTGTACTCTACGGACCGCACTCTACAGAGCTCTGTGTGATAGGACTGTACTCTACGGACCGCACTGTACAGAGCTCTGTGTGATAGGACTGTACTCTACGGACCGCACTCTACAGAGCTCTGTGTGATAGGACTGTACTCTACGGACCGCACTGTACAGAGCTCTGTGTGATAGGACTGTACTCTACGGACCGCACTCTACAGAGCTCTGTGTGATAGGACTGTACTCTACGGACCGCACTGTACAGAGCTCTGTGTGATAGGACTGTACTCTATGGACCGCACTGTGTGATAGGACTGTACTCTACGGACCGCACTGTACAGAGCTCTGTGTGATAGGACTGTACTCTACGGACCGCACTGTACAGAGCTCTGTGTGATAGGACTGTACTCTATGGACCGCACTCTACAGAGCTCTGTGTGATAGGACTGTACTCTACGGACCGCACTGTACAGAGCTCTGTGTGATAGGACTGTACTCTACGGACCGCACTGTACAGAGCTCTGTGTGATAGGACTGTACTCTACGGACCGCACTGTACAGAGCTCTGTGTGATAGGACTGTACTCTACGGACCGCACTGTACAGAGCTCTGTGTGATAGGACTGTACTCTACGGACCGCACTGTACAGAGCTCTGTGTGATAGGACTGTACTCTACGGACCGCACTCTACAGAGCTCTGTGTGATAGGACTGTACTCTACGGACCGCACTGTACAGAGCTCTGTGTGATAGGACTGCACTCTACGGACCGCACTGTACAGAGCTCTGTGTGATAGGACTGTACTCTACGGACCGCACTCTACAGAGCTCTGTGTGATAGGACTGTACTCTACGGACCGCACTCTACAGAGCTCTGTGTGATAGGACTGTACTCTACGGACCGCACTGTACAGAGCTCTGTGTGATAGGACTGTACTCTACGGACCGCACTGTACAGAGCTCTGTGTGATAGGACTGTACTCTACGGACCGCACTGTACAGAGCTCTGTGTGATAGGACTGTACTCTACGGACCGCACTCTACAGAGCTCTGTGTGATAGGACTGTACTCTACGGACCGCACTGTACAGAGCTCTGTGTGATAGGACTGTACTCTATGGACCGCACTGTGTGATAGGACTGTACTCTACGGACCGCACTGTACAGAGCTCTGTGTGATAGGACTGTACTCTACGGACCGCACTGTACAGAGCTCTGTGTGATAGGACTGTACTCTACGGACCGCACTCTACAGAGCTCTGTGTGATAGGACTGTACTCTACGGACCGCACTGTACAGAGCTCTGTGTGATAGGACTGTACTCTACGGACCGCACTCTACAGAGCTCTGTGTGATAGGACTGTACTCTACGGACCGCACTGTACAGAGCTCTGTGTGATAGGACTGTACTCTACGGACTGCACTGTACAGAGCTCTGTGTGATAGGACTGTACTCTACGGACCGCACTGTACAGAGCTCTGTGTGATAGGACTGTACTCTATGGACCGCACTGTACAGAGCTCTGTGTGATAGGACTGTACTCTATGGACCGCACTGTACAAAGCTCTGTGTGATAGGACTGTACTCTACGGACCGCACCGTACAGAGCTCTGTGTGATAGGACTGTACTCTACGGACCGCACTGTACAGAGCTCTGTGTGATAGGACTGTACTCTACGGACCGCACTCTGCAGAGCTCTGTGTGATAGGACTGCACTCTACGGACCGCACCGTACAGAGCTCTGTGTGATAGGACTGTACTCTACGGACCGCACCGTACAGAGCTCTGTGTGATAGGACTGTACTCTACGGACCGCACCGTACAGAGCTCTGTGTGATAGGACTGTACTCTACGGACCGCACTCTACAGAGCTCTGTGTGATAGGACTGTACTCTACGGACCGCACTGTACAGAGCTCTGTGTGATAGGACTGTACTCTACGGACCGCACTGTACAGAGCTCTGTGTGATAGGACTGCACTCTACGGACCGCACTCTACAGAGCTCTGTGTGATAGGACTGTACTCTACGGACCGCACTGTACAGAGCTCTGTGTGATAGGACTGCACTCTACGGACCGCACTCTACAGAGCTCTGTGTGATAGGACTGTACTCTACGGACCGCACCGTACAGAGCTCTGTGTGATAGGACTGTACTCTATGGACCGCACTGTACAGAGCTCTGTGTGATAGGACTGTACTCTACGGACCGCACTCTACAGAGCTCTGTGTGATAGGACTGCACTCTACGGACCGCACTGTACAGAGCTCTGTGTGATAGGACTGTACTCTACGGACCGCACTGTACAGAGCTCTGTGTGATAGGACTGTACTCTACGGACCGCACTGTACAGAGCTCTGTGTGATAGGACTGTACTCTACGGACCGCACCGTACAGAGCTCTGTGTGATAGGACTGTACTCTACGGACCGCACTGTACAGAGCTCTGTGTGATAGGACTGTACTCTACGGACCGCACAGTACAGAGCTCTGTGTGATAGGACTGTACTCTCTACGGACCGCACTCTACAGAGCTCTGTGTGATAGAACTGTACTCTACGGACCGCACTGTACAGAGCTCTGTGATAGGACTGTACTCTACGGACCGCACCGTACAGAGCTCTGTGTTATAGGACTGTACTCTACGGACCGCACTGTACAGAGCTCTGTGTGATAGGACTGTACTCTACGGACCGCACTGTACAGAGCTCTGTGTGATAGGACTGTACTCTACGGACCGCACTGTACAGAGCTCTGTGTGATAGGACTGTACTCTACGGACCGCACCGTACAGAGCTCTGTGTGATAGGACTGTACTCTATGGACCGCACTGTACAGAGCTCTGTGTGATAGGACTGTACTCTACGGACCGCACTGTACAGAGCTCTGTGTGATAGGACTGTACTCTACGGACCGCACTGTACAGAGCTCTGTGTGATAGGACTGTACTCTACGGACCGCACTGTACAGAGCTCTGTGTGATAGGACTGCACTCTACGGACCGCACTGTACAGAGCTCTGTGTGATAGGACTGTACTCTACGGACCGCACTCTACAGAGCTCTGTGTGATAGGACTGTACTCTACGGACCGCACTGTACAGAGCTCTGTGTGATAGGACTGTACTCTACGGACCGCACTCTACAGAGCTCTGTGTGATAGGACTGTACTCTACGGACCGCACCGTACAGAGCTCTGTGTGATAGGACTGCACTCTACGGACCGCACTGTACAGAGCTCTGTGTGATAGGACTGTATTCTATGGACCGCACTGTACAGAGCTCTGTGTGATAGGACTGTACTCTACGGACCGCACTGTACAGAGCTCTGTGTGATAGGACTGTACTCTACGGACCGCACTGTACAGAACTCTGTGTGATAGGACTGTACTCTACGGACCGCACTGTACAGAGCTCTGTGATAGGACTGTACTCTACGGACCGCACCATACTGAGCTCTGTGTGATAGGACTGTACTCTACGGACCGCACTCTGCAGAGCTCTGTGTTATAGGACTGTACTCTACGGACCGCACTGTACAGAGCTCTGTGTGATAGGACTGTACTCTACGGACCGCACTGTACAGAGCTCTGTGTGATAGGACTGTACTCTACGGACCGCACTGTACAGAGCTCTGTGTGATGGGACTGTACTCTACGGACCGCACTGTACAGAGCTCTGTGTGATAGGACTGTACTCTACGGACCGCACTGTACAGAGCTCTGTGTGATAGGACTGTACTCTACGGACCGCACTGTACAGAGCTCTGTGTGATAGGACTGTACTCTACGGACCGCACTGTACAGAGCTCTGTGTGATAGGACTGTACTCTACGGACCGCACTCTACAGAGCTCTGTGTGATAGGACTGTACTCTACGGACCGCACTGTACAGAGCTCTGTGTGATAGGACTGCACTCTACGGACCGCACTCTACAGAGCTCTGTGTGATAGGACTGTACTCTACGGACCGCACTGTACAGAGCTCTGTGTGATAGGACTGTACTCTACGGACCGCACTCTACAGAGCTCTGTGTGATAGGACTGTACTCTACGGACCGCACTGTACAGAGCTCTGTGTGATAGGACTGTACTCTACGGACCGCACTCTACAGAGCTCTGTGTGATAGGACTGTACTCTACGGACCGCACTGTACAGAGCTCTGTGTGATAGGACTGTACTCTACGGACCGCACTGTACAGAGCTCTGTGTGATAGGACTGTACTCTACGGACCGCACTGTACAGAGCTCTGTGTGATGGGACTGTACTCTACGGACCGCACTGTACAGAGCTCTGTGTGATAGGACTGTACTCTACGGACCGCACTGTACAGAGCTCTGTGTGATAGGACTGTACTCTACGGACCGCACTGTACAGAGCTCTGTGTGATAGGACTGTACTCTACGGACCGCACTCTACAGAGCTCTGTGTGATAGGACTGTACTCTACGGACCGCACTGTACAGAGCTCTGTGTGATAGGACTGTACTCTACGGACCGCACCGTACAGAGCTCTGTGTGATAGGACTGTACTCTACGGACCGCACTCTACAGAGCTCTGTGTGATAGGACTGTACTCTACGGACCGCACTGTACAGAGCTCTGTGTGATAGGACTGCACTCTACGGACCGCACTGTACAGAGCTCTGTGTGATAGGACTGTACTCTATGGACCGCACTCTACAGAGCTCTGTGTGATAGGACTGTACTCTACGGACCACACTCTACAGAGCTCTGTGTGATAGAACTGTACTCTACGGACCGCACTGTACAGAGCTCTGTGATAGGACTGTACTCTACGGACCGCACCGTACAGAGCTCTGTGTGATAGGACTGTACTCTACGGACCGCACTCTGCAGAGCTCTGTGTTATAGGACTGTACTCTACGGACCGCACTGTACAGAGCTCTGTGTGATAGGACTGTACTCTACGGACCGCACTGTACAGAGCTCTGTGTGATAGGACTGTACTCTACGGACCGCACTGTACAGAGCTCTGTGTGATAGGACTGTACTCTACGGACCGCACCGTACAGAGCTCTGTGTGATAGGACTGTACTCTACGGACCGCACTGTACAGAGCTCTGTGTGATAGGACTGTACTCTACGGACCGCACTGTACAGAGCTCTGTGTGATAGGACTGTACTCTACGGACCGCACTGTACAGAGCTCTGTGTGATAGGACTGCACTCTACGGACCGCACTGTACAGAGCTCTGTGTGATAGGACTGTACTCTACGGACCGCACTGTACAGAGCTCTGTGTGATAGGACTGTACTCTATGGACCGCACTGTACAGAGCTCTGTGTGATAGGACTGTACTCTACGGACCGCACTGTACAGAGCTCTGTGTGATAGGACTGTACTCTACGGACCGCACTCTACAGAGCTCTGTGTGATAGGACTGTACTCTACGGACCGCACTGTACAGAGCTCTGTGTGATAGGACTGTACTCTACGGACCGCACTGTACAGAGCTCTGTGTGATAGGACTGTACTCTATGGACCGCACCGTACAGAGCTCTGTGTGATAGGACTGTACTCTATGGACCGCACTGTACAGAGCTCTGTGTGATAGGACTGTACTCTACGGACCGCACTCTACAGAGCTCTGTGTGATAGAACTGTACTCTACGGACCGCATTGTACAGAGCTCTGTGTGATAGGACTGTACTCTACGGACCGCACTGTACAGAGCTCTGTGTGATAGGACTGCACTCTACGGACCGCACTGTACAGAACTCTGTGTGATAGGACTGTACTCTACGGACCGCACCGTACAGAGCTCTGTGTGATAGGACTGCACTCTACGGACCGCACTCTACAGAGCTCTGTGTGATAGGACTGTACTCTACGGACCGCACTGTAGAGAGCTCTGTGTGATAGGACTGTACTCTACGGACCGCACTGTACAGAGCTCTGTGTGATAGGACTGTACTCTACGGACCGCACTGTACAGAGCTCTGTGTGATAGGACTGTACTCTACGGACCGCACTGTACAGAGCTCTGTGTGATAGGACTGTACTCTACGGACCGCACTGTACAGAGCTCTGTGTGATAGGACTGTACTCTACGGACCGCACCGTACAGAGCTCTGTGTGATAGGACTGTACTCTACGGACCGCACCGTACAGAGCTCTGTGTGATAGGACTGTACTTTATGGACTGTACTGTACAGAGCTCTGTGGGATAGGACTGTACTCTACGGACCGCACTGTACAGAGCTCTGTGTGATAGGACTGTACTCTACGGACCGCACTGTACAGAGCTCTGTGTGATAGGACTGTACTCTACGGACCGCACTGTACAGAGCTCTGTGTTATTGGACTGTACTCTACGGACCGCACTGTACAGAGCTCTGTATGATAGGACTGTACTCTACGGACCGCACTGTACAGAGCTCTGTGTGATAGGACTGTACTCTACGGACCGCACTCTACAGAGCTCTGTGTGATAGAACTGTACTCTACGGACCGCATTGTACAGAGCTCTGTGTGATAGGACTGTACTCTACGGACCGCACTGTACAGAGCTCTGTGTGATAGGACTGCACTCTACGGACCGCACTGTACAGAACTCTGTGTGATAGGACTGTACTCTACGGACCGCACCGTACAGAGCTCTGTGTGATAGGACTGCACTCTACGGACCGCACTCTACAGAGCTCTGTGTGATAGGACTGTACTCTACGGACCGCACTGTAGAGAGCTCTGTGTGATAGGACTGTACTCTACGGACCGCACTGTACAGAGCTCTGTGTGATAGGACTGTACTTTATGGACTGTACTGTACAGAGCTCTGTGGGATAGGACTGTACTCTACGGACCGCACTGTACAGAGCTCTGTGTGATAGGACTGTACTCTACGGACCGCACTGTACAGAGCTCTGTGTGATAGGACTGTACTCTACGGACCGCACTGTACAGAGCTCTGTGTTATTGGACTGTACTCTACGGACCGCACTGTACAGAGCTCTGTATGATAGGACTGTACTCTACGGACCGCACTGTACAGAGCTCTGTGTGATAGGACTGTACTCTACGGACCGCACTGTACAGAGCTCTGTGTGATAGGACTGTACTCTACGGACCGCACTGTACAGAGCTCTGTGGGATAGGACTGTACTCTACGGACCGCACTGTACAGAGCTCTGTGTGATAGGACTGTACTCTACGGACCACATTGTACAGAGCTCTGTGTGATAGGACTGTACTCTACGGACCGCACTGTACAGAGCTCTGTGTGATAGGACTGTATTCTATGGACCGCACTCTACAGAGCTCTGTGTGATAGGACTGTACTCTACGGACCGCACTGTACAGAGCTCTGTGTGATAGGACTGTATTCTACGGACCGCACTGTACAGAGCTCTGTGTGATAGGACTGTACTCTATGGACCGCACTGTACAGAGCTCTGTGTGATAGGACTGTACTTTATGGACCGCACTCTACAGAGCTCTGTGTGATAGGACTGCACTCTACGGACCGCACTGTACAGAGCTCTGTGTGATAGGACTGTACTCTACGGACCGCACTGTACAGAGCTCTGTGTGATAGGACTGTACTCTACGGACCGCACTGTACAGAGCTCTGTGTGATAGGACTGTACTCTACGGACCGCACTGTACAGAGCTCTGTGTGATAGGACTGTACTCTACGGACCGCACTGTACAGAGCTCTGTGTGATAGGACTGTATTCTACGGACCGCACTGTACAGAGCTCTGTGTGATAGGACTGTACTTTATGGACTGTACTGTACTCACTTCACTCTACAGACCACAGTTGGTGTATAGGGACCGCAGTCTACACATCTTACTATGGACCGCACTAGACTCACTTCACTATAGGGACCTACTCAATGTACGGGGACTGCACTGTTTTTATCTCACCCTAGACCACAGTCAGTGCATGGAGACCACATTCTGCAGACTGCTTTGTATTCACTTTGCTACAGACCACAATCTGTGTCGGGTCACCTTACTGACCACACTCCACCGACCTCTAACTGTACGCACTTTACCCTAATAACCACCCTCAGTATATGGGGACCGCACTCTGCAGACCACTCAGTGTATGAGGACCGCACTCTGCAGACCGCTCAGTGTATGGGGACCGCACTCTCCAGACTGCTCAGTGTATGGGGACCGCACTCTGCAGACCGCTCAGTGTATGAGGACCGCACTCTGCAGACCACTCAGTGTATGGGGACCGCACTCTGCAGACCGCTCAGTGTATGAGGACCGCACTCTCCAGACTGCTCAGTGTATGGGGACCGCACTCTGCAGACCACTCAGTGTATGAGGACCGCACTCTGCAGACCGCTCAGTGTATGGGGACCGCACTCTGCAGACCGCTCAGTGTATGGGGACCGCACTCTGCAGATCGCTCAGTGTATGGGGACCGCACTCTGCAGACTGCTCAGTGTACGGGCACCACACTGTATTCACTTCACTCTATAGATCGTAAACGACTACTTATGACCGCACTCTACAGACTTCTGTGTGATAGGAGCGCACTTCGTATATGGGGACCATAGTATCCTGTGACCGCACTCTGTATATGGGGACCATAGTATCCTGTGACCGCACTCTGTATATGGGGACCATAGTATCCTGTGACCGCACTCTGTATATGGGGACCATAGTATCCTGTGACCGCACTCTGTATATGTGGACCATAGTATCCTGTGACCGTACTCTGTATATGGGGACCATAGTATCCTGTGACCGCACTCTGTATATGGGGACCATAGTATCCTGTGACCGCACTTTGTATATGGGGACCATAGTATCCTGTGACCGCACTTTGTATATGGGGACCATAGTATCCTGTGACCGCACTCTGTATATGAGGACCATAGTATCCTGTGACCGCACTCTGTATATGGGGACCATAGTATCCTGTGACCGCACTCTGCATCTGATGACCATTATCTGTGGACTGTACACTATAGACCGCACTTTGCATATTGTGACCACACTATGCGGCTACATTTAGCATATTGTAACCGTAATCTGCTGCTCATGACCGCACACGATTTCTGATGAGCGCCTTCTGCAGAATGTCACCCCATTGTACTTCTGGTGACTGTAATGTTTTGGCTGCAACTGCACCGCAAGGTGACCATCATTTGCGTCCCCTGACCGCACTACAGACTGCACCCTGTGTGCTAGGACAGGATTCTGCTGTGGCCACATTGCATGCTGACTACACTACAGTGAGTGCATTCCATAGACCGCATTCTGCAGTTCACTAACAGTGACCACACTTGGTGACATCACACTGAGACCACATTCTGTGCTGCAGGAGAATGAGGCTGCTGAGGTGATACATGTGTAATGTGGGAGGTTTGTGTACAATGTATCACATAAGCTGGCTGTATACATGGCACCCACCATGGCAGGTGTGACAAAACAAGTCCCCCCAGTCCCCATCAGTCCCCTGATTAATAGATTGATGTGGGTGATACAGGGACCGCTTTAGTATGGGGTATCGGGGGCAAAGCAGAAAAGCCATATTGATGAAAGAGATCAGATTTTTCCTCCGGGTTCAATCAGGGAAACTTTCGCGTACGATCCCTCAGGTTTATAATCCCAACTCGGTGAAATGTGGAGGGAAGTTGGCAGGTGTATGGCCAGCTATGCGGTTGGATGGTGATATGTGATCCCAGCTCAGTGCTGTCACCCTTCAATGATAAAACAGTGTATACTGCTCTCATGGACTTCTGGGACTTGTTGTCCCGCCACTGCTGGGGTCTGACTGAGGAACACCAAAGCATGTATGAGGCGTCTTTATCATGTGTCTTCCTTCTCTGGACTGACATATCCATCCTCCTTCCTCAGAGCCCCCCTCCGGCAGCTCACAGGGGACACACAGAACAGACGCTGGAGAGACATCAGATGGAAGCTCCACACCTCTGCCTGAGCAGACCCCCAAGAAGAGCAGACCCTGCACGTAAAGGATTCGGGTAAGAGGATTTACTACAGCGTGTATGCTCCATTCCTGACCCACCTGGGCTCCTCTAATCCAGGCCCGCCTGGGCTCCTCTAATCCCGGCCCCGCCTGGGCACCTCTAATCTGGACCCGCCTGGGCTCCTCTAATCCTGACCCGCCTGGGCTCCTCTAATCCCGGCCCGCCTGGGCTCCTCTAATCCCGGCCCGCCTGGGCTTTTCTAATCTGGACCCGCCTGGGCTTCTCTAATCTTGACCCGCCTGGGCTCCTCTAATCTTCACCCGCCTGGGTTCATCTAATCCTGACCCAACTCTTTCCCTCTACCTTTTTTTCTAATCCATTTCCTTTCTTATCTCCCCCGCTCGTCTTCACCCCCTCTTCTTTATTACCCCCTCTACTTTTATCCCCCTCTCTTTCACCCCCTCTTCTTTATCCCCTTCTCTCCTTCACACCCTCTTCTTTATTACCCCCTCTTCTTTTATCCTCCTCTCTTTCACCTCCTCTCCTTCACCCCCTCTTATTTCTCTCCTTCACCCCCTCTTCTTTATCCCCTTCTCTCCTTCACCCCCTCTTCTTTATCCCCTTCTCTCCTTCACCCCCTCTTCTTTATCCCCTTCTCTCCTTCACCCCCTCTTCTTTATTACCCCCTACTTCTTTTATCCTCCTCTCTTTCACCCCCTCTTCTTTATCCCACTTCTCTCCTTCACCCCCTCTTCTTTATCTCCCTTTCTCATTCCACCCCCTCTTCTTTACCCCCCCTCTATTATTTGTGTACACCCGCTCTGTAGGGTTGAGTGTTATCAGGTTACATAAATCCAATGTATATGTGACTGGTTCCTTGTGCTGACCTCGCAGTAAACAAGTGGTAGTGGAAGAAGGGAGGGGGCAGGAAGTGGGCAGCTGCGAGAGCATGGCAGTGACGTGTCTTCTGTTTGAAAACAAACTGCACATCGCTCTGCGGTTTCCAGGGCTTTGTTTATGCCTTGGGGTGTGTGCTGTACGTGTAATACGCAGTGTATATACACATAGTACACAGCTGTGCACCCCGTTTACGTGACACTTTGTTGACTTTCTAAGTGAAACGTTGACTCAGAATTATACACGAGACTTATCTGAAAGCTGTGATAGAAAATAGCAGAAATGTGTCAAATATGTAAGACGACCTTAGAATAGTTGTGTGATGGAAGGTTCTCCGGGGAGGAGTGGGGGAAGGGCCTGAGGCCCCGTACACACGACAGAGTTTCTCGGCAGAATTCACCGAGAAACTCGGTCAAAACCCGGATTCTGCCGAGAAACTCTGTCGTCTGTACAGTTTTGGCTCGATGGAGCCGCCGAGGAGCTCGACGAGAAAATAGAGAACATGTTCTCTATTTTCTCGTTGTCCTATGGGAGAAGGCGGCCCGCCGAGCTCCTCGGCGGCTTCATCACAGAACTCGATGAGGAACTCGACGTGCTTGGCACGTCGAGTTCCTCGGCCGTGTGTACGGGGCCTAAGACTAGAACAGAATGACTGGAGGTGTATGGGAGCTGTGCTTGCAGCAGTATGACCCATGGGGTCTCCCATCCACAGAACAGTCAGTACATGTTCATTCAAAGGTTTCCCCCACCATGGTGTCACCATTTCCTAAGGAATTGCCGAGACACTCGCCAGCTTGCCTGTACTTGCAGTGTAGAGGTGATGGTTAAAGAACAATGACTATGTTTGTTTGAAGCCCACCCTTGGACCTTCTTATACTCTCCTTCAGGCCCGGTTCACACTGATGCGAGTTCATAACGACTGTGATGCGTCAAAAACATTCTAAATTCGAATGTCATCCATAAAGTCATTGTTTTCAATGACGGTCGTTCACATACATGCGTTGCGATTCCTCTACGAATGTGATGTGATAAAAAAAGGGTCTTGTGCGAGTTTACAGCGTTGCAAATTTAGTCTCCATAGACATCAATGTAAATCGTTCTGGAATCGCATTGATGGTTCACATATGTGTGAATTCCACCACACTATTCTCCACAAAAAACAGGAAGTACACAGGAAGTTAACACTTTTTTTTTTATTATTATGTTATGTTATATTTTTTTAAATTATGGCTAGATTAGAACATCAATCGCAGCTATGTCCAACTTCTGAAATTCGGGGTAAATTCGCACCTCACACAGGACAAAAAACGGAACAGATTCGTAGCGCAGCAGTGTGAACCAAGCCTCACGCCAAAGGACGCCAATTTTGTTTGAGAGCCACGTCGCACGATCGCGCAATTGTCAGTTCGAATCGCAAAAAGTGGCCCAGTCATTGACCAGCAAAATGGTCCGGGGCTGAAGTGGTTAAAGGGGTCATTTGTTTGGACTGTACAATTAAAAAATAATACAAAAAATATGACGTATGCATATAGCAATGCACTGGTATTGGTGTCGATCCTAAGCTTTTACATGAATACTTGTACTGGTGCAAATGCTACAATACTAAAACTGATACCTTCAAGTCCACAGACTGTGCCATTTGTGATGTAATTTGAGAGTTAAAAAAAATCGCATAACAAGTCGCACCCCATTAGCGGCAATCAGAACGAGGAATGTCACCAGCACACCATGAGTCTCCAAAGATTTGGTCCAAAGCTTTATTAAACGATTACATTGTTACAGCACACAGCAACATTTCGTTGCCTCACATGACCCCTTTATCGTTGCATGCCCGGCTCCCAATCTTTGCTGTTTACTGTAATGAGGTGATCACTTAATAAAGCTTTGGACCCAATTTTTGGAGATTCATGGTGTGCTGGTGACATTCCTCATTCTGATTGCTCACGGTTCCAGCCAGAGGGCACTTCAGCACCCACTTAGACATACAGCGGAACCTCGGATTAGGAGCATAATCTGTTCCAGAAAAATGCTCGTAATCCAGAGTACTCGCATATCAAAGCGAGTTTCTCCATTGAAGTCAATGGAAACTAAAATAATTTGTTCCACATTGACTTCAATGACATGCAATACCGCATGTGGTCAGAGGTGGGGGGGCGCCAGAGAGCCTCAGAGCCTCAGAAAAACACGAAAAGGCCCGAGGACAGCTCAGCTGAGCTCGGGAAGGGAGTATTGCTGAGCATTTCCAAACAGCGCCAATCAGCAGTTCGGCTCCGGCGCTCCCCCACCTCAGGCCAAACACGGTACTGCACACTGCTATAATCCTGCTCATTTTGCAAGGCAACACTCGCAAACCGAGTTAGAATTTTTTTAAATATAGTGCTCGTATTACGCTGGTTATCCGCATTACTCGCAATCCGAGGTTCCACTGTACAGCCATTTTCCCAGGAATATTGGGAAGAGTGCAGAACCGTTATCGGCTATGGAACCGTTCACATTGTGCGACTGAATTCGCACCACTTTTTTTCAATTTCATTGTGACTTGCATTGTGACTTCTGTAAAATGAAGTTGCAAGCCGCAAAGAAATCGGAGATCCGAAGTGCATTGACCTGCAGCTTTGAAATCGCATTGAAGTAGCCCAATGTCAAAGCCGCACTATTGTGAACCAGAGATGCATTGATGGGCAAAGTAGGCACCAGCAATTGGTATCGGTGAGTACTTTAAAAAATCTATTGGTACTCGTACTTGGTCTTAAAAAGTATTGTATTGGTGGCTCCCTATATGCATGTGTTCAGTATTGGAATGTTTTTGTAGAGCCCGTGTGCCAGCTGGCGATCCTCACAAAGGTCTTGTCATTTTTCTCTTGCAGGATCCAGCCTCCCCCTTCCCCCAGTGTTGGCTGACCCCCTGCCCGCTCAGCCCCCGGACTCTGTCACTGGCGGAAGCATCCTGCAGAGCACTGATACAGAGTAACACTACAGAGGACGGGCATCGCATGTAGCATTGTACAACTTGGCACCTTCCACTTCTCTTACTGCCCCGCGACACTCAGTTGCCCCCCCTCCTTCCTCTTATGTAGCACATAATTTTTAGAGAGAGAGTGGCAGTTGGGGGTGCGCATACAAGAAGGGTGTCGTGCCAATCGGAGCGAAGAGAAACATTGGAGCTCCAGTACAACATCACCTGACTGATTTTTGAATTCTTCCACAAGGCCAGGCCTGTTATACATTGAAGAGAGGGGGCATTTCTGGTTGCTGGCACAAAGGATAAAAAAGGGGTTGTTGCCTCTAGTAACAGTTCCAGTGCAGGGGGGGGGGGGGGGCATTCTCAGAAATCTCAAAAGTAGGTGTAAATCTGAAAAAACTTGTTGTGAATTTTAAGTGATTTCCAGAAATCAGTTAAAGCGACTCTGTCGCAATTTTTATTTTTTAAGTTCCCCTTCAAAAAAAAAGATAAAACATCCTTGCCAGTCTGGCGGCACTTCCAGACTCTTAAATAGCGCAAGATTGTAGTCCTTTTACATCGGACTGATTACTATTCTTAATCTTTTTTTTTGCAGGCTGACAATCTAGTTACAGAGTTGCTTTAAACTCTTGTGGATGGGGGTTGTTTTATGGTTAAGAGCCCTGATCCGAGAAACCAGAAGGACTGATTGTGAGTCGCGATTTTAAGGCTCCATTCACACTTGTGCGACTTGCCATTCAACTTTGGGCATCAAACTCGCATGACTAGTCGCGGCCCATTTTTTTTTTCAGTGGCACCCGGCTTAAAGTCGCAGCGACTTTGAAAAGGTGCCTGCACTACTTTGATGCATCTTTTGATGTGACTTTTTGTTTTTTTTTATAGAGTGTAAAGTCAGATCAAAGTCGCATTGGAAATCGCACCGCTTTGGAGTCGCACTAGTGTGAATGGAGCCTTAGAAGCAATGTTACCTTAGCTTCCTTTTTAGTTCTGGGAGCATAGATGGCGCACCTTAGCATGGCTGTTTTCAGATCTGGGCTCAGCCATTGCAGTGAAGCATAGAAAGAATTGAAATCATCCCCAAGAACCTCTTCATAGTAGAACTCTACTTTGGCAACATCACCTTTTCTATTGTTTGCACCAGTTTTGACAGTGTCCTTTGCATCAAGCTTCCGCTATAGAATGGCGCAAAATTTTAAGCTCCGCTAAACAAACCAGAGGCATATAGACTAATCAGCTGAGCGAGTACAGATTTTGGAGGTTTCCTTTCAACAAGCCTTTGTACACATTTCCTTTTATATAATTAGGCAGAAGGGCCTCTCCCGTTCTAAACTAAAGAGTTTAAAAAGTTGATAAACAGAAAAAAAAAAGTTTTTATTTTTATGTGGCGAACCTTGGGTATTAAGAAAAAAAATTTGCATGCTGGTTGAATGAATCGCAGCTCAGGATTGGGCAAGGCAGCTAGATGTCCAATAAAACTGCTTGCCCTGTAGCACTTAAACAAGAACTCATTATTTTATTTTTTCCGCTGTTAAAGGGGACCTGTCAGAACTGTTGCTGCTTGTCACAGCTGAGGCTTCCACCTAGATCTGGCTTTGCCTGATTCTCAGAGGTGGTGCTAGTTACAGGGCAGCCAAAGCAGTAGTTGACATTGCAAAGGTGTGTTCTGCCCCTGCCACCAGCACTATTTATGAGAGTTGGGTGACCGTGAGCTGGATAGGTGCCTTGGATTTGATAGGCAATTTTTTTTCAGACAGGCTTCCATTTGAAAGTTCAGAGCTAACTCAAGTTAAAGCGGTGTTTCACCCTAAAAAACAACTTTATAGCATCTCATTCAGCATAGTAGCGCGAGCTACAGTATGCCTTTCATATATTTTTTTGGTGCCATACTCACTGTTTAATCACGTAGTAAAATTTCAGACTCCCCGGGAATGGGCGTTCCTATTCAGAGGGCTCGTGATTGACGGCCGGCTATGGCGCGTCACGCATCACGAAAATAGCCGGAGTAGGTCTCGGCTCTTCCCGGCGCTATATGGCGCCTGTGCACAGACATCGGAGCTGACTGCGCAGGCGCCGTGAAGAGCAAACACCTATTTCGGCTATTTCCGTGAAGCGTGACGCGCCATAGCCGGCCGTCAATCACGAGCCCTCTGTATAGGAACGCCCATTCCCCTGAAACTTTACTACGCGATTACACAGTGAGTACGGCGCCAAAAAAAAAAATATAAAGGCATACTGTAGCTCGCGCTACTATGCTGAATGAGATGCTAGAAAGAAAAAAAACCCGCTTTAACCATGTAGGAACATAACAAAGGTCAATTTAACAAGTACATTTTTTGCATAATTCACCCGCAGTAGATTACATTTCTAGTTCATCCTCCATAACCAAGAGGTAGAACCCTGCCTACCAGGTAAGACTAGAAGGTGACGGTGGAGATCTCTAGTTATATCTGATTGGTGGAAGGTGAGGAAGGGCAGAGTTTTTGAGCTTCAACAGAAAAACAAGCACTGCTCAAAGTGGACTCCCCATGTATCAGCCCACCCTCTGTGCAATTAGGTTATGGTCCGATACATGATTATCTTAGTCCAAACATCCAGAGAACAGAGGTTGACCGCTAACCAATGGCCAGAGAAATCCAAACCGTATTCAGTAAAATCCATAACGACATCACAGTTCCCAAATGGCAGCAGTTTTTAACGCGTTTCACGCAGCAGGTGCCTAATCATTATGATTAAATGCTTGCTGCGTGAAACGCGTTAACAACTGCTGTCATCATGCATTTGCGAACTGATGTCGTTGTTGTTTGGGTTTCTCTGGCCATTGCACTGCGGTCACTTCTGGGAATGTTCAGAGTTTTTTTTAACCCCTTCTCATTCGATAGATTGGTGGGGTTAAGTAGCTGTCATGGAGGATTACAGGAAAAGCTGAGGAAGCAAATTTTATATAAATAAATTGTTGTATATTTTTTCTATATTCAGCCACTCTCTTTGACTCTGGTAGTAAAACTTGACCCGTGAATAACGCCACTGCAGGTCAGGCAGGGTACTGCACTTTCAATTTCAGCAACATGTCAAATCTTGCATAATTCACATATGGTCGATGAGGTACTCTCCCCTTTCTACACAATGTATTCAGGCCTCTGCTTGTGTCGAAAGATGGCTCCACAGTATTTTTTTTATTTTTTATTTACCTTTCTTTTTTTTATGTGTGTACATATAAATATATCTATTTTTTAATTTGTTATGGGGTTGAAAAATGATTCTGGTCTTTTGTACACTGGCACAGCTGTGTGACAGGAGTCTGGTTCTAAGCTTTATGTCTTCATGCAAGCAAACTATTTCCGTTATCAGAAGAGTCGGGGGGTCGATCACGTTCCCTGAACCAGTACAATGCACCCCCAGGACAGTAGGGGGTTTAATCATGTTCTATCCGGTTGTCACAACACACATGTTCAAGGTCAGTTTTCCTGATGCACGGTCCACCCTCCCATCACAAAAAGTTGGGGCGGCTTTTTATTTTTATTTTTTTATGCCTTCTTCACCACAGGCCTTACGATATGATAGTACTGCACTTCCTGGGAGCCAAAGTCGCTGGCGCCCAGATATAGTACTCTCTCGTAAACCCCCCTTCCCTTTGTGACGCCTGTGCATTGTCTTTGTATGTAGCATATCATGACCAAGTTTGAGGTGTGTGTGTGTGTATCTCTGTGTAAAGACACTGAAACATTGTACTAACTTATTTATGTTTAAAAGAAGAAAAAAAGTCAAAAAATTGTTTAATCTAGATAATATTTTTTTGTTTTTTCGAAAAAGCCAAAGCGGCAAATTTTGTGCAACTGTAAATGCTGTTTATATATACATATAATTTCCTTTTTTCTGACTTTTAGCAGGGTTTTTTTTTACGTTTTTGTAATAATTTGGCTGTAGAAAAACAAAACAAAAACAGATTGCAGACTGAGCCAGATGACATTTATGGAGGAAAAAAATACTTTTTATAAGTTTGAATTTTTTTTTAATTTCTGTTCCAACGTCATGCAATCATTAAAAAATAATAAATTCTTGCACAAAAATTGTGTGTGTGTGTTTCTTTTGCATAAGGAGAAGGATGGGGGGCAGTGGCCAGAGATGGGAGGATGGGAACGATTTAGGGCAGTGGTCATCAACCCTGTCCTCAGGCCAGGGCCCACCAACAGGCCAGGTATTATGTATTACCTTGGGGAGATGCAGACTAGAATACTGCAATCACTGAGCAGCAAATGATATCACCTGTCATGTATTTCAGTTATCTTGCAAACCTGGCCTGTTAGTGGGCTTTGAGGACAGGGTTGATGACTACTGATCTAGGGTATGCCATGGGGAACAAGGAACTCGGGTTTAGATTCCTGACAACGCATGCTCATTTTGAAGTGGTTGAGCTGAGGTAGTTTTTTCCACTATTTGATGATGTTGAGCTATCTGATAATAGAATAACGTAGATCTGAGCTGCACTTCTTAAAGGGGTTGTAAATGTTTAATTTTCTCTATAGGTTCATTTTAAGCTAGTGCATTGTTGGTTCACTTACCTTTTCCTTCGATTTTCCTTCTAAATTTTTTTTTTTCTTTGTCTGAATTTCTCACTTCCTGTTTCTCCTCAGTAAGCTTGCCCCCTTCATCCGGGCCGTTTTGGCTGGATGTTAGTCAATGTGCTCGCCCCCTCCCTTGGGACTACATCCCTGCGGAGAGATGCTGTGAAAACAACATCTCCCTGCAGGGATGTAGTTCCAAGGGAGGGGGCGAGCACACTGACTAACCCCCTGGCCAGAATGGCTCGGATGATGGGGAAAACTTACCGAGGAGAAACAGGAAGTGAGAAATTCAGACAATTTAGGAGGGAAAAGGTAAGTGAACCAACAATGCACTAGCTTAAAGGAACCTATATAGAAAATTAAAAACAAACCTTTACAACCCCTTTAAAGTATTTGACCGGCACAGCAGTAGGGTGCTTGAAGTGACTGCCATGCAAAGCCAAGATACAAGGGCAGAAAGTTGCCAGCTTTCCAGCCCCTCAATGTTCCTTCTTCAAGGTTATATAGCAGGGATATGCAATTAGCGGATCTCCAGCTGTTGCAAAACAACAAGTCCCATCATGCCTCTGCCTCTGGGTGTCATGCCTGTGGCTGTCAGAATCTTGCTATGCCTCATGGGAATTGTAGTTCTGCAACAGCTGGAGGTCCACTAATTGCATATCCCTGCTATATAGTGACTAAAAGGGCCCCAAAATGTCACCCAATATCACATACAAAATTGTGAGTATTTCCTTAGAAGTGCTGGCGAATTCCTGTCCCTGTATCTAGGCAGTCTGATAATACAAGAGGATCTCAAAATGGCAGAGGTCCAGAATACAGCTGTGACAATGCAACCTAGCAGATGTCAGACTGCGACACTGACAGGTACATATTTAGATGAGCAACTATGAATAGGCAGCCTAAAAACTGAGACTTGGAAAGTGCGGGAGTATAGAAGTATCCTTCAACAAGGAAACTTGGAAATCACAATATCTAAAACCAAAACTTTTTCACCCTCCTCCTTTTGCAGCATGGGCTTGGGACCGGCCATGGCGGAGTTTTTTATTTTTTTTGCTGCCAAAACCATCTGTTAACAAGACCTGTGCTGGATATCACACTGAAAAAAATGTCCAGTTCATTATGTTCAATCAAGTCCCAATGAAGGAGGCAATTTTGGATCCAAATCTTTGGCTTGCTCCCCTGACTTTTATTGGAATAGAATTGTGTCTGAACCACTTAGCAGTGGTGTGGTGCTTCAATTTCCATTTTTGTTACAAATTATCTTTCTTTTTAGGTTTATGGATAAAGTGGTTGAGGGTCAGAACCCTTATCTGTTTTTTTTTTTTTTTTTGTCAATGGTTTTCCCGACGGAATTCCACTCAAGCTTGTCTTGCTTACACACAGTCACACCAAATTCCGTCAAAAACGCGGTGACCTACAACATGTAAGACGGCGCTATAAAGGGGAAGTTCCATTACAACAGCGCCACCCTTTGGGCTGCTTTTTCTAAACTTGTGTTAATAAAAGTTTGGTGAGAGACGATTCGCGCTTTTCAGTCTTCGTGCTTTTCAGTCTGTTACAGCATGACGAATGTGCTATCTCCATTACAAATGCTAGTTTTACCAGAACGAGCGTTCCCGTCTCATACTTGATTCTGAGCATGCTTGTTTTTTTGCGTGTTGAAATTGCATACAGACGAACGATTTTTCCGCTAGGATTTTTTCCTGACTCTCTTTTTTTTTTCCCGCAGTTTTCCTGTTGGAAAAAGTCAGATGGAGCATACACACAGTCAGGTTTTTCCGGCCAAAAGCTCTCATCTGACTTTTTCCAACGCAAAACTGGTCATGTGTATGGGGCATAAGGATGTTAGTTGTCACCAGAACATGTGTTCTGAGTGGATTTCCCCTCTATTCCCTTTTCGGTGACAATTGTAAAAATATTGGATTTCCATCAGTTTTTGTCAAGACAAACAGAGAGGGTAATGCTGGGCTGGCCATAGTTAATTCCTGCATCCACACAATCGAGGTGGATAGAGATATCGTTCCTACCCGCTGTGCCATTGAATTATGACTGGGACTCCACCAGCTGATTGGATGTAAGCCAAGGATCGAATGAGGCCCCGTACACACGACCGAGTTTCTCGACAGAATTCAGCCAGAAACTCGATCGGAGCTGTATTCTGCCGAGAAACTCGGTCGTGTGTACACTTTTCGCCGAGGAAGCTGACGAGGATCTCGTCGGGCCAAATAGAGAACATGTTCTCTATTTCCTCGTTAGTCAATGAGGAAACTTGGCTCGCCGAGATCCTCGGCGGCTTCACAATGAACTCGACAAGCAAAACTATGTGTTTTGCCCGTCGAGTTCCTCGGACGTGTGTACGGGGCCTAACATTTTCCAACAGTCCCGTTCGATAGAAGTCGATCATTAGATTGTCTTCTGTTGAGTGAGAATGGCCACAGATGGATGGAAATTTGTCTGGTCCCTGCTGAACCTGACATATTTTGATTGGTTTATGGGCAGCTTAAATCTCCCCAGCGGTGACACAGACAACAAAAACCTGACAACCTCCAAGCTTTCAATAAATCTTTCAAAACTAAAAAGAAATTGTTGACTTTAGATACACTAAAGCTGATGTTTAATCTGCTTATATTTCCCATTCATAGGTTCTTCCTTTCCCTTCTCATCAACATGCTAATAACAATTTTAAATACCGTATTTATCGCCCTATAGCGCGCACCGGCGTATAGCGCGCACCCCAAACCTAGAAGGGAATCCTAAGGAAAAAAAAGAAATACTGACAGTTTACAGTTACAGTTACTTACAGTTGCCCGGTGACCTTGTCCGGTCCGGCGTCCGTCTGCGGCATTGGTGTCCTCCCCGCGTCTCCCGCGCTGTTTTTGAACGCCGCTGCCGACATATACCGAGTGCAGTACACTCGGGTACACTCGACTGGGCTCGGCCACGCTCGGCTCCTCTTGCATAAAGGCTAGGAGGCGGCACAGGGTGTGACCGCGAGCGGAGCCAAGCCCAGCCGAGTGTACCCGAGTGTACTGCACTAGTTATATGTCGGGGGCGGCTTTTAGAAAGCGGGGATCGGCGTATAACGCGCTCCCACGATTTTCCCCTTATTTTAAGGGGAAAAAAGTGTGCGTTATACGCCGATAAATACAGTACAATCTTTGCCACCTGTATACATCTATCTTCTCTATGCAGTCAGGCATATCATGGCTGGTGAGGGATGCTCACAATGTCCAGTGACTTCGATTTCAATACATGAGAAGAACCTGTACAACTGTGTAGTACAAGACTGGTGAGAATCAACCGCAGTAGCTTTAAGGTGCCTTGAGGCTGAAGAGCAGCCTGTTACAGATTTCCACTGTTATGGGAACATCAGGCTGTAAAGTGAACTGCAACTAACTTCAAAATCCTACACAGTTACATGAACCCTGTACTAAGCAAGAGGATTAGAAAGTCCTTAACGAGGACCCGTACCTTGGAAATTGTCCCCCACAAAAAAGAAAAAGGTAAAAAAATAAAAAATGTCACTGCTGCTGAATTACTATATAATGTTCTATACTGTGTAGAGGTGGCCGTCTAGCTAATGATGTGAATGTACAATGTATATGTAAAGCGCTGCGTAAATTGACGGCGCTATATAAGTACCTGAAACTAATAAATAAAATAAAGGAAGGGCTGTTCCCTCCAGTGTCAGAGCTGCACCCCTCCCCTGATGACTGGTGGAGGAATAATCATTCAGCAGCAGGGTAGATGGCGGAGGGGGGTGGAGGAAGCAGAAGAAAGGAGATCCTTGCACTGCAGGTCCTCAGGTACAGCTTCTTCTCCAGTAAGGAGAACAGTGAGCAACACAGTGGTGTCATCACCAAATCGGAGACAAACAGTTAGAGGCAGCAGTACTTTGGATGATCTCACACTGCAGATACAGAGCTTTGAGACTACAAAACAGGATTGCCTAGGCTAGGGGTTTCTCAACCGGGGTTCCTCCAGAGGTTGCTGTGGGTTCCTTGAGCAATTTCTGCCTCTGAGCTAAGTTCCCACTGACACCACTGACCTTATTACCTATCTGTAAGGGGGTAATTCTTCCCAATGACCACAAGTGTAAAGCCTCATACACACGATCGGACTTCCATTGGACTTTTCCGTGGATTTTGGTCCAAAGGGCGTTGGCCGTGAACTTGTTTTGCATACACGCTGCAGAACATTTTCAGCCAACATTCACCAAATCAAGTGGTTTTTCAGCTCTATACCACCACCCTTTGGCAACTTCTGCTATTGCTGCGTCATGGTTCGGAGCATGCGTGTTTGTACTTTGGATTTTAGTTGGACGGACTTGTGTACACACGACTGGATAATCCGACGGAACAGATTTATTGTCAGACAGCTGGTGAGCATGAACAGCCAACCTTTGTTGTCGTTAATTTAGCCAACAATTGTGTGATGGAGCATGCGAACCATGGGTCTTCAAACGACTGCCCTCCAGTTGTTTAGGAACTAAAATTCCCATCATGCCTAGTATTGTCTGTGAATGTCAGTGTGTTAAAATGCCTCATGGGATGTGTAGTTCTACAACAGCTGGAGGGCCGTAGTTTGAGGATCCCTGATACACATGGTCGGATTATCCGACACAATGCGTCCATCAGACAATTATTGTCATAAAATTGGATCGTGTGTACGAGGCTTAAAGGGGTGTTCCAGGCTTTTTTTTATGTTTAATAAAAGTCAGCAGCTACAAAAAGTGTAGCTGCTGGCCTTTAATAAACATACAGGTGATCGGCTACAGCAGGGATCCTCAAACTACGGCCCTCCAGCTGTTGCGGAACTACACATTCCATGAGGCATTGTAAAACTCTGACATTCACAGACGTGACTAGGCATGATGGGAATTGTAGTTCCTGAACAACTGGAGGGCCGTAGTTTGAAGACCCCTGGCCTACAGGGAGGGCCACTAAAAGGCGATATGACGTATCGCCTTAGTGGTCCCTGGGCAGAAGGAGGAAGTGGGACAGAAATTCCCACTCCTCCTGAAGCCCCCACTCCCCCCCCAAGAAAATGACATGCCACATGTGGCATGTAAGGGGGCGAGGAGTGGAATAAGCGGAAGTTCCACTTTTGGGTGGAACTCCGCTTTAAGAAACATTCTTCTTACTGACCATCACACTAATGTATCCTGAGTTGTAGATATAGGGCCAGATTCTCGTAGTTTTCCCGCGGCCGTAGCATAAGCCATTTACACTACGCCGCCCCAACTTACAGGAGCAAGTGCTGTATTCCTCAAGCACTTGCTCCGTAGTTTGCGGCGGCGTAGTGTAAAAGGCCCGGCGTATCCCCGCGTAATTCAAAGGGGGCGACTTATATTTAAATTAAGCGCGCCCCCGTGCCGATCGAACTGCGCATGCGCCGGGCTAAAAATAGCCCAGTGCGCATGCTCCAGTTCTCGGCGGAAATTGTCAATGACACCGACGTGTGCGTCATTGACGTAAAGTCGTATTCAAGAACGACTTACGAAAATGACGTACCCGAAGGGAAAAGACGACGCGGACCCGACGCCATACTTAAAAAAGCATACGTCGGACTGGCGTAAGGTTACCCCTCATATAGTTTACGTAAGCGACGGTTACGCGACGCGGTTTCGTTCGGGAATCGGCGGATCAGGCTCATTTGCATAAACAAATGAGACCTGAACGTAAACACCACCTAGCAGCCGGCGGCGAATTACATTTAAGATCCGACAGTGTAAGTGACTTACACCTGTCGGATCTACAGCGTATCTATGCGAAAATTATTATAGGAATCACTCGCATAGATACGCGGGTCAAAAAACAGAGATACGACGGAGTTTCCTGAGATACTCCGTCATAACTCTTCTGAGAATATGGCCCACTGTCATTTTTAGAAGGAGTTCCCTGAGACATTAAAGTTATTTCTAGAATTACTCTATGTTGAAAAGGTTGAGAAAGGATGGCCTAGGCACAGGAAGTACTCTGCTGTTTTTCACAAGGAATTTCAGGCAAAAGATAATTCATTTGTGGCACAAATACCATGTAAGTATGTAAAAGGAGCCAATAAATTGTGTCGCAGTGGGAGAACAGCGTTGGATCGCTGGGCGTGTGACGTGTGAGTATGTTTTTTATATAAAAGAAAAGCTGGGGGGGGGGATAAGAAAGATCCCCCCCTTAGTTCACATATCTGCAGTTTTTGTCTTAATTGTCTTTTTTAATGGTGAATTTTGATGCGTAAAATCGAAAAATGAAAAACAAACCCGCAGAACACATCATGTTTATGTATCTTTTTATTCTCTTTAGTCTTTATATATCGTATCTGTTTCAGCTTTTCTGCTGTGAACTTTGCTGTGTGTCAAAATGTAACATGATCTATTACCCAGCATGCCCCGGGCTCTCTGATTTGAGTTTTCTTTTTTTTTTTTTAATACTCCTTTGCTACATGTTTACTTTTACACTCACATTACTCCCTACAAGACAACATCTGACGAGTAGGGAGCAGGCGAGGCTGTGGGTGGTCAGCCCCGATTTACTGCTCATACGCAGCATTGTATAAAACTTGCATATTTTATTTTCCTCGCATATCCAGTTTTTCCTTCGTGTTCCGGTTGTTTTTCAACAGAACTTTTTTTTTTTCTGAGCTTGGTGACAGACAGGGCGAGCAGCCAATCAGGGCAAGGCTAGAGGGTGCGGCTTTAAGGCATAGGCGAAGAGGAGGGGGGCAGGGCGAAAAAATTAAGGTGGAACGGACAGATAGTTACACGATTCTTCACGTATATGTCAATGTATTATTATTATTTCTTATTATTAGGATTTATATAGCGCCAACAGTTTACGCAGCGATTTACAATATAAAAAGGGAGACAATACAGTTATAATACAATAAAATACAAGAGGATTAAGAGGGCCCTGCTCAAAAGAGCTTACAATCTAATATCTCCACGCGTTAGGAATTTTTTTTATTTCTGCAAACTCTGATGAGCAAAAATAATCTGTATTTTATATATATTTTTTACACATTTGCCTCTGGATTTAAAAAGAACCTGTCAGGGCAAAAATATTTCCATCAACCACGGGTTTCCAAAATTGCTTGATTTCCCCATCAACATAAGCCTGGTATACACTATTACGTTTTTTTGTCATTCAACCTGAACGAGGAAAAAAAAAACACCGGACAGATCTATGTACTAACATGAGTAATGTTAGTACAGGGATCTCCACCGCTGTGCTATTGTGTTCTGACCGAGGGATCGCCCCCCCTCCCCACCCAGAGCATCTACGAAATAGGGGATAGTTTTATGGCATTTTTATTATAATTTTTTTTTACTAGTAATGGCGGCGACCTGCGATTTTTATCGTGACTGCGACATTATGGCGGACACATCGGAGACTTTTGATGCTATTTTGGGACCATTGTCATTTATACAGCGATCAGTGCTATAAAAATGCACTGATAACTGTGTAAATGACACTGGCAGGGAAGGTGTTAACCACTAGGGGGCAAGGAAGGGGTTAAGTTTGTCCTAGGGAGTGATTCTAACTGTGCGGGGGCTGGGCTTCCTGTGACACGACAGTGATCACTGCTCCCGATTACAAGGAGACAATCAGTATCAGGTCACAAGGCAGAACAGGGAGATTCCTTGTTGCCCCCCGTTCTGCAGCTCTGTGACAAAGTTTGCGGGACACCGGCGGACATCGAGTCCGCGGGTCCCGCGGGCACCGTCAGGTTATGGCTGGTGCATCATACTACAGGCATAATGCGGAATCATATAAACAGTATGTATACAGTTCTGCATGTTCCGAGAATACCAAGCTGTGCCACGGTGTTCTCATTGTGGTATTCTCGGAACATGCAGAACTGAATACATACAGGCCCGGATTCACAAAGCACTTACGCCAACGTATCTCGAGATACGCCTCGTAAGTGTATCTATGTGCCGTTGTATCTGTGCGCCGTGCCCACAATCTGAGATACGCCTAAAAATAGGCTTCCTACGACTAACGTAACTTGCCTACGCCGTCGTATCATGAGCGCATATTTACGCTGGGCGCATTTGCCGCTCCCATTGATTTTCTATGCACATATGCAAATGAGGGAGATACGCCGATTCACAACGTACTTGCGCCCGGCGCATAATATACGCGGTTTTCGTAAGTCGTACATCCGGCGTAAAGTTATTCCCCATATATGAGGCGCAACTCATGCTAAGGTATGGACCAGGGAACACAGCCGTCGTATCTTGCGTTGTTTACGTAGTACGTGAATAGGGCTGGGCATAGGTTTCGTTCACGTCGTAGGCAGTGATTCGTCGTATCTTAGGGAGTAGTTCCGACGTGATTCTGAGCATGCGCACTGGGATGCCCCCACGGGACAGCGCATGCGCCGTTCGTTTTAAGTACTTCTATGACGCTTGGCCCATCATTAGCATACCTCACACCCACTTCCACCTACGCCGGCTTACACCGAGGAAACCCAGCGTATCTTTAAGGCCTCGTACACACGACCGAACATGTCTGCTGAAATTGGTCCGTCGGACCAGTTTCCGCGGACATGTTCGGTCGTCTGTACGGCCGACCGGACAATTTTCCGGCGGATCGGACAGGTTTCCAGCGGACAAATGTTTCTTAGCATGCTAAGAAACATGTCCGCTGGAAGCCTGTCCGTCGGACATGTTCGGTCGTCTGTACGACTCACCAGACATGTCCGCTCGGCCGAAAGCCCTCGCATGCGTCGAAGTGATTCGACGCATGCGTGGAAGCATTGACCTTCCAGGGTCGCGCACGTCGCCGCGGAGACGGTGCGGCCACGTCACCGCGTTCACCGTTTTCATCGGACATGTCCCGTCGTGTGTACGAGGCCTTAGAGCGAGTGGGAGCAAGTGCTTTGTGAATCCAGTGCTTGCCTCTCTGCGCTGCGTCGGCGTAGCGCATATTAGATACGCTACGCCGGCATAAATATGCGCCGATGTATGTGAATCCGGGCCACAGTATATTTGATCCGCATTATGTTGGTATCATAGGGGTGCACACAGGGTGTGCCGGATGTGCCTGGGCACACCCTAATCACTCCATGCACATTAGCATTATCACTCTGTGTGCCAGCAGGAAGATCACCACCTTACCGGCTCTGCCACAAGAGAAGTGCTTATGCACTTCCCTTTCACTGTGCCAGCAGGGAGATTGCTCTTCCTACCGATGCCATATACAGTAAATGCAGACATATGTGTTATTGAGCTTTAGGGTGCACACAATAATGCAGGGTAGGCAACCTTGGCCCTCCAGCCGTGCAATAGGCTGTGCACACCTATGGTTTGTAGTATGGCACCGGCCATAACCTGTTTTATAGATTTTGTTAATACAAGTTATACTTGAGATTTTGTTAAATATTCTCTTGCCAATTCATACTGCACTACGGTTTGTTACTATGTTGTGGGCCTTTAAAGCCCCGTCAGGGGGTTGTTCTCTTTTATGTTTTCCAGTAATCGAAAAAAACAAACAAAAAAAAAAATCAGCAGGCTGGCTCTACTAAGTCGATCGAAAGATACAACCAGCCTGCCCGTACATGAATCAAAATCTGTCCAGTTCCTTGTGCACTGGTCAAATTTCAATCCATCTATAACCTTTATTTTTTACCTCCTACAGAGAACAAAGTACTCCCCTGACAATGCCATCATCTGCATGGCTTATTTTTTGAACAGCCATGTTAAAGTATGGCCGTCGTTCCCGCGTCGAATTTCAAATTTATTTATTTTTTGCGTAAGACGTCCGGGAATACGAAACGACGTAACGCACGTCGCCGTTCAAAAAAAAACGTTGGGGCGCCGTAATTTCGCGCAAAGCACGTCGGGAAATTTCCTAACGGGGCATGCGCAGAACGTTCGGCGCGGGAACGCGCCTAATTTAAATGGTGCCCGCCCCATTTGAATTAGGCGGGCTTGCGCCGAGCGGATTTACGTTACACCGCCGCAAGTTTACAGGTAAGAGTTTTGTGAATCAGGCACTTACGCTGTAAACCTGCGGCGGTGTAACGTAAATCAGATACTTTATGCCGCCACTGCGCAACGTAAATGTACCTGAATCTGGCCCCAAGACACGTCGTGAGAAAATATAGACACCTCCAATGCTGCCATCTCCTTCTATAAATCCAGCAGAGATTACATAGTTCATTGGGTAGAAAAAAGAAAAGAAAAGCACACACACATGGAAAAACCTCCATGTACACAATCCTATACCCACAGTTGATCCAGAGGTTGTATGCCTTTTCCACTTCATCCTATAGTCAATAAAACATTTTTGCTGGAGTTGTACTTATTGGAGCCGGTTCACACAGGAGCGACTCGTCAGGCGTCTCAGCCACCTGACAAGTCGCGTCCCGTTCTGTACAATGGAAGCGTTCTAGTAGGAGCGACTTCGAGTCGCTCCGACTTAGAAAAAGGTTCCTGTACTACTTTGGGGGCGACTTCCATTGACTTCAATACAGAAGTCATTTTGCAAGTGGCCTCTGAAGTCGTCTGCAGATCGCCTTGCGGAGTCGCGCCGCCCCTGTGTGAACCTGCGCTTACAGTGTGGGAATACAGTGTGCCCCCGTTTACCGAGCTTCATTGATAATGGTAGATCTCTGTCACACCAACATCAGGGATGAGGTTCATTTATGGCAGTGGTCTCCAAGCTGTGGTTGTGGCCCCTTGCTTGCCTTTATCTGGAGATTAGGGCACCATTCCTCCCACTGACACCAAAGATGGAGAACTATTAATCCCATTGCCACCATAGATGGGGCACAATTCTTCCCACTGACACCGATGATGGAGCACTATTCTTCCCACAGACACCAATGATGGGGCACTAATCTTCCCAGTGACACCAACTATGGAGCACTATTCTTCCCGCTGACACCAATGATGGAGCACTATTCTTTCCGGTGACACCAATGATGTAGCACTATTCTTTCCGGTGACACCAATGATGTAGCACTATTCTTCCCAGTGACACCGATGATGGGGCACTATTCTTCCCGGTGACACCAATGATGTAGCACTATTCTTCCCAGTGACACCGATGATGGGGCACTATTCTTCCTGGTGACACCAATGATGTAGCACTATTCTTCCCGGTGACACCATAGATGGGGCACTATTCCTCCCACTGACACCGATGATGTGGCACTATTCTTTCCGGTGACACGAATGATGGAGCACTATTCTTCCCGGTGACACCGATGATGGGGCACTATTCTTCCCGATGACACCATAGATGGGGCACTATTCTTTCCAGTGACACCAATGATGGAGCACTATTCTTCCCAGTGACACCGATGATGGGGCACTATTCCTCCCACTGAATTTTTTTTCTATTTTATAAGTACAGTACGTTATTACAGCCAGAGGCTCTAATAGGCTTCAAAAAAGGGTAGGCAGAGCCCCCGAGCCTACCCCGTTGTGTGCCAATAACAAATTAATATTAGTTATTGTCTTTCTGATTCTCCTCCCGGCCCAGACCCGTCACGCGATTGGCCGAGAGGAAAAGTGATCCTATTTGCCACCGAGGAGGGAAGAGACACAGGGGAAGCCGCCATGAAGCACCAGGAGGAGGAGACACAGGATGAAGCCGTGCCTACGACCTAGATGGGGTAAGTGCGGGGCTGGTGACCCGACCGACTGGGGGGGTTGGGGTTGCCTGTGACCCGACCACTTGGCTGCTTTTAGTCCTGTCAATTTAATCTTACCAAGGACGTCAGACACAAGATTGTAAACCTGCACAAGGCTGGAAAGGGCTACAAGACCATCTGCAGGAAGCTTGGTGAGAAGGAGACAACTGTGAAGTGATAATTCACAAATGGATGAAATACAAAATAACCATCAATCACCCTCGGTCTGGAGCTCTACGCAACATTTCGCCTCATGGGGGAAGGATGATCATGAGAACAGTGAGGGATCAGCCCAGAACGATACGGGAGGAGCTTGTGAATGATCTCAGGGCAGTTGGGACCACATTCACCAAAACAAACCAATTGGTTACACAATACGCCGCCATGGATTGAAATCCTGTAGTGCCCACAAGGTCCTCCTCCTCAAGACGGCACATATACAGACCCATCTGAAGTTTGCCAATGAACATCTAAATGATTCAGAGAAGGATTGGGAGAAAGTGCCGTGGTCAGATGAGACCAAAATTAAGATCTTTGGCATGAGTTTGGAGGAAGAAAAAATTCTGACTATGACCCATAGAACACCATCCCTACAGTCAAGCATAGAGGTGGCAACATTATGCTTTGGGGCTTTCTATGCTAGAGATACAAACCGACTTTGCCACATTGAGGGGCCAATGGACAGGGGGGGGCCATGTATTGTAAAATCTTGGATGAGAACCCTCCTGAGATGTGTGCAAACCTTGTCACTAACTACAAGAAACGTTTTACCCTTGTGCTTGCCAACAAGGGCTTCTCCACCAAGTACTAAGTCGTGTTTGCTTGGGGATCAAATACAGTGAAACCTCGAATTGCGAGTAACGAGGTTAACGAGCGTTTCGCAAAACGAGCACTGTATTTAAAAAAATCGTGACTCGGTTTTCGAGTGTTGTCTCACAAAACGAGCACGATTCAGGCCAAAGCAGTGGCCAGTACCGCTTTTGGCCTGCGGGGGGGGGGGGGCGCCGAAGCCAAGCAGAGCCGAACGTCGCCGATCGCAGTCGATCCGCGCCATTCAGAAATACACAGAAAGGACCAGGGACAGCACGGCTGACCTTGGCAAATCTTGGGTAGGAAGACTTTCTGAGGTTTTGCCGAGGTCAGCTGAATTGTCCTCGGGCCTTTTTGGCCGTTTGCGAGGCTCTCTGGCGCCCCCCGCCTCTGGCCGCATGCAGTATTGCATCCCATTGAAGTCAATGCGGAACTAATTATTTTCGTTTCCATTGACTTCAATGGGGAAACTCGCTTTGATATGCAAGTACTTTGGATCCATCCTGGAACAGATTATGCTTGTAATCCGAGGTTCCACTGTACTTATTTTACTCAATTCATAACATTTGTATTATGTGTTTTTTCTGGATTTTTGGTTAAGATTCTGTCTCTATCATTTAAAATACACCTATGATAAAAATGGTAGACCCTTAATTTCTTTGTAAGTGGGCAAACATATAAAATCAAATCAAATAATTATTTTCCCCGCTGTATTTACTAATGCTAGCAGCATAAGTATTAAAAGTAATCAATGTTGATTAAGAGAGTGAAGTTCCACTTTAAATTTTGGATTTACTTCACTTGCTCGGTCACACCAGCCCTCATACTAAATTGCGTGCTCATTGATGGTCGTTGTGTCAAGCTGCTGAAGGTGCGTGGTTACAATGCATCAACTGTTTCCTTTTTTGAAAACTTTATTAAAATGTCACAGAATGACACTGTATTCAACGTTATGCACAGGCCCGGATTTACTCCCTTTGCCGCCCCAAGGCCGGGTCCTTCAATGCCGCCCCCGCCTGCGCAGTACAGGAGGGACATTATCCACCGGGGGACTTTTTCGGCAGGACACTGAGAAGCGGGAGGGGGTGCTGCTGCCGAATATGACATTGAGAACCATCTCACCTCCTCTTCCCTCTGTTTTCTCTCCTCTCACCATCCGTGACATGACCTGGGGGGGACTCCCGAAATAAAATTGTCCTCTCCTCTCAGCTGCAATGCCGCCCCTGCACCCACTGCCGCCCTGAGGCCTGGCCTTGTTGGCCTTGTCTGAAATCCGGCCCTGGTGGTGACATGAGGTGATGTGCATTGCGTTGCGTAAAAATTCAGTTTTTATGTGGTGCACCACAATGCACCTCAGTGCAGCAATTTTTTTTTTAATTTTCAGTTCTTCACTGTGTTTTATTCTTTGTATATTTATAATTATGTTTTAATTAGTATGTTGCACCGTGGCACTGTGAGATACGACATTTCATTCTAGCGTGTGACTGTCCTCACGTGTAGTAGAATGACAATAAAGCTTGACTTGACTTGACAGTGTGTTTGGGGCACTTATAAAACAATTCTTTCCTATATGGCCCTGTGTTGAGGCCCACACTGACCTATGCAGATTAACGCAGCTCAATGAACTTGAACTTGAATGTGTGAACGAGCACTCTGGTCAGCAGAGCCAACAGAGAAGGTGAATCTCCCACACTCCAAAATAAAAAATAACAAAAAAACTCCCAAAAAACAAAAAGCTAAATCCAAAGACAAAATAATAAACAATTTGGTGTTACTGACTGGCTTCCTAACGCAGGCCTTTAGTGATGGTGGAAGGGTGTGTGGCCCCTGTGTGTACATTATATGGGTCCCCCCACTGCAGATTGAGCGCAGAGCAGATTTAAAGGTACAGAGCCCACAGTAACACGAGCCCAGGAACGTGTCTGGAGGAAGGCATACAGTTAACGTCTTACCTTACCCGACAACAAGCGCCCCACTGTTCTGGGCCGACAGACAGAAATCTATTTCAATCTTGCAGCGAGACCACCTGTTCCCCCCCCCCCCCATACAACGATTGTAGGCCCCTGAAAGACTGCGGTCTCTATACATTACAGTCAGGCTTTCACTCAGCATATGCTAAAACAGCTCAATACGCAGATGTGAAATGTTTATCTGCCAATGGATTGTAATTCTATCCAGCCAGTTTTGTGATTCATATACCTCTGCCAGGCAGGACAGTCAGGAGGGTGACACCACTTTCTTTGTTAGGATAAGATCACGCTTCTGCGGGTGCAGGACTGAGTGTAAACCGCAGCAGCAAAAAACGCGCTGCTGTCAGCAGATATGTGAGGGTGCCAATAAGAATTATTAAGAATTAATGGCACCCCCATGCACTGGAAGCCGCAGCACTTTTTCTTACTGATAGCGCTACGCAGTTTTCCTTGCAGCTGCAGTTTTGGAAAAAGTGACAGGAACTGCGTCTTTTAACCACTTCAGCCCCAGACCATTTCGCTCCCCAAAGACCAGGCCATTTTTTGCCATTCGGCACAGTGTTGTTTTAACTGACAATAGAGCGATCGTGCAACGTGGTTCCCAAACAAAATTGACGTCCTTTTTTCCCCACAAGTATAGCTTTCTTTTGGTGGTATTTGATCACCACTGCGGTTTTTATTTTTTGCGCTAAAAAAAAGAGCAAGAATTTTAAAAAAAAATATATATTTTTTACTTTTTGCTATAATAAATATCCCCAAAAATATATAAAAAACATATTTTTTCCCAAGTTTAAGCAGATACGTATTCTTCTACATATTTTTGGTAAAAAAAATTGCAATAAGCGTTTATTGATCGGTTTGCGCAAAAGTTATAGGGGCAGATCCACATACATCTGCGCTGGGCGCAGCGTATCTAAGATACGCTACGCCGCTGTAACTCACTTTCAGTTGGTTTGAATCCTCAACGAATCCGGGCCATAAGTTACGGCGGCGTATCGTATCTCGTGCGGCGTAAGGGCGCGGAATTCAAATTTGGCGGGTAGGGGGCGTGTTTCATTTAAATGAAGCGCGTCCCCGCGCCGAACGAACTGCGCATGCGCCGTCCGTAAAAACTCCCAGGGTGCATTGCTCCAAATGACGTCGCAAGGACGTCATTGGTTTCGACGTGAACGTAAATGGCATCCAGCCCCATTCACGGATGACTTACGCAAACGACCTAAAATTTTCAAAATTATACACGGGAACGATGGCCATACTTAACATTGAGTATGCCACCATATAGCAGCTTTAACTATACGCTGGAAAAAGCCGAACGGAAACAGCGTAAAAAAATAGCGTCGAAAAAAAAAACGTCGGAAATAGCTAATTTGCATACTCAACGTGGATTTCGACGGGAACGCCACCTAGCGGACGCCGAAAAATTGCATCTTAGATCTGACGGCGTACAAAGACGTACGCCTGTCAGATCTAGCCAAGATGCCGTCGTATCTTGTTTTGAGGATTCAAAACAAATATACGACGCGGGAATTTTGAAATTACGCCGGCGTATCAGTTGATACGCCGGCGTAATTTCTTTGTGGATCTACCCCATAGCGTCTACAAAATAGGGGATAGTTTTATGGCATTTTTATTAATAATTTATTTTTTTAATAGTAATGGCGGTGATTAGTTATTTTTATGACTGCGACATTATGACGGACATATCGGACACTTTTGACACATTTTTGGGACCATTGTCATTTTTACAGCGATCAGTGCTATAAAAATGCACTGATTACTGTGACAATGACACTGGCAGTGAAGGGGTTAAACACTAGGTGGCGCTGTAGGGGTTAAGTGTGCCCTAGTGAGTGATTCTTACTGTAGGGGGGATTGGCTGTGTGTGACAGGACAGTGATCACCGCTTTCGATTACAGGAAGCTGTGTTCACTGTCATTGTGGCTAGGCTGAGCGGGGGAGATGCTTGTTTATATCAGCATCTTCCCGTTCTTCCTCACCGTGATACAATCGCGGGTTTTCCCATGGCAAACGAGTCCGTAGGGTTTACGGAGCTCACGTCCACAATGCCGCGATCTAAAAGGGAATTTATATATACGTCCTTATGCCTGTCCGTGCAATGCTGTCGATGTATATAGTCGTGCGCTGGTCGGCAAGCAGTTAAACACACACTGATAAAAAAGAACCATTTACTGTATATCACAAGCAAATAATAATAATAAAAAAGAAAACTGACTCTAACTCCAGCAAAATGTTTTTTTGAGCTTTGGGAAAGAAAAGGGTTAGAACCTTGGGGCCAGATCCACAGCCAGCGGGCTTAACTTAAATGTTGCTATTTAAGTTACACTGCCGCAAAATTTCTACCTAAGTGCCCGATCCACAAAGCACTTACCTAGAAATTTTCGGCTGTGTAACTTAAATCTGTCCGGCGCAAGGCGTGCCCAATCTAATGGGGCGAGTCCCATTTAAATTAGGCGCGCTCCCGCGCCGGACGTACTGCGCATGCTCCTGACGCGATTTTCCCGACGTGCTTTGCGCGAAATTACGTTACGCCGAGTTTTGTGAATCGCGCCGGGTAAAAAAAATTTGCGTTGGGAAAAAAAAGAGATGCGGCGGGAATTTTTTTTTTTTAAAAAACAAATTTACAGCGTCGCGGGAAAGAAGGGTCTACTTTTACATGGTGTACTAACTTTACACTTTGTAAAAGTAGCCCTAATTTTGCGTTTGCAAACTAACAACTTACGGAGACTTCACGAAGGGAAACAGCTTCGTGGATCTCCGTAAGTGCTAATTTGCATACCCTACGCGGAATTTCGACGAGAAATGCCCCCAGCAGGGGCCGAGTAGGGTGACCACATTTCCAAACTACCATTCAGGGACACCCACCTTCCCAAAAATCAGCTTGTGTTGTAACGAATTACAGCAAAGTGATTGGACACAAGAGGAGGGATTTATGATTTCTCCAATCACAAGCAGGGGGTGGGATTGTGCTCCTCCAGGCATTCCCGGCCAGGACAAGTACTGTCAGTGAGTAAAACGGTGATGTGGCGGCCTTTTTTGGGGGCATCAGATTGGCCCAGGGGGGTGGCTGTGTCAGTTTCATTCCGGGACATTGTATTGTCCTCGAATGAATGTGCCCGGGACAGACCTGCAAAATGCGGGACTGTCCCGGGCAATCCGGGACAGGTGGTCACCCTACGGCCGACAGGGCCGGATTAACAATGGGGCTGATGGAGCTGCAGCTCCAGGCCCCTTTCTCAAGATAGGCCCATTTGCCCAAAAAAAAAAAAAAAAATTTGTTTTTTTTTTTTTTTTTTTTTTTTTTTAAGAATTTTTATTTTCTAAGATCGAATTTGGGGGGTTGTAGCTCGATGACCAGAGGTCACAGAAACCCTACATTTGGGGGTAGGCATGGGAAGAGCTACCCCACAACTGGTTAAAATATGGGACGGCTATCATTTATGGTTCCGGAGATACGGGCCTGCTTGCACAGCCTGTCAGAAGCTACATTCATAGCGGCCAATATAAATACAAGCTGACACACTACAGCAAACTGATAGGATCACAGTGCTTATAATAATTATTTGTATATTACTCATGGTAATTAACCCCTTGCCACCCAGGCCAATTCTGACACTTCTCTACTACATGTAAAAATCATCATTTGTTTTTTGCTAGAAAATTACTCTATGGTGGTCTTTGCACTTTTTATGTTGCAGGGTGTAGAGCTGCACGATTCTGGCTAAAATGAGAATTGCAATTTTTTTGCTTAGAAGATAGATCACGATTCTCTCACGATTGTTGCGGCGTAACATCATCTTTCACATTAAAACAAAAAAAAAAATGGGCTAACTTCACTGTTTTGTTTTTATGGTTTTTATTATTCATTGAAGTGTGAAAATACAGTGTGACATAACATATTGCAGCAATAGCCATTGTATTCCCTAGAGTCTCTGCTAAAATATATATAATGTTTGGCAGTTCCAAGTAATTTTCCAGCAAATAATATTGCTTTCTAACTTAAGAAACAAGTGTTGGACTTTAAGTGGTTAAATTTAGTTACAATGTTTCATTTTGTTTACAAACTTCGCAGACTGCCCAGATTTGTTCTTTACACACAGAAGTGTATCCCTTTGATCTAAGAAGGAAGTGTCAGTTACAATGTTTCCTGTTAAAAACTTGGCAGACTGCCCAGATATTTTCTTTTGACAGCTGAAAGTCTCTCCACTTGTTATATGAAAGAATCAGCAAACTCTGCATTGAAGATCGTCAGGGGGGTTGAATCGAGATCACGTTTTTTTTTAACGATTAATTGTGCAGCTCTAGCACGGTATTTGCGCAGCAATTTTTCAAACATGTTTTTTTGGAAAAAAAAATTCATTCATTAAAAAAACAGTTAGTTAAGTTAGCACGATTTTTTTTGGTATCCTAAGCGATGCTTTACATTTTTTTAGGTTACATGTTTAGAGTTACAGAGGAGGTCTAGTACTAGAATTATTGTTCTCGCTCTAACGATCGTGGCGTATGTAACCTGTGTGTATCTGGCTCTGATACTACCAGTGCCTACCCAGCCACTGACTAGTATCTCTCCCAGCCTGTCCCCACACACCCTCTCACCTGCTGACCTGTGGATGGGGGAATCACTCCTGCAGTGTTATTGTGTTCTGCCAGTGCGTACAATGATCAGTGTTGCTAACTTTAGCTGGCAGCACTGATTGTTTTAAGAAAAAAAAACAGGCTGGTTGTACTCAAGTTGATTAATAGATTGACTTGTGTAAAACCAGCTAGCCCATACATAGATTGACTATGGCTGGTCTCTGCATAATTGGCGTAATTTCAATCCATGTATGACCCGCTTAACCACTACTCAGTCCCTAAATATCCTTCCACTCCTGTACATAGTGCTCACTGTCATACTCTCCACACTCCTCTCCTGTACATAGTGCCCACTGTCATACTCTCCACACTTCTCTCCTATACATAGTACCCACTGTCATACCCTCCACACTCCTCTCCTATACATAGCGCCCACTGTCATACCCTCCACACTCCTCTCCTGTGCATAGTGCCTGCTGTCATACCCTTCTCTCCTGTACTTAGTGCCCACTGTCGCACCCTCCACACTCCTCTCCTGTACATACTGCCCACTGTCATACCCTCCACACTCCTCTCCTATACATAGTACCCACTGTCATACCCTACACACTCCTCTCCTGTACATAGTGCCCACTGTCATACCCTCCACACTCCTCTCCTATACATAGCGCCCACTGTCATACCCTTCACACTCCTCTCCTGTACATAGTGCCTGCTGTCATACACTTCTCTCCTGTACTTAGTGCCCACTGTCGCACCCTCCACACTCCTCTCCTGTACATACTGCTCACTGTCATACCCTCCACACTCCTCTCCTATACATAGTGCCCACTGTCATACCCTCCACACTCCTCTCCTATACATAGTGTTCACTGTCATACCCTCCACACTCCTCTCCTGTACATACTGCCCCATCATACCCTCCACACTTCTCCCTGGTACGTACTACCCTCTGTCATACTCCCTCACTCTTCCTGTACATACTGCCCATTGTCATACCCTTCACACTCCTCTCCTGTACATAGTGCTTTTTTTGCGTACCCTTTGTACTCCTCTCCTGTACATAGTGCCCACTGTTAGACCCTCCACATTCCTCTCCCTCACCTGCACATACTTCCCACTTATATACCGTCCATACTCCTCCCCTATGTCGCTTACCCACAAAAACAGTTCTTTAAAATTATACTGAATATCCTCAATGTTACCAGCTCTAGAATGGACACACTTTTGTCAGTTCAACTAAAGGAAATATCAGTTCTCATATTTGTTCTGCCCCATTATTAGTACTTATTTAATTTTGTGATTACTACTATGATGTATAGAGGAACATCGGGGATCTCAGCTACTCTAAATATAGCACTTATATAAAAAAGTGGCCCTGAAAATATTTTTTAAATGTTGGCAACTGTGCACTTAGGCACTGCCCAAGGACCACCGTCCACCGGGTCAGTAGGGGGCCCCATGAGAGGCTCCTGGGATCCTGTGATAATAAAGCGGTAGTAAACTTTCCTGACATTACTACTTTTTAGAGGCCCTGGGGTAGGTTATGCCACAACGTACAAGTATGCACAGCATATTAGCACATTAGTGTACACTTCAATTTTCAGACTGAGCCCTCCAGTGCTGCGATGAATCAGGCGGGGCCTGGACACTTCCATCTTCACCCGGTCTTCCTTCTGGGTTCTGTGCCTTTGGTCACTTGCCTTGGCCGGGCTGCGTTCATGTCATTCCCACGCATTTATTTATTATTTATTACACCCCATTCACACCTCCACGACAAAACGCCCGATGCCGGCCGCTCGTGCCGCTGGAGGGGAGAATTCCCATTGCTGTCTATGAGATGGTTCACATCTCATAGACGCCGTACACCTGCGGCATGAAAAAAAGTCCCGGACCCTTTTTTTCAGGCGGCATTGGCGTTCGGCCATACAAAGCAATAGGAAGGATTTGTAAAAAAAGTTACACTATTCGCGGCAAAATACGCCGCGTACGCGGCGTTACTTGTCGTGGAGGTGTGAATGCAGCCTAAAAGGCCCCACCAAAATCCTCAGCACCAGGCCCATGATGTTCTTAATCTGGCCCTGACGGCCGAGGTACTGCATCCTAAGATCCGACAGTGTAAAACTAATACACCTGCCGGATCTTAGGAATATCTATGCGTAACTGATTCTGTGAATCAGTCGCATAGATAGAAACAGGGATACGACGGCATATCAGTAGATACGCCTGCGTATCCCTTTTGTGGATCTGGCCCGTGGTTTCTATTGCTGTAACTAATGAGAGATTTTCCTTCACTTCCTGTTTAGTAATTTTCAGACAGACAGTGGGCAAAAACTTTTCACCAGGGGGCACAGACAGTACGGGCGCTTTCACACTTGTGCGTTTTTGATGCAATTTTTTGCAGCTTAAAGTGCTTTCACACTGATGCGAATTTGATGCATTCCCATTGACTTATAATGGAATGTGCCTTTTTGGCGTGCTTTTGAAAAACTGCACCAAAGATGCCCCATGTGGGACTTTTCAAAGAGCAGGGCAGTCTGAGCAGCTACATAGAATTTAATGAGGAATCGTTTTCATGAGATTTTGTCAGCCTGGAGAAGCGCACCAATGTGAAAATGGCCTAATAAGGGCCTATTCACACTGTAGCCTACTGATTGCAATGTGCATCGACATGCGTTTAACGCCTCTTGCGCACAGGATTAAAAACCGCCACATTTTTACCAATTTGAAATGAGATGCATTGTTGTTTATGGCAGCGTTTGTCAACCTTTTTTTCAGTCAAGGCACCCCTTAACCGCTTGCCGACCAGCCGCTGTCATTATTCTGTGGCAAGGTGGCACAATCCCGTAATCGCCGTAGGTGTACGTCGGCTCGGGAGCTCGCTTTTGTGGGCGCGTGCGTGCCACCTTGCCGCAGTATAATGATGCTCCCATTCACATTGGCCAGCTGGGGAGCCAATCAGCGGGTCTGGTGCACTCAATGTCCGCTGGCCATCCGCAATCGTTCCTTGCAGTGACAGAACACTTTGCATATTATTTTATATATATACTGTGATTCTGTACTTACCAAATATGCTGCAGAAATCTCCCTCTACTGAGTCTGGCTGCAGCCATTCTAACTGTGGGAAGCTGAAGCTGCTGCCTGTTCACTTCCTGGATTTACAGAGGCACACCTACAGCTCTGCAGCCTTGCAGCTCTGATTGGCTCTCTTATGACTCATCTCCCCTCACTTCCTGGCAAAGAGAAAAGGAGCTGTGCATGATATCATAATCATAAGCCTAGGCTTATGACCAGACAAGAAACAGGAAGTGGGCTGTTATTTTTTACTTTCTGCTATAAAATCAAAAAATGTAAAAAATCGAATTTCTTGATTATCCTCTTTGTTACCACTGATTGGGCTGACAAAATAAGTGGGGGCCACCTATCTGAAACCTAAAAATGTTTATTTAGCTTAGACGTGGACCCCACCAGAAGAATAAGTATGTAGTTGTAATAATAATATACGGTACATCCCAGATGGTACTGTGTCAGCGCCATATCATAAGAAGATTGTATTTACCTTAACTACATGCCGACCAGCCGCCGGCGGCAGGTCGGCTCCCCTGCGCGAGATCTAGTAGTATAACGTCCCCTCGCGAAGCAGCCACTGCGATTCGCTTATTGCGATTTTTTTTTTAGGAAAATATGTAGAAGAATACGTATCGGCCTAAACTGAGGGAAAAAAACGTTTTTTTATATATTTTTGGGGGATATTTATTATGGTAAAAAGTAAAAAATATTCATTTTTTTCAAAATTGTCGCTCTATTTTTGTTTATAGCGCAAAAACTAAAAACCGCAGAGGTGATCAAATACCACCAAAATAAAGCTCTATTTGTGGGAAAAAAAGGACGCCAATTTTGTTTGGGAGCCACGTCGCAAGACCGCGCAATTGTCAGTTAAAGCGACGCAGTGCCGAATCGCAAAAAGTGCTCTGGTCTTTGACCAGCAATATGGTCCGGGGCTTAAGTGGTTAAGGAGCAGTGCTGCAAAACCGCCATGTAACTATTAATGTAGTTTGTATTTCTGTTTTATTGTGGAAATTGTAAAAACTGGAAATAAAAACCATTGAAAATAAAAATAATCAAATTTCTTCATCAATTTAGGCCAATATGTATTCTCCAACATATTTTTTGTGTAAAAAAAACCCAATAAAGGTATATTAATTGATTTATGCAAAAGTTATCACGTCTACAAACTATGGTATATATACTGGAATTTTTTTTCATACTAGTAATGGCGGCAATAAATGACTTATAGCGGGACTGCGATATTGCGGCAGACATTCTGATACTGACACTTTTGACACTTTGTGGAAACCAGTGACACTAATACAGCGATTAGTGCTAAAAATATGCACTGTCACTGTACTAATGACATTAAACGTTAAACCCACAAGTTCTTTTTTACCACTACTATTCTTTTATATTGGCTTTTGGAATTAATTAACAAACGCAGCAATTTAGAGATCAGGTGAAAGGTTTAGCGCTGTAAAACACTTTTTGATAGATAAAAAGTGCATTTTATATACATCTTTATAGATTAGACCCAAATGAGGACGAATGAGGGACAGAGGGTCATTGTTCCGAATCAGAGACAGTCCCTCCAAATCAGGGACAGTTGGGAGCTATGTTAAAGTGGTTGTAAACCCTTAGGCCCCGTACACAAGACCGGATCGATCCGCTGAAACTGGTCCGACGGACCAGTTTTAGCGGATAGATCTGGTCGTGTGTAGGCCCGACCGGACAATTGTCCGGCGGATCGGACAGTTTCCAGCGGATCAAAATTTCTTAGCATGCTAAGAAATCTATCCACTGGAAACCTGTCCGTCGGACGTGTTCGGCCGTCTGTACAGACTCACCGGACACGTCCGACCGACCGCCGTCACTCGCATGCGTCATACTGATTCGACGCATGCGTGGAAGCTTTGAACTTCAAGGCCACCCACGTCGCCGCGTCATCGCCGACGGACCGTTTTCAGCAGATTGTCTGTCCGTGTGTACGGGGCCTTAGTGAAAAAAACCCCCTGCAAAACAAAGGCATAATGAGCTAGTATGCATAGCATACTAGCTCATTATGAGTTACTTACCTGAGATCGAAGCCCCTGTAGCCATCCTCGTACACCGCTGCAGCAGCTGACATGTCTCCCGAGGTTACTTACAGGTATCGCGGCTCCAGCGATGTGATTGGCGGTGATGACGTCACTCCTGCGCATGCGCGTGGGAGCTGCTGGTAACAGCACACTCACTGAAGCAGCGGCACATACGAGCCATTTCTTCAGTTTGCCCCAGTGCACATGTGAAATAGATATCCCTTGGCACAACTCCAGGGCAACCTAAACTGCCTCTGATTCAAATCTATAATAGTGAAAGCATGCAGATGAGGAGAAACAGTCTGCTGCCTTCAGTGTCCAACCGCAAAAGAGGCGGAACCTTTATTGTTATCATAGCTTTATAGACAGAGTGACATCATTCATATGGGTACAACTGATTCGCTAGTCCATATGTGGTCTCCTCTTGTGACTTCTCTGCCACGCTGCTTCACATTCCACAGCCTTGGGGGCCATATTGCTTCGGTCGATGGAAGGGGCCGGAAGGAGGGAGGAGTAGCAGCTGTTTTCACTTATCACAACTGAAGGTTTTTTAACTCTTTAATGACTTCTTTTAAGGAAAATAATAGTATTGTAATACACCTATATATATATATATATATATATATATATATATATATATATATATATATATATATATATCAAGAAATAAAATAATATAAGAAAGGAAAGCAATATTTGAGTGGTTAAGAAAAATAAATAACATAAACACAAAATAATCACATGTTCCGATGACATCAGAATGCTGCTGTCAGAAGAGAGTCATGTTTTTTGCTTACAAGCACAGGCTCTCGTTGGTAACTACCGGAGCCAATCAGCAGGTGCCAGTGACCAATCAGCGTCCGGCAGCCGCTGATTATCTTGTGCTGCAGGGAATTGCAGCACAGGCAGGGCAGAGGGGGGCGCTAGCATGCCCCCTACCCCGCTCCACGGATCACGTACTAGGTATATGAGCATTGGGCGGTCCAAAAGCGGATACATTTTAAGGCTAAGGTAGTTAGCCTGTATTTGTGGAAGGGGGCTATTAAACTATTTAAACCCCTAGACGCTTCCCTCTAGTGGTCACTGTGTTACATTTTTCCCCACCCTCTCCCGCCCTTCTCTTATTAAATGTTCCACCATCATATCTAGGGTATGCCCCCTTTCAGGCATACCCTCTTGTCTACGGTCGGGGCACACCTCAGGCCATATTTTCATTACTGTAAGTATACCCGACCACAAATGAGTATATTACAACACTGGCAATGAAGAAGAATTGTATTTGTCTATAAACTTACACCTGTTTCTGCAAAGTCTGTAGGGAACATTTTACTAAGGATCTTTCAACAAGATCCTGAGCAGGCCCGGACTGGCCATAGGGCATACCAGGCATGTACCCGGTGGGCAGCGGCGGCCCACGGGCCACAGGTCACGTCTTTGTAATGTAGGGGGAGTCTGTATGGACTGTATTGTAGAGGGGGGCTAAAATGTAGGGGGGTCTGTACTGTAGGGAGGGGGGTCTGCACTGTAGAGACAGGGTCTGTACTGTAGGGAGGGGGTCTGTACTGTAGGGAGGTCTGTGTAACATGCAGGGGGTCCAGAACTGTTAGGGGGGTGTCTGTGTAACAAACTGTGGGGGGCTGTGTAATGTAAAGGGGTCCAGAGGTGCGGTGCTATGTAATGTAAAAGGGGTCCAGAGGTGCAGGGTGCTGTGTAATGTAAAAGGGTCCAGAGATGCAAGGTGCTGTGTAATGTAAAGGGGTCCAGAGGTGCAGGGTGCTGTGTAATGTAAAGGGGCCCAGAGGTGCAGGGCGCTGTGTAATGTAAAGGGGCCCAGAGGTGCAAGGTGCTGTGTAATGTAAAGGGACCCAGAGGTGCAGGGTGCTGTGTAATGTAAAGGGGTCCAGAGATGCAGGGTGCTGTGTAATGTAAAAAGGTCCAGAGGTGCGGTGCTATGTAATGTAAAGGGGTCCAGGGTGCTGTGTAATGTAAAGGGGCCCAGAGGTGCAGGGTGCTGTGTAATGTAAAGGGGTGCAGGGTGCTGTGTAATTTAAAGGGGTCTAGAGGTGCAGGGTGCTGTGTAATGTAAAGGGGCCCAGAGGTGCAGGGTGCAGTGTAATGTAAAGGGGCCCAGAGGTGCAGGGTGCTGTGTAATGTAAAGGGGTCCAGAGATGCAGGGTGCAGTGTAATGTAAAGGGGCCCAGAGGTGCAGGGTGCTGTGTAATGTAAAGGGGCCCAGAGGTGCAGGGTGCTGTGTAATGTAAAGGGGTCCAGAGATGCAGGGTGCAGTGTAATGTAAAGGTGTCCAGAGATGCAGGGTGCAGTGTAATGTAAAGGGGCCCAGAGGTGCAGGGTGCTGTGTAATGTAAAGGGGCCCAGAGGTGCAGGGTGCTGTGTAATGTAAAGGGGTCCAGAGATGCAGGGTGCAGTGTAATGTAAAGGGGCCCAGAGGTGCAGGGTGCTGTGTAATGTAAAGGGGCCCAGAGGTGCAGGGTGCTGTGTAATGTAAAGGGGTCCAGAGATGCAGGGTGCAGTGTAATGTAAAGGGGTCCAGAGATGCAGGGTGCAGTGTAATGTAAAGGGGCCCAGAGGTGCAGGGTGCTGTGTAATGTAAAGGGGCCCAGAGGTGCAGGGTGCTGTGTAATGTAAAGGGGTCCAGAGATGCAGGGTGCAGTGTAATGTAAAGGGGCCCAGAGGTGCAGGGTGCAGTGTAATGTAAAGGGGCCCAGAGGTGCAGGGTGCAGTGTAATGTAAAGGGGCCCAGAGATGCAGGGTGCTGTGTAATGTAAAGGGGTCCAGAGGTACAAGGTGCTGGAACCCCACATCCCATCATTAACCGCCGCCGCAAAGCGCCGCCGCTGTGCCCCCCCACCCCCCCGCTCAGTCTAAAATGCCCGGGCCTATTCTTTGTCCCAGTCTGGGCCTGATCCTGAGTGTAAATATCAGTAAATTATTACGCCCGTGTGCAGTACAGTGTAAATGAACTCTGAACATTGGCCCAGCTTGGATCAGTGTAAGTATTTGTGCCATACCTGTTGGATGCCTGTGGAAGCTGGCAATCACTGTAGTAGTCACCGCTACAATAGTGACTGCTGCTAGCTTCTAGGGCCCGTGCCGGCTTGGGCACCATTCTGAAAACACTTTATATTCTCTTAGTGAATAAAAGTGTTTTGTGATAAGACAAGGTAAAGATTGTGATGTAACCCTTCTACCTCGTACAACCAAAGAACAATTCGGATTAATTGAGAAAATGCAAAGAGTTTCCTGAATGGCGCTCATGCTGAGCGAGAGACATCCTGTGTTCAGTATGCAGCAGAGCAGCCCCTCAACACATGGCCTGGACTACTGGAGATCACTGTGTAGGGCCCCCTTACTTTCAGTATGGGCACTACGCTAAAGTTAGTGGGGAATGGGAGAGTTATTTTGCTCCCATTCGCAATTGGTTAAATTGGACTTCTGTCATTCCAGAAATGTCCACTGGGTCAGTCTGCGCTCCAGGGATGCGGTACCATACCTGGCCAGCAGTTGGCACCAGAGGGGTTCTGGCAGAGCAAGTTTTCCCCAGCAGCCAATCAGAGCAGTTTTTCCCTCGCAGGGCATGCTGGGGAAGGGTATATATGTGACAGGTGTCATGTGCTCAAAACTCTTTGCGGGGTCCAGGTTCCAGGTGCGGCATCCACCTTCAGGGTGCGCGCATCCATGGACCCCGCCGGCGCGGCCCACCTGGCCAAAGTTGCAGACTACACGGAACCTCATCCGGAGGTAAAAGGGGACTCCAGTGACTTACTGGGTCCCCAGTTCTATTGAGAGAATCCCAGGCTGGGTGCCGTTCGATTGGGGGGTCGGCTTGAGGGGAACCCGGAGGCAGGTTGTCCAACAGGGCTTGAACGAACCAATCGGGGATCTGGTGACCAGAATGCTGACAGGTACGCTTTGCTGTCATCCGGTGACCTATTCTAAAAACCTACTGGGAAGATTCGCTTCATTCATCCATTTAGCTCACTTAAAGTAATTGGCCTGTGGCAGAGGCCCTAGAGCCAGGTCTGTGAGAGAGATCTGTTCCTCCCAGCAAATCTAAGTGACACCTCGGCTGCCAGGCTTGTGAGAGGGGTCTGTCCGGGGGCACTTCACCCACTCAGAAAGAGTGGCGACAAATCACAATTTGATGCTGCTGAGAGCAGGACTGCTCGGCTCATATCCAGGCCTGATACTGCAAGGTTCTTCTTTTCTCTTCAACACCCTTTTCTTCCCAATTGATGTTGGCCATGTTGGCCTGGAAATAAAGCATTGGAAAAACCCTTATTCACTGTCTGGACCTTCGCTCACTACTTTGATTCTACAACTGCACCCCTGGGCCACATCAAGGTAACTTAATATGCCGATCCCAACAACATATCAGCGGCTCCTTCGGGGGTAGCGCTACAACTGTAATAACAGTGCCTACTCCAGTCATTTCCAGCTACTACGGGGATCCCACAGGAATGAAACACATATACGTACATTGGTCCAAGCTGAACCAATGTAACTCTGTAAAAAATGTCCATAGCTAAACTTCAGCCTAAATCTGTGTCCTCATTGAGAAAGATTTCTTCTCACTTCCTGTTTGGTCACCAGGATAGGAAGTGAAGGGACATCTCATCAATAGAGACCCAGGTGACAATAGATGCCACTGCCAGACACATGTACTACCCTTACTTCACATTTTGTCTGGAATTGGGATTTATTGATAAACTTTCATTCTCAATTGCATAAGGACAGAGACACCAGCGCTGAAATTTCTTGAATTTTTATTAATAATAAGGGTTCAGGGGGTCACACGCAAAACTGTCATTTTTTTTATATATATATTCACATGCAGGGAAGGTTAGGCATTACGAACCTGTGTCCTGGTGGGGCAACCAGCACACATCAAAACGTACATCGGGGCAACATCTCCTGAGGTGCACGTAAGGCAACTGTGTTCAAGATCCTGAAAAAGAGGCAAGTTTTTGCGGCACTGCACTTACTTCTCTTCTAGCACAAATTTTGCTTTTAATCTCATTACTAAATGTTTTATTATACGAGAAGCAGATGTATTCTGCAAACCTATTTCTTTACACCTGCACTGTGACTCAGTGGCTCATAAGTTACTGGCATGAGGCGGACCTGATGTGAGAGTGCCTTGCCAACTGAGCAGTGTTCTGAGGAGCGCACCGTAGGCAGCCAATGATGCCAAAACTGTACCAATGAACATATATATATATATGTACCAGGCCTTGCGATAGAAGAATGGAAGTTGTCTGTGTGGTGGGTGAGAGCAGGGTGTCAGGAAGTCACCCTCTTGGAAGCCTTGCCTCTTTGTGACATCTCCAGCATTTCCCATGAGGACGTTTGCTCACATAGCTGTGGTGTAGTTCCTTCAGGCGGCGCTTTGCTTTCGGAGGAGCTGCAGAGTGGCATTCCTTGATCATCAGTATCGGCGGCCTGGCATGGGTGAGCTGTGAGACGGGTGGAGTAGCCTGTGAGGGGAGGGGGATGCTGGCTGAGAGGTGGTCTGTTGGTTCTCTTCTGGCACCATTTTAGTACGGAAGACATACAGGATCTCGTCTAACTTATTATCCATTTTGAACACCTATAACAGAAAAAAGAATCATGTTTAAATTCTATTTTTAAACCATTTGTTTCTACATTTTTGTCTGAGGATATACCCATGTTCATTCCAAGCATGTAGATTGTTTAGAGAAAAAAGAAAACCTGGATGTGTTTTTAACCTCCCTGGCGGTATGATTATGTCAGATTTTAGGTGCTGAAAGCAGTACAATTATTTTGCATGGAAATTTGGTGTTTTATATTGTAGGCCTGTAATTCTTAGGAATAACTCACTTAAATCTGTCCAAACAACAGTCTATTAGACATCCCGGGTATGATAAAGTTTGAAAAACAAAATCATAAATTATAATATAATAAATAACTATAAATAATTATAACAAATAATAATGTAATTATAATAAAATTTATTCAATAATGTAATCAAATCAAAAACACTGAAATTTGCTCAGTTGCAGAATTGTCGCTGTCATAACCTTTATTTTTTTATGACGAATTTCCCCACAAATCACTATCGCTCAATTCTGCAAGTGATTCTAATTTATTAAAAAACACTGGTGATCAAGGTAAATGCGCCCTAATTTATAATCGCTGTTTGCTAGCTGGTCTAAAACCACTTTTGACATAAAGGGACACTTTTTGGTTGCTATGGACAATCTCCAGTTTGCAGGCAGAAAGAACAGTTTTTATTATACAAAAGTACATGTAGGACACTGGGCAGACCACTAGGGACAAAGGGGGTGTGTATTTATTTCATACAGTATGTAATCTATAAGACTACAGTATACTGTATGTATTGTGTGTATTTACTTTTTTGAATTTGGCACCGATCTCCACCCACGTTCGTCGTAACGTTGCAGGGAACAGAGCTCGGCGGCACACGGGCACTGTGAATCGAGCGAGAAGGACAAAGCTCGATCACACAGCGGGGAGGCATCGCAGAATCCAGGGACAAGGTAAGTAGCCTGTGGATACTGCGATGCGATCCCGAGTCTGGCTCGGGGTTACAGATTTTGGTGCTGAATTTCCACCCCGAGCCTGACTCGGGAATACCACTGAGGGGGTTAAATGCACAGAATATAACTGCCTTTTAATATTGTGACAGTGCTGCGCCTTGTCACAGTGTCAGAAGGGTTAGACGTCACCCGGGGTTCTTAGAAGGGTTAGATGTCCCCCAGGGTTCTCAGAAGGGTTAGATGTCATTTAGGGTTCTCATTTATGCAGGTTGAGGGGCGCTGGGATGCCTGTTCTAAACAGAGAAATGGGTCTACTTTTTGCAAGAAACCAGCATGCTGATTGTGCATAGGCCTTTTAGTTCAGGGACTGTCTATGATTCTGGGCTTCTTACCCCTAGAGACAAGCTGCTGCAGGAGCTTCCAGGGAGAATGTTCTGGAAGAGGGGCAGGGCTGGGAGCTGGAGTGACAGGGAGCTCAAAGTACCACTTATCCTACCCATTTTATAACTTAGAGAATGTAGTGAAGCTTCACTTTGTAAACAATACCCAATCAGCTGCAAGGGAAAAAAAAAAAACAATTTTCTTGTACATGACTAGATGATGGAAACCAGCAGAGCTTTACCATATTCCATAAGCTCTGGGGAAAATGAATGCAACTGCACTTACAAAGTGCACAATCCATTTGCCTTTAGTAAATTCATTCCAGTATGTAATTAGGTAAGAGCCTGGGCAGTTTGCTTGTCACAAAGCTGAATGTGATATGTGGTGAGTCTGTGCAGAGACAGGGTGACTCTGATGGGGACCCTGATGTAAGGAGGAAAATTTATGTAAGTGAGGCTCTATTGGGGACACAATATAAGGGAAGATTCTGATAGGAACTCAGCTGTAAGGGAACCGTTGATGAGATGGGAGGCTTCTGATGTGAAGGTTTTTCTCAGAACATTTATTCATTCACTTAAATTTTACTCATGTATTTATGGATTTTTTTTTTTTAGCCTGCAAATATTTGTTCAAAAACCCCAGCCTAAGGCAATTGTAAATTCCCCAGATCAACAATCTACGATGTACATAAAAATAGATGTTGTGCGGGGGTTCACTCAGCTTGGGGCCTCCCTCAAAATCCAAACCAGACCCTTACCCGAGCATGCGGCCTGGCAAGTCCAGAAATGGAGGAAATGAGCTCTGCCCCCCCTGGCCCCCCCTGGCCAGTGGTTATCGGGGTCTGTAGGCAGGGGGCTTATCAGAATAGGCCCCCCAGATTCCAGCCCTCCCTATGTGAATGAGTAGGAGGTACCCCTACTCATTCGTCCAAAAAAAGAGTTTTTGACCAGTCTTTTATTTAAAAAAACAAAAATAAAAAACAATGTCCCCTGATGTAGATCCATCGTCAATCATGCTGCCCACTGCCACCACTGAGCCAAAAAAAGAAAGAAAATGGTCGTCTGTCAGCTCTGCCACCTGACAGTTCTTAAATAACAAAGGTGACATCACAAAGGGGCGGGGTCACCCAGTGATGTCAGCGGTTGACATGTACAGCAGGAAAAAAATAATAAGAGCCTTAATCGTGATGGAATGTGGGGGGGCAGTGGAATAAAAAAAAGTTGTTTTTAAGGGGGAACCACCGCTTTAAGAACTGTACCTTTTTTTGTTTTTCGGGTCAGCGGTGGATATCATGGTTTACAATGGATCTACACCAGGGAACATTGTTTTTTAAAATAAAGGACTTGTCAAAAACTGGCTACTGTCATTTTTCACATTACACTTTTTGGTGAATGAGTAGGGGTACTATGTACCCCATACTCAGTCGCATGGGGAGTGGGATCTGGGGGACCCCTAGTTAAAGGAGGCTTCCATATTCCGATAAGCCCCCTGCCCACAGACCCCCACAACCACCAGCCAGGTTGTAGAGAAGAGGTTCTTGTCCCCATCAACAAAGCACCCCCTCATGTTGAGGGCATGTGGCCTGGTACAGTTCAGGAGGAGTTCCCTTTCCTGACCTGCTGGGCTGCATACTCAGATAAGGGTCTGGTGTGGATTTTGGGGGGGACCACATGCCATTTTGTTTTTTATTTTGGTAACTCCATGCCGTTTTTTCTGATTTGTTTATTGCTGGCAAATCTTGTTTTTACATTCAGCTATTAGCTGATGACTCATCACTTCCCGATCCGCTCCCTAACAACCAGCTATTCACAGTTTGTTACAGAAAAAAAAAAAGCAAGATGCATGAAAACTGCATGCAAAAACGCATCAAAATCACGCGTTCTATATATCGCACCACAAAATGCGCCATAAACCGCCTCAACTGCAATTGCATAGTTGTGAACCTAGCCTAACATCAGAAACCCCTTCACTGGAAATAACTAAACTCAATCATTTGGAGGGTTGTCCATATACATACAGTAGTATAATCTGCTGTCTATCAACTTTTGGCTTTATAGTGTACTCTCTAAAATAACTCTGGAACTTTCCTTTGGCTTGTTTGAGCTTATGACCCCATGTTCCAAACTGCCGTTTTTTAAATTAAAATTACGGCGATCCAATAACATATTTAGTGCATGGAGCAATGCACTAAGTGCAGCATCCATAACAACCATAGGTGTGCGCAGCCTATTGCATTAGGGTGTGCACACCAAAGCTCAAACACACATGCGTGTGTAATATACCATATATGGCAGTAGGCAAGTCAGTAGAGCTTTGTCAGCAGGGCAGAGATTGGTGTCAGTAGTTTATCTTTATTTGTATTATTATTATTTTTTATTTACAATTTTATTTTTATTATTTTTTTTTTTAAATATTATTTTTTTTATTTTTTTTTAGGAGCCCTGTTTGGGGGCTTTGGTGAAATATCAGTGGTCTAAACAGACCCCTGATGTCTAACTTTTGAGACAGAGAAAGGCACTGAGGACAGAGATTCCCCAGTCCCTTTCTCTGCAGCCAGGCAGCAGGGGGAATCTGCACAGTACAGGGTGATTAGGGTGTGCCCAGGCACACCTTACACCCTATGTGCGCACGCCTATGATAACAACCAATCAGAATCCATCTTGTGCTACTCGGATTTTCGTAAATTGAATTCTGACCTGCAGACATCACATAGGGTTCAGAGTGAAACACTGAGGAATAAGAAGCACTTGAACTTGACCCCTTTTCAGTACTTTGACACCGACTTAAAGTGGAGGTAAACTATATTTTTGAACCTATAATAAGGCTTACCTGTAGCTACAGTGAATATCTCCTAAACTTTCACTGTTTAGGAGATATTCACACAACATGCAGCCGGTGACGTCAGCATCGCATGCGTTCTGAAGGGACGGCATATCCTGCCGGACCTTCAGAGCTCCGTGCTGGAGGCGAGGGCTCCCGGACGCATTGGGCAGGAGTGACATCATTGCGGCCCGGACACTCATGCAGCCCGAGCCTGCGAACCCGGAAGAAAGACCGGGTGAAGATGGCAGCGTCGGGGAGCCGTGACAGCGCTGTGCTGAAGGGCTCCGTGTACTGTACAGGTAAGTCTGTCATAATGTACGAGTATGTGGTGCATATTAGTACATTATGACTTAAACCTGCAGGGGGGGGGGGGGGGGCTATTGCATTTTCTTTTTCTGGCGGGTTACTAATGCTTTTATGTGTATGTAAACGTTAACAATGAACTTCTCCTATTTGCTCTCTTTTGGTCTGTTTTGATACATATGTTGGTCCTGCCAGCAATTTGGAGCTGCCCTGTGCTCACATCCTGTGTTATCTTAAGGAGTCTATTTATCCACCCCTCTAGGTACCCCGCTTATTGTGGGGCTACAGAATGATTAGCCTTTGTATTGTGGAGAGCAGGACAAGGGAAGGATTGGAGTAGAACATGGGGGGATGTGCATGTACACTATTGCAGGGATCTACTGTATATGTTTTTTTGTCCCAATATTCTCTCTAAAACAAACCTGTGCTTTGTCCATGTAGGACATGCCATGCCTCATTTGTCAAAGTGTCTAACACAAAATCATTGTCTACACCTTTTGAGTTTTTTTTATATTTTTTTTTAGTGCAGGTTAGATCTGGTTGCTATTGGAAACGCAGATAACTCAGCAAATTTCAATAAATGTGGAAGAGTGTGTTGTGTTCACCTAGCCTGGCTGTGGGACCTAAACACGGGAGGGTAATTCGGGGACATGCTGCTGAGTGACACAGACATAATTAGAGGAGCTCATTATGTAGAATAAACGAAGGGTCCGCGTTCTGCTGGCCGTCTGGCTGATTCCGAGCCGCCGAGACAATGGCCGTACTCAGCCCGTCCAGCTGCCCAGCGATGCCAGAGCCAGGGGCGCTGCCAAGACAGCAGACTATGTTCCAGCTCACTAGGCCGGCAAGGCTCCTAAAACACCCAAAGTAGGGAAGGAGAGGCAGGAGGGGGCACCAGGCCCTGACCCTGTTCTCCCCTCCGTGTGCCAGCCTGGGATTTCAATGGTATTATTCAGGCCTGGGAAAATGTCAGCATTATCGGGGAGGTGCCAAGAAGAGAAAAAAAGAAAGCCAAAGAGGACAGGGGATGGGAGCGGGGCTCTGCAGAGTGCCAAGCTGAACAGCCAACAATTACCCTTTTTTATTTAAAAATGCACTAAAGAACGACTCCAGGAAAAAAAAAATCAGCCTCTGGTTCATTTATGTATTCTTTCGAAAAGCCACAAGATAATTGTTCAGGTGTCATTACCCAAATTCTGCTGCACACCTGCTGCAATAGTACATACTCACCTTTTCTTTGCCCTCCTGCTGGCATAATGGTTAGCACTTCTGCCTTGCAGCACTGGTGTACTTAGTACAAATTCCAGTTAAACCACTATCTACATGCATACAACCAAAGCCCCCCCACAACTCAAATGCCCCACACCCCCGCTGTCCGACGGTCGGTCCACCGGCACTTATCCCATCTAGTTGGCTGTGACCTGGCATCCATGGAGTGGCGGGGATCAGGCATCCATGCAGCGGTGGCGGGGACCGGGCATCCATGGAGTGGCGGTGGGATTGGGCATCCATACAGAAGGGGAGGAGACACACAGCGGAAGCGAGGAGGAGAGTAGCTGCCCGCTCCCCATGCAACGGTGGCGGGCATCCATGGAGCAGAAGTGGGGACCTGTGGGTCTCCTCCCCACCTCCTAGGCATCCAAATGGATTGCCTGTCCTTTCAGCCAATCAGGTGATGGGTATCAGTTCCGCTTCCCGATTGACCCGGAGGATGATTGGTGTTGCAACAACAGCCCCATTGAAAGTAATGGGAGGCTAACAGCTCCCTCAGCTCATCGCAGCCACTCACATGTAATTGTTCATAATTGTATGCGAATGATTGGCCTTGGATGCAGCCAGAATCTTGCTGCGTATCCAGCATGTAATCGCTAACGGCCCCATTCACACGTGTAAATGGGGCCTTAAACTGGAACAGTTGCTGTTTTCTGCATAGAAATCCCCCTAATTTCCAATTTCTATTGGAGCCGTGCAACTCCTCCAAAATCACTATATTTATGTTCAATCCATTACCTTATCCTCTAGACGCATGAGCCTTGCCCCAACTGTGTAGTATCCTTTATCGACTCCTTTCTCTGCAGAGACATGCAAAATTGTTATCAGTCTAAAACACAACTAAGGTAAAAGTAACAAAGAGACACAATGTACCATCAATGAGACTTGTTTAGAATAGGAAGCTTTCCATTAAAGCGTAACTCCGGGCAAATAGCTAAATACACAGAAAACACAAAAAAAATACACAGAAAATGCAAGTATGGGAATGTTTTCTCTGCCAAGGATTTATATTTCTGTCCATTAAGTCCTGAGATTTACACAGCTCTGCCACACAGCACAGCCTTTGTGGCAGGGAAGAGGATCTGATTTTTCTTCCTCTATTACAGTTAAAAGATATCTAAATACAAGTGCAAAAATGTAATAAATTGCAACTTACCAGCCCTTAGATGTGGTAGCTGCTATAGTTTTCTTTTGTTTTAGGCTAAGTACATTTTCAGCAAGTATAGGAAACACCTTTTGTTTTTCCCAGAGATGCAGTGCTCACACTAAAGCCTAGTACACACGGGCCGAATGTCTGGAGACATCTATCGGTTCAAATGCTTCAATAAAAAGAATAAAAAAAAAAAAAGACATCTATCGGTTCAATAAAAAACGGATGACATTCGGCCCGTGTGTATAAAGATATATACAGTAAAACCTTGGATTGCTAGTATAATTTGTTCCAGAATCATGCTTGTAATCCAAAGCACTTGTATATCAAAGCGAATTTCCCCATAAGAAATAATGGAAACTCAGATGATTCGTTCCACAACCATTTATTCATAGGTCCTTCAGTTTAAAGTCCATATAAAAAGATTATAGCAATGTGATAGGTTGTGTAACCATAAAATGTCCATTTACAAATGGAAACCTCCACAAGGGGATTAGAAGCAAAATCCAGCAGGAGCTACAGAGTATAAAAGAGAAGAGAGTGGCCTCTAAGTGTAGCAATATTTTGCTAAATGTTGTACATTAAATGTAACAATATTGCTACACTTAGAGGCGCCTCTCTTCTCTTTTATACTCAGTTGTGACATGACGCTACTTGTATATCAAGACATTGCTTGTATATCAAGTCAAACATTTTTGCTTGTCTTGCAAAACACTCTCAAACCAAGTTACTCTCAAACCAAGGTTTTATTGTATCTGATGCTAGGTCCATTTGAATAAGTCTGCCCCATACTAATAGGTATTGGAAGTTTATATAGAGAGGTGCGCATTACCTGGCAGAAAAAGGCCTGGCTTCCCTAGGGAATGATCCAATCTGTAGAAAGGAGCAAGAGAAAACACTAATATCATCATCATCATTATTATAATTATTATTATATCACTAATACTCTTGCTTTTATAGCTCCAATATTTATTTATTTGTTCAATGTAAATACTTTCTAAGAAAAAGCGGTAACCCTGATCATCTGTCTTCCAGTGCTGTGAAGACTAAAGCCCTGTACACACGATCGGATATCTGATGGAATCTAATCCGATGGATTTTTTCATCAGATATCCGATGAAGCTGACTTTCATCAGTCTTGCCTACACACCATCGGTTAAAAATCCGATCGTGTCCAACGCGGTGACGTAAAACACTACGATGTGCTGAGAAAAATGAAGTTCAATGCTTCCGAGCATGCGTCGACTTGATTCTGAGCATGCGTGGATTTTTGACCGATGGATTTCCCCACAGACGATCGTTTTTTTCTATCGTTTTTTTAACCATAAGAAAAATTTAAAACAGGTTCTATTTTTTTTCACTGATGGAAAAAAAAACGATGGGGCCCACACATGATCGGTTCGTCCGATGAAAATGGTCCATCGGTCCGTTTTCATCAGACGAACCGATCGTGTGTACAGGGCTTAAGGCCCCATTCACACCTAAACACAGCATTTTCAGGCAGAAAGTCACTCAATTTTACCACGATTTTGGCTGCGTTTTTACCGCCTTTTTTTGTACAGGTCAAAAGGTCACCAATGTAAAAAGCAGAAAAACGCCCAAATCTGCCTAAAAAAAAGTCCCAGAACTTGTTTGAGCTTCAGGCGTTTTAGAGCTTCTGGCTTCGGGCGTTTTGGAGTGGAGATATGAACCATCTCCATAGAGAATAGATTTTTTCCCCTCAAAAAAAAAGTTGTGCTGCCCATCGGCCACCTCCTGCCTTTCCCTCTCTTCAAAGAACCCATATTACTACTTTCCCACAATTCATTACATTCTGTGAATGAGTTGATAGAATACTGTTACTTATGTAGCCAAGTCCCAAGCCTCTCCAGGCCTAATGGTGACCTCTAGAGTTAGGGACAGCTGACACCCTTCTGTGTAGAGTGGGTTACGAGGCATGGTGGGTGCAATGTAAGGTAGATTCATGGGCGCCAGGCACTTCTTGAATGCAAAGAGATTTATTTTCTCTTGAACAGAACTGGCGGAGAGAGGATTAGGGCCAAGACACCCTTTAGTAGTTGCAATGTTAATTTGGCAGACTCCGATACTTCTATAGGCAGACAGTCATGCAGGGAAAAGCATCAGCAAGACACCACATCTGCATGCGTAGGATCGCTGTCCCCTATAGCAACAGTCTTGTAACAGTTTCTAACACAAGTTGTAACAAACTCCTTTACTTCTTCTACAGTCTCCTCTTGTAGATCTTCACTTGCACTGAACTCCCAGTCTCTCTTGCTAGACTTGCTGATCCACTGTCACTGGATCTCCTGAGCTCTTCCAATCTTCTCACTGAGTATCTTCCCCAAGCGTCACCCCCACGTCCCTGCTGGGTCCCTAGCTTGGCACTCCAGATAATTCTCAAGTGTCACCCCACTGGCCTGCTCAGTCCCTGGCTTGGCACACAAGACTGCTCTGCAAGCGTCACCTCTGCTGGCTGGGTCCCTGGCTTGACACCTGCTGAAGTTTCCCAATTCTTCGCCATCCCCGGTTGGCGAGAAGACTGCTCTGGTACTTACGGTGGTCCCTGGTGACAAGCTGGATGGTACCTTAGTGGCGACAGCTTCCCCTCTATCTCTGACCCCGACAGGTTTTCCGGCCGGTAGAACTGTAACTTCTGGGTGAACTGCAAGCCGCAGACTCAGGATCTGGCCTAGCAGCCCGGGCAATACAACACATATCCACCCAGACAGCCGTCCAGTTGACACAGAACCCCGATCACCTGACCTCACCCAAATAAATAGGCTCTCCCAGCAGGCCAAGGGACCCAAGAAGATTCCTGCTCATTGGCTGAGATACCCCATCTATTCCTAATCTGTCCTTGCAATGCACTTTTTTTCTAATGTCAATAGATACCCGGCCATCCAGTGACAGAAGAGAGAAGTGCAACAATTCCAGAATTAGAGTGGAATCAATTAATCTCCTATCAATTGACCAAGGCAACTATCCCTGGTAGGTAAATTTACTAGCAACCCTGCCTAAACATCAGGGTGCTACACTTACACATCTCCAATGTTTAACTCCTGCAAATTCTGCCTCAAAGCAAGCTATGTCTAATGTGCTCTCTATTTAGCTAACCCAAGGTGCTTAGACAATCCTTTGTGTTTATTTTTATAACAAGGATCTTATATATGTAGTACATAGTAAAAATAAATAAAGATTTAAAACCGTTCAAAAACATACAAGCATAAAGATACCCCTGCCATCGCCTCCGAATTACAGAAAAAAAGCATATTGTCACAAGGACCGCATCAGCGGTGGGTGGTTCTTGTAAGGACATGTAAATTCCAATCAATGCAGTGCTTATTTGAGCTGAGGCAGTGTGACGACACCATCCTCAAGGGGTGGGTTCATGACAGCCTAAGCTCTACGGATTGACAAAAAGGATGTACTGTTCAGGCAGCTCAGAATTTAGCTGCTAGTTTTATTTTTACTTTTAATACTTTTGGTTTGAATTAAAAAAACTAAAATAAATATATTAAAAAACTTTAAATAAATCCACAGCAATAATGATAATTATAATAGTTGGTGATTTGTCTTTCCCACTATGAAATAGTGTTATTTCCACTCTCACTTTTTGTAGATTGTGACCCTGAATTTTTCATCCCCCCTCTGTCCCTGGGCTGGGATTCTGAGCCCTCTGAATACACAAACCCTCTGAATGGATCTTTAAATCCTTTACCTCCTCTGCAGTTCCTTGATGCGCACCATCATATTCAGGTGTCCCTGGGAATATTGTTCAATAACGTCCCGGACGTCGTACGGCTTCCGAGCTTGCTGGGAAGGTGGATGAAGCGGTCAGAAAAAGATTAAAGGCACATGATACAATTTTGCCATTTACCCTATAAATACCGCCCAGCAGATTATGTGCCATTTTCAGCTACATCTGGTCATTATGGTCAGTTGAGTTGATCCTTTATAGCAGGGATATGCAATTAGCGGACCTCCAGCTGTTGCAAAACTACAAGTCCCATCATGCCTCTGACTCTGGGTGTCATGCTTGTGGCTGTCAGAGTCTTGCTATGCCTCATGGGAATTGTAGTTCTGCAACAGCTGGAGGTCCGCTAATTGCATATCCCCGCTTTATAGTCAGATACACAGATAGACTTACCAAACTGGGTAGGAACTTTATTAACTTATTGTGGCTAGCTAGATTAATGTAAAGTCAGTCACACGCACGTATTGCAATCCGACAGTACCATCTTCTTTATATCTAGATGGGAGTTGATTTACTAGAACTGGAGAGTACAAAATCTGGTGGAGCTATGCCTGGTAGCCAATCAGCTTCTTACTTGATCAGTTAAACTTTAATAATAAAACCTGAAAGCTGATCAGGTCCTATGCAGAGCTTCACCAGATTTTGCACTCTCCAGTTTTAGTAAATCAACCCCACGATTATTTAGATGGCTATCACATAGGGTGGCCACATTTCCAAACTGCCATTCAGGGACCCCCCACAAAAAGATGATTTTTGACATATTTTTTGCCGACTTTTGGGGCAGGGGCGTATGAAATCAGCGGGCCCGTGTGCAAGATTTTGGTGGGACCTTCCTGAGATACAAATTAAATGCTGTGTATCCGGACCAAGGGTCTGTTTATACCAGAATGCTGTGAGGGAATCCTGCGTTTTGTGTGCATTTCAAAATGCACTCCCATAGCGATCTGTAGTGGGTGTCAACTTAACCTCTTTACACTTTGCCTCCTGGCATTCACGATCCAAAAACTCCTGATAGCTTGCAGCGATCGCAAGCTTTCGCTTAGATGCCGGTGTAATGGTCAGGGGTTAACGCCGTTTACGATATTCCATTCCACCAACCCAAGACACGCCACAATCCAGCAGACAGGACCCATTGGATTTCCCCCAGAATAAGGAGACACACAGCTCTGTCTCTGGTTCCAAACAGAATGGATACTTTAATGGTAAACTCAGCTTGTTATATACAGTTAGCAACCAAATATGGACAATGACTGAACTCCACCCACAACATGATACAAGAAACTTCAATACACATTCCTTTAGATAATGACATTCAGATAATCTACATGAACTAATTACTAGTAATTTCCCAGACATTCTGACTCCGCGACAAGCTATTCTCACCTGATACACAATACACATTTCTTTGTAGACGTAATTGACATGCTAATCCACTACAGCTGAAAAGTCAGCCATCTGACCTTTCAGACTGCCAACCCCCAACACATCTATCATTAATAGACTTTCACACAATGAAATATCTTAGGAGCCAGACTCAATTAACACCTCAACAGTATGTATCCCCACATGAATGAATACTGTCCTATTGACCTGTTGGGGTCAGAATTAACCACCTGTAATATTTTAAGATATCCTGCAATACATGAATTATCATTACTGTCCCATCTCATGTAATCCGAGATATCATTTCTCAGTCATCCTATGCCCCTATTGGACATAGGATGACCCTAGACCCAAGAGTCCTTGGTGAAGCTGGCACAGGAGTACCCCGGATCCTTCAAAAGTCTCTGGGTATCACGGGCCATTCCGTTACATCTCTCCCCTTTCGGTAGGAGACTAACACAGGAGGGGACCCCAGACAGGTTGACTCCGAAGTTAGTCCATAGTTCCATTCCTCCAATGCTGGTATCCATACAGTACCCCAAATAAATTGCTCCAAACAGAGCATTACTCACCCAGCCAACCTCTGCCCCTCTCAGAGAACATGCCTGCCGCTGGGGAGAGGCCTGGACTGGCCCTTCTCCCTGGAGTCTTTTCAGCCACTGGAGAGAAGACAGGGTGACTGGGCTCAGTTTATCATGCTGTTGGAGATCTGGGCCAACTGCCCCCCATCCCTGGGGTATACCAGTGGAGACTGAAGTCCCATCCACTGTTGGGAGGTGAAAATCCCCCAGTGCTTGCAAAGCAAGGCTGACATCCTCCTGTCTCAGTGCCGCACCATTTTCTGGGGTTGTGTCAGTGAAGACCGAAGTCCCATCCACTACCACAGAAACTCCCTCTTCCGTTAGTTGAGAGCAGAGGCCCGTGGAACTCTGCTCTGTTGCCAGCTCTTCTGCTGGGCTGCTGTGAGTGGAGACCACAGTCCCATCCCCCGATATCAGCTCAAGCTGCAGTTGGGTGCAGCGGTCAGCAGCATCCTGCCCTGCTGCCAGTGATTCGGCTGGGAGTAAAAGCTTTACAACCTCAGCTTGTTGCTGGAGAGAGGGGACAACTGCCCCAGCTCCCTGTAACTCCACAGTTGGTTCCGGTGCTGCGCAGAGATTGGTAGCACTCTGCCCTGTTGCCAGCACTTCTGCTGGGGATGCATAAACCGTAACATCCTCTGAACGGTCGATTAAGTCCATGCATTCTGTAATCTGTGGCTGGGGAGATGAGCCAACTGCCCTAGCCCCCTGGAACTCCACATCATCCGCTTCGGCTTTAGGGGTGGCAATCTCCATATTTTCCACTGCCGATTCATCAGCCAGGATTTCAGAGTTGTCATCTGAAATTTCCCCATAGTCCCAGGCAAGGGGAGCCCCACCCTGCTGCTGAGCAGAGTCTAGCAGTTGTCTGTAAGCGATCTCCAGCTCCCATTCCTGGATGGCCAGAAACTCCAAATCTTCCTGTAACCAGTGCCCTTCCGAGACATTCAATTTTTGCTCTCTGTGCTCCGTTATTTCCTCCAAGCACCACTCCCGATCATCCCCAAAGTCAGGATCACTGGACATCCTCCAATACAACAATCCCAGGCCATCATAGTCAGAGCCTTCCATGGGGCTGTCATCCACAGACCATGGGCACTCTTGGGCTACATACTACCGGAGGGCTCTGTAGCTCTCGTCCAACCGCATCTCTGCCCGGATCAGCCTGCTTAACTCTGCTGTCCACTCCTGCTTCGGTTGTTCCCCCAACAACGGCATTCATACGTCATACTGCGGCCCGTACCTTACATGGATGGAGGGGAGAACCTTTCCCTGGTGTTGCTGCTCAAGAGCTAGTGCTTCCTTCCAGAGTTGGCAACGGATCAAATCCGACCATCCCAGCAGGGCCTCCTCTGATACTGGTCCTCTGTGCTGTATCCGCATCTCTTGTAACCTCCTTCTGAATTCCTCTTCCATGGCGACTGGTATCTGTACCTCTCCTCTCTCTTCAGTTGGTGCTGCTGTGACTTCTGCTGCTGCAGCACCTCTTTGATGTAGCCAAGTTGCATCCACAGCCGCTATAACCAGGTCTATGATCTCCGGTGGCGAATTAGGACCATACTGTGCCAGTCCTCGTTTAACAGCCCGATCAAAACTTTCTTCCTCGGGTGTCCTGTCTGTTACGCTGGGCCTTTCAGCTCTATGCATTTCGACAAGTTCTGCGATAATGTCCCTTTTCTTACGGTTGCTGGCCGGTCTGCCCCGGCTCTCCAGTAAGTCCTTGAGGGAAGAGAGCTTCAGCCGTTCATACTGTGTCTCCATTGTCCTGTGTGCTTGTAGCTGTTCTTCTGGCGATGGAATCATCCCACTGCTAGCCAACAATTGTAACGGTCAGGGGTTAACGCCGTTTACGATATTCCATTCCACCAACCCAAGACAGCTTCCGACACTCCACAATCCAGCAGACAGGACCCATTGGATTTCCCCCAGAATAACGAGACACACAGCTCTGTCTCTGGTTCCAAACAGAATGGATACTTTAATGGTAAACTCAGCTTGTTATATACAGTTAGCAACCAAATATTGACAATGACTCAACTCCACCCACAACATGACACAAGAAACTTCAATACACATTCCTTTAGATAATGACATTCAGATAATCTACATGAACTAATTACTAGTCATTTCCCAGACATTCTGACTCCGCGACAAGCTATTCTCACCTGATACACAATACACATTCCTTTGTAGACGTAATTGACATGCTAATCCACTACAGCTGAAAAGTCAGCCATCTGACACATCTATCATCAATAGACTTTCACACAATGAAATATCTTAGGAGCCAGACTCAATTAACACCTCAACAGTATGTGTCCCCACATGAATGAATACTGTCCTATTGACCTGTTGGGGTCAGAATTAACCACCTGTAATATTTCAAGATATCCTGCAATACATGAATTATCATTACTGTCCCATCTCATGTAATCCAAGATATCATTTCTCAGTCATTCTATGCCCCTATTGGACATAGGATGACCCTAGACCCAAGAGTCCTTGGTGAAGCTGGCACAGGAGTACCCCGCATCCTTCAAAAGTCTCTGGGTATCACGGGCCATTCCGTTACAGCCGGTAACTGTGAAGGGGGTGCTCAGGGCGTGCACTCTCGGCACAGCGCTACTGATCGCAATTCATTCAAATATGTGACCACTCTGTGCCAAGGCCCAGGCACAGAGAAGCCACATATTTGTGTGTGGCCAGTGCCAAGGGATTAATGACTACCCAAATGCAGGTAGCAAATGCAGTGTTTGCCTGCACCAGAATGTATGATCAGCAGTACCATGCGATCCAGTTGCTGTGCGTTTTGTAAAGTAGCACATGCACAGCTCTCGGTGCAGACTGACATGGTTTCAGCCCATTCATATGAAAGGGCTGAAATCGCACAGCACCTGGAAGGCATGTGAATTGCAAAGGATTCCTATGTGATTTGTGGTGTGAACCAGTCCTAAGTCTTGGAGCCCATTGCTGAAAAAAGGTCAGGCACTTGGCTTCACTAACTTGCCTGACAGGGGGGCACTGGCACCTGGAGCAATTGCCCTGAATGTCTAGTAAAGTTTCCAGATGGTACAATTGTACCCTCAATAGCAGACAGCTTGTCTTTGAAGATGGGAAAGGGGGAAAGTTGTCAAAGGAGAAAACTTGCAGTGATTTTAGGGAAAAGAGCATGTTGTATGTGCTAGGGGGGCACACTTTGGGAGTGGAGAGAAGTTGTGCTGGAAGGGGGAGTTGAATAAAAAACTATTTCTCTCCCCTCCTAAAGTGCCCTCTAGCACATACAGCATGCTCTTATCCCCAAAATCACTGCAAGTAATCTTTTTTGACAACTTGCCCCCTGTCTCTGTGTCTCCTTCTCCTGCAAGTGCCAAGCATTAATATTTTGTGTACTAACCTCAGATCAGCATGTCCCGTCCTCCTGTTGAGTGCTGTGTGTCCATTCTCCTCCCCCTCCTGTGACATCCGAGCCAAGGAGAAGGGGGGGGGGGGGACTTCAGTCCGTGTGTTAGTGTGAGGTGGGCAGGAGGGGGGAGGAAGTGAGAGGGAGAGATGCCTCGCAGCTGTGGGAACAGAAACACCCCACAGCCAAGCAGCAAGCCAGTCACTGGAGCGGAGGTGAGAGAACCAGCATGACTCCCCAGCAGCACTAGTGCGGAGGAGGAGGAAGTGAAACGCTTTCAACGTGGGCAGTGATGTCACTGGTTGCCAGTCGCCAAACGGCTATAGCAACCAGTGATCAGGAGTAGGTGGAAGAGGTGGAGGCAGAGCCAGAGCCAGCGCTATGGTGGCTCGGTCCGCCCCTGTTCCCAGACTGTCAGTTTCTTTGCGGGACACTGTATTGTCCCGCAATGAAGGTGTCCGGGACCGGGGACAAATATGTACATTATGGGACGATCCCGGGCAGACCGGGACACGTGGTCAACCTACTATCACAGTGATCAGGTGGTCAGGAGCCAGTCTTCCTGGAATCCAATTGTTACTCTGAGACCAGGAACTGCTGGTGACACCTTGGTCTTGGGGTACTCACTCTCAGTAAAAACACATGTGCAAAACCATGAATAAATGAAAGCCTACTTCTTTGATGCTCCTAAACCCTAGGTTAAGAAAAGCTGTTACTGATGGTTGGTTTCTGAAGATACATTATTTCTGGTACCTGGAATTTTCTGCGGGCAACAAAATACTGCATTCTCCGCATGACCTTCACTGCTGTCCTGTGAGTTTCTGTCAACCTGTGGGAAAGAGTGACAGTTCACAAATAATGCAGGACTCTAAACATAGAGCAAGCACACTGACTCAACACAGATACTCAGAGGACTACTTGTACACTGTATGTATACTCAGAGGGTGTACATTCAGAGGAGTACAACCACACAGCATGTGCACACAGAGGGGTACAACCACACAGCATACAGAAGGGTACATCCACACAGCATATGCACACGAGGGTTACAACCACACAGCATATGCACACAGAGGGGTACAACCACACAGCATGTGCACTCAGAGTACACCCATACAACATGTGCATTTAGAGTACACCCACATAGTATGTCCACTCCGAGGAGAATACCCACATAGTACAGTACAGTGCCTTGAAAAAGTATTCATACCCCTTGAAATTTTCCAATGTATTTTCCTTGTATTTTATTGGGATTTTATGTGATATACCAACACAAATTGGCACATAAAAGTGGAAGGAAAATGATAAATGGTTTTCAAAATATTTTATAAATATTTTGAAAACCATTTATCATTTTCACCCCTGAGTCATTACTTTGTAGAACCTCCTTTCGCTGCAATTACAGCTGCAAGTCTTTTTGGGGATGTCTCTACCAGCTTTGCACATCTAGAGAGTGAAATTTTTGCCCATTCTTCTTTGAAAAATAGCTCAAGCTCTATCAGATTGGATGGGGAGCGTCTGTGAACAGCAATTTTCAAGTCTTCCCACAGATTCTCAATTGGATTTAGGTCTGGAGATTGATTGGGCCATTTTAATTGATTGATTAAGGCCTCATACACACGACCGTTTTCCTCAACAAAATTCATCAAGAAACTTGGTGGCAGAGCTTTTTTGCAGAGGAAAACGGTCGTGTGTATGTTTTTCGTCGAGAAATCTGTTGTGGATCTCGACGAGAAAAAAAGAGAACAAGTTACCACCATTGTAACATTATTGTTTGGTCTTATCTGATCTGTCCCTTTATAATTAGACCTTTTGTAGTTTTTTTTAAAGTTAACCTACCTACTCACAAGCTACATTTTTGGGTTGATTAAAAACACATAGGCAAGTATGAACTGTAAAACAAAATGACAATTTATTCTGGTAAAAAAAAGAAATAAAATAAATACAAGGCAGCACTGAAGAACCTGCTGCCATTTGTGCAACTGTGTGTGGACACTAAAATTGGGACATTGAGAAGCACATACAGGAGGGAGCCCAATCTGGTCCTGGACTCCCAGAGGTCAGGAACAGCAGCAGGTCAGATATATGTCCCAAGTCTGTGGTACTACAGCAGGCTGCCTTCTGTCAGACCACCTTGAAGCAAGGCCATCACTTCCTGGTCTTCCTGGTAGCCTTCCTTGCTGCCTTCTCTGCAGCCTTCTCTGCAGCCTTCCTTCTCCTATTGGCTGGAGCCTGTGCCTCTGGAGGTGTACTCGTGCCAGGAGGAGGAGAAGGAGGTGGAGAAGGAGGAGGTTGAGGAGATGAAGGTGGAGGAGAAGAAGGTGGAGGAGATGAAGGTGGAGGAGAAGAAGGAGGAGGAGGTGGAGGAGATGAAGGTGGAGGAGATGAAGGTGGAGGAGATGAAGGTGGAGGAGAAGAAGGTGGAGGAGAAGAAGGTGGAGGAGATGAAGGTGGAGGAGAAGAAGGTGGAGGAGGAGGTTGAGAATAAGCTGGTGGGGGAGGATGGCCGTGGCTACAAATGACCGCGTCCTCGGTAAGTAGCCCCCTCACCCCCTTATTCATCAAACTTATAAGTAGTGGCTCAAATATGAGGCGTTGTTCCTCGGACATTTGGCTCATTTTGGCCATTACGAGGGTGCCATAGCCCTCTTCAGGGGTGGTAGGCTGCTGGAGGGTGGCCTGTGCCTCCTTAATCAGGGCCATCGCTGCCTCGTTTACCCTCATATCCCCCCTGGCCCTTCTTGTAGGAAGGTGGATGGGAGGCACCTGGCACCTTGTGCTGCCACTTGGCCCTGCCACCTCCTCGGTGCCACTCACTCCTGCCACCTCCTCTGTGCCACTCACTCCTGCCACCTCCTCTGTGCCACTCACTCCTGCCCCCTCCTCTGTGCCACTCACTCCTGCCACCTCCTCTCTGCCACTCACCCCGGCCTCCTCCTGCCTGACACTTTCCAGACCCTCGTCCAGGCTGATGTCCTCCTGTGTTTAAAAAAGGGACAGTTTGAGTTTTGAGTTCAAAAATCACACACAATTTTCAGCTCATGACTGTTGCAAATTGATTGAAAATAAATAGAAAATACAATTATTCTGACCCCAGCAGTTTTCATTCTTTTCTCCCCAACTTTTTGGGCCACTACTGTCTATTGATATGGAAAACACTTTTAGATCAAACATTATATCTTTTTTACATATTAACATCTATTTGACAGCATTTTTTTCCACAATAAATTAATTTTAAATACTATACCTGGCTCCAGACAGCCAAATCCGGGTCTTCCTCCAGGGTGGAAGGCTCCTCTTGCTCCTGAGTATGCTCACCTTGCTTTTGAGAAGGATCAGCTTGGCTGCAGGGAAGGCTGGAGGCTTGGCTGGAGGGAGGGCTGGTGGGAAGGCTGGAGGGAAGTCTGGTGCTTTTTATGGATCTTTTTCTGGAGGGTTGTCTGGGGGGAAGGCTGGAAAGTGATGGCCTTGATTCAAGGTGGTCGTCAAGAAAGGACAGTCTGCTGTAGTACCACAACGACGGTACATATACCTGCCCTACTGCTGCTCCAGACCTCTGAGAAGCCAGAACCTTGTTACGCGCAGCCCTGTATGTGCCTCTTAAGGTCCCAATTTTAGTGTCCAGCTGTTCAGATGTTACATGGGGCATGCAAGTGTTCACAAATGGGAGCAGGCTATTCAGTGCTGCTGTCCTTAGCTCTTTTTCCGGTGGATGGGGTCTTTTGTCGCCCAAAGAGCGGGCAGCTCCCTTAACCTGTCAATAAATTCCCCCAGGAACTCCCTCTCCTGAAATGGATTCATATTTTCTGCAAGACAAAACAAAAGACAAATGTACTAATGTCAATCACAGTCTATAAACTCTAGTAATCTTTATCCCTATATAGCCCTTAAATCTCTTTGCAGTATAGGCCACTGATGTTCCAAGTTCAAATCATACCTTCGTTCACACGTTCTTCGCTTTAACGTCTTCCTCCGCACACCGAACGTACGCACGACACATGTGTGTTAAGCTTTATATACACTACGCATGCGTGACACTCCGCACACGTCGCCCGCCCATGATGTTCTTACTCGATGTTTCCCCGCTCCTTCTCTTTCGGCGCACAAACGACATGGCGGAATGAGATGAGCAGGTGTCTGATAATCAGCTTAGATCATCAGAAAACGACGACATGGCAGAATCAGATGAGCAGGTGTCTGATATTAGGCCTAGTTCATCAGAAAACGACGACATGGCGGAATTAGATGAGCAGGTGTCTGAAATTAGGCCTAGATCATCAGAAAAGACGACGTGGCGGAATCAGATGAGCAGGTGTCTGTAATTATAAATTTGTCGACGACACAACAAGCCCAGAGCCTGATGAGGAAACGTCAGAAACGCGGAGCGGATACAAGGCATCTAACATGTCCTACGCGGAAATAGCGGAAATGGTGGACATATTGCTAAAGTCTGATTACGATGGCAAGCATGGGCCCTATACCCACCCTAATGTAAGGAAGGGCAAAATTATGAAAAAAGTGCAAAGAAGTCTGAATCGTCATTTTGGGGTGAAACGATCAAAGGAGCAGCTCAGAAAGAGGTGGTCAGACCTCAAACTGAGGGAGCCGGAACAGTTAAGGAGCATTAAGAGAATGCTCGAAAAAAGTAAGTACTTCTCCTGTGTCCCTATTATTATTGTTTTTCTGAACTTGCATGTTGCTCCATGTTGTTGCTTTTGCACATAGGACCTTAGAAAATAACGATCGTTTCAGACACATCGGTTCATCCACTACATACGATGTTTTCTGAAGATACAGGGTTAAATACATTTTTATAGGCTTGATTATATTCAAGAAATATGTTTACATAGGTGTCTAGCTGATGTGTTTGTAACTAGAATTCAAATCAAAATTACATCAGTCTAAAGGAGAGGGCACTCAGCAGCTGTTTACACATCTGCACTCAAGAGCACTAGTGTGTGCCACCAGAACAACCTTTTTAGGGTGACCTACACAGGTGCTCCTGTGCATTTTTTGGGGTGTCTACATGTGTGAAACTTGTCCCAAAAAGGTGAGTATTCAAGAATAGTGTTTGCCAAAAAACATGTCTTCTGCTTGTAACTGCCCAAACAGACACTTGTACACCACTTCCAAGCAATGTTTAATATTCCTATTTTTGCCCTCAAATATGTGTGTGCTAAGTGTACTTTTTGTTTCATTCTCATAGGGGACAGAAGACTGGGAGGACACCACTCCTCAGAGCCCAGAGTAACACCTCACCGCCCACCTCGCCAGGAACCAACACCTCACTGCCCACCTCGCCAGGAACCCACACCTTACTGCCCATCTCACCAGGAACCCACACCTCACCGCCTACCTCGCCAGGAACCAACACCTCACCGCCCACCTCGCCAGGAACCCACACCTCAAAGCCCACCCAGACCTCAGTATGTGGAGGAAGGAGACGTGGTTGAAATTACTACAACAGGTCAGTATCTGTCACCACAGCTTCAGGTAATACGAGATGTAGGCCTGCAGATTTCCTAATACCCTTTTTTTTATGTTTTTGGTTTAGGGGATGATTATGTGGCAGAAGAAAGGCCTCGATCCTCACATTCCAGGACCCAAAATATACTCCTCCAAATCAAGGCGTGCAGTAGGGAGATGTATGTTATCAACAAAAAATGGCCTTTATTGAGAAAACCTTTAAGGACATAATTGATGACTTGGTGGGAAACTAAGAAAACCCCATTTTGTTTGTTCCCAGTTTACCTCCAAATTTGTGGCACTTTTTCTAAACAAGCCAAAATTTGAAGATGCACACAGTGGGTCAACATGTGCTATCTGCCATCTCGGGATATCTATGTCCGCGTTTTGTGGGTGCAACCCCTTCCTCACAATTTAAGTAGGTGAAAGGAAGAAGGGGTTGCACCCACAAAACACGTCCATTGATCACCCATGATGGCAGATAGCACATGTTGACAATAGGGATCATTTTTCTACCTAAAAGAGTTATTGCCTAGAGGTTTACATTGTTATATTTTGTGCTATGTAATTTACATTTTTTATTTTTCTTAAAAAAAAAAAAAAAAATATGCCAGTTTATGGAAAATAATAATTAAAAAAAAAAAATTAAACACCACAAATATTTGAGAAAGACCATGTGTGTGAATAAGCACCAAGTAAACATTTAGTAAAACACCAACAAAGTGTGGCTTGTTTTTCTTAAATACCCTAGAACTTTTGATGTGTTTAGTTTTGGTGTTACCAGTGAATTGGTTGTTAGTTCATAATGAAAATACACTTGACACTACAAGTAGTACACTAGGAAATACTAGGAGACAGCTAAAATAAACACAAGCAAGACATTAAAAATGGAATTTCAACAGATTTTTTTATGATTTGGCTCAAAATAATAAAGTTACAGATTGGCTGGCATAGGAATGGCCCCCCTACCCGTGAAATATTCCACATATTTATCCCGGACTGCACAGGCACTTTGGGGGGGCAAGCCAGGACGGCCATGTTCTAGGCCCGGCAAGGCAATTACACCTGAGGTAAGTCCGGCCTCGGGCTCAACTGTGGCCATATTAGTAGAAAACTGTCTCCTTAAGAAATTGTGTAATATGCAGCAACAAAAAATAATATAGTTCCATTTATATTCCCCCATATGCATAGAGGTTAAAAACAGGCAGAACCGGCTGGCCATTATCCCAAAGGCGTTCTCCACAACTCTTCGGGCTCTGGCCAGCCGGTAGTTGAACACCCTCCTTTCTGGGAAGAGGGTCCGCTGGGGGAATGGCCTCATTAGATGCTTTCCCAGTCCAAAGGCTTCATCAGCCAGAAACACGAAGGGGAGTCCTTCCACATTCTCTGCATCCGGTGGCAATGCAAGATCATCGCTCTGTAGACGAAGCGCAAACTCTGTCTGCCTGAAGGCTCCCCCATCCTACATCCGGCCGTTCTTCCCCACGTCCACAAAGAGGAATTCATACTGTGCTGACACCACCGCCATCAGCACAATGCTATTAAACCCTTTGTAGTTGTAGTATTGGGAACCAGAGCGGGGTGGTGGCACGATGCGGACGTGCTTCCCATCAATGGCTCCACCGCAGTTGGGGAAGTCCCACCGCGTAGCAAACTCCGATGCCACAGTCTGCCATTCCTGTGGCGTGGACGGAAGCTGTGGAATCAAACAAGAAAAAAAAATGATTTACTTTTGCACATAACATTGCAAGCAGGTTATACAAAAACATTATTGGCCAACATCATGCTAACATTCATTTTAAGGAGCATTTAACCACAAAAATATAAAGCCCAATTATCACATTCCTCACCCCCTCTGATGGACCATTGTAAATTTTTTAGGGGGGGGGTGCTAGATGAGTTTGAGACCTCAAAAAATAATTAAAAAAGGTGAAGCTATACTTTAAAACACATTTTAGGGGGGGGGGGGGATAAAGCACTACAATGGATATAACAAAATACATTGGGAAGTGACTAGGCTAGGTGTGTTTGGGCCCAGTATAGCATGCTGGGGAGGTTAGTGAAGGGAAATGTGCATGCAGGCCAAAAAAGGGGCAATAAAAGCTTACAGCATGCATGGGGGCATATTACAATTAATTAGGGAAGGAGTAAATAAATACAATACATTAGAATACATTAAATGTGATATTAAAGGAGAAAACTTACCCTCATATAGTTGTCCTGCAGAACCTGTATGATAGCAGAACAGGCATCCGGGATTATGAGGCCCAGAGCCTGGGGGGAGATGCCCGTCGTGAACTTTAAGTCCTGCAAGCTTCTCCCGGTTGCCAGATAGCGTAACGTGGCAACTAGCCTCTGCTCAGCGCTGATGGCTTCCCACATAACGGTGTCCTGCCTGGTGATATAGGGCAACAACAAAGCCAAGAGCTGCTGGAAAACGGGGTCAGACATCCTAGGGAAATTCCTGTAATCATCAGGATTATTCTGCTGGATCTCCTGCAGCAGAGGCATATGAGAGAATTGGTTCCTACGGAGCAACCAATTCTTGGTCCATGAACGCCTCCTCACCCTGTTCATGGCCTCGTCTAGGTCTAAAACAATAAGACCAACACACACCAACTGCATAACACGAACTTGACGACGAGCAGGTGCCTGCAACATGGCTAGAAACAAACGTCTAATCAGCAACAAACTAACTAAACAGAACGCACTGAAGAACAGCCATTTCTATGAAGAACGACCTGAAAATCAGAAACGAGCGGACAGGAATGCACTGTAAAACAAATACGACCTGACCACACGCCCTGAAAGACAAGATACGAACCCACAAGCACAAACTGAACCGCAGAAAACGATCTGAAAGCACGAAGACTGAAAAGCGTGAATCGTCAATCACCAAACTTTTACTAACACGCGGCAACACGAGATGAGCAAAAACAGCCCTAAGGGTGGCGCCAATGGAATAGAACTTCCCCTTTATAGTGCCGTCGTACGTGTTGTACGTCACCGCGTTTGAGAACGACGAGATTTTGTCTTGACAGTGTGTACGCAAAGAAAGCTTGTCAAGATTCTCGACAAGCCTGACAAGGAACTCGTCGAGGAAAACGATGTTTCTTTTACGTTGAGATTCTCGGTCGTGTGTACGAGGCCTAACACATGAATATTCTTTGATCTAAACCATTTCATTGTAGCTCTGGATGTATGTTGAGGGTCATTGTCCTGGTGGAAGGTGAACCTCCGCACCAGTCTTAAATCTTTTGTAGACTCTAACAGGTTTTCTTCTAAGATTGCCCTGTATTTGGCTCCATCCATCTTCCCATCAACTCTGACCAGCTTCCCTGTCCCTGCTGAAGAAAAGCATCCCCACAACATGATGCTCCCACCACCATGTTTCACAGTGGAGATGGTGTGTTCAGGGTGATGTGCAGTGTTAGTTTTCCGCCTCACATAGCGTTTTGCTTTTAGGCCAAAAAGTTAAATTTTGGTCTCATCTGACCAGAGCACCTTCTTCCACATGTTTTCTGTGTCCCCCACATGGCTTCTCGCAAACTGCAAACAGGACTTCTTATGGATTTATTTTATCAATTGCTTTCTTCTTGCCACTCTTTTATAAAGGCCAGATTTGTGCAGTGCACAACGAATACCTCCAGAGTTACCATGGGCCTCTTTGCTGCTTCTCTTTGCTCGGTTTGTTCGTTTAGGTAGACAGCCATATATATCTTGGGTAGGTTTGTAGTTGTGCCATACTCTCCATTTTCAAATGATAGATTGAACGGTGCTCCGTGAGATGTGCAAAGCTTGGGATATTTTTTTATAACCTAACCCTGCTTTAAACTTCTCCTCAATTTTATCCCTGACCTGTCTGGTGTGTTCCTTGGCTATCACAATGCTGTTTGTTCACACTCCTCTGAGGGCTTCGCAGAACAGCTGTATTTATACTGAGATTAAGTTACACACACGTGGACTCTATTTACTAATCAGGTAACTTATGAAGGCAATTGGTTCCACTAGATTTTAGTTAGGGGTATGGGAGTAAAGGGGGCAGAATACAAATGCATGCCACACTTTTCAGATATTTATTTGTAAAAAAAAAATTGAAAACCATTTATAATTTTCCTTCCACTTTGTGTTGGTCTATTACATAAAATCCCCAAAAAATACAATTACGTTTTTGGTTGTAACATGACAAAATTCAATACATTTCAAGGGGCATGAATACTTTTTCTAGGCACTGCATGTCCACTTAGAGGAGCACACCCACACAACATTTACACAAGGAGTACACTCATAGGTTTACACCTAAACATGTAAACTCAGTGGAATACACCACACAGCTTGTACACTCAGAGGAGTACACCAACACACTCAAGTTGATTTACTAAAACTGGAGAGCGCAAAATCTGGTGCAGCTGCCGATCAGCTTCTAACTTCACCTTGTTCAGTTAAGGTTTTTTTTGTTCTTTTTAAACCGCTTATTTTTTTAAGCCCTCATTCACACTGAAGGCGGGTTTGAAATCGAGTTCAGCTAGACTCGCACAATTTCAAACCCCCATGTCAGTGCAAGTTCCGAGGCAATTTGAGAGATATCTGTGCGGGTTCATGCTACAGAAGTTGCCAGAAATAGTGCAGGAATTACTTTTGGAAATCGGTGCGGCACTGCAAAGTGCCATTGCTGGCAATAGGCTGCCATTTGGCATGTGATTGATATGTCAAATCACATGTCAAATTGCTCCGATGTGAACGGGGGCTAAACATTAGAAACATGCAAGTGCAGCATAGACAACAATCCAATAAAACAAATACAATTCATGTTGCCAAAAGACAAACCCTTGTTTACTTCCTGAGGGGAACAATTAAAGCGGAAGTTCACCCGCAAAAAAAAATTTAAGATTAGATTCATGCTCATTTTGTCTAGGGGAATCGGCTAGTTTTTTTAAAAACGAAGCAGTACTTACCGTTTTAGAGAGCGATCTTCTCCGCCGCTTCCGGGTATGGTCTTCGGGGTCTGGGCGTTCCTTCTTGATTGACAGGCTTCCGACAGGCGTCTGATGGTCGCATCTATCGCGTCACGAGTAGCCGAAAGAAGCCGAACGTCGGTGCGGCTCTATACGGCGCCTGCGCACCGACGTTCGGCTACTTTCGGAAAATCGTGACGCGATAGATGCGACCGTCGGAAGCCTGTCAATCAAGAAGGAACGCCCAGACCCGAAGACCATACCCGGAAGCAGCGGAGAAGATCGCTCTCTAAAGCGGTAAGTACTGATTCATTTTTAAAAAAACTAGCCGATTCCCCTAGACAAAATGAGCATGAATCTAAACTTAAAAAAAAAAATTGCGGGTGAACCTCCACTTTAAGTAAAAACAAAGTAGCGTCCACGGGTGCAACAGACAGCTCTGGCGGATCAGTGTAGTCTGACAACAGCATGAGCCGCAATCAGAGTACAGTGTCTCAGCAGGGGGTTTCTCCATCCACCTTGTTAGTATGGATGGAGGAATCTTTTAGTTTTTTTCATTCAGCCAATGAAAAAAAACAAAAAAACCTACTAAGGCCAGCTTTAAGCAAAAGCAGGTAAACTGATTAGAGAGTAAAGGGTTTATTGTATTCATGTTGTAAAGTCAAATTGCTCTTAAACTTAGAAGGATGTGTACTTTTGAATCATTCATCCTAAGCATGCACACGTGGGAGGCACAATCACACTCAAGCATGCAGGGGCACATGTATAAAAATGGATTTAAAAATTCAATATTAGTAACAATAAACACGCCAGGGCAATTATAGAGATCCTGTGTCTGTGGTCCAGAGCTTTTAGTTTTATAACAATATATTCATGTAGTGCAGCTACTGTTGCATCCATTTTTATACACATCTACCCGCACACATCCTCACCTGCCCATTGAGCTGTTGGGGAAGACAAAGTATAACCGTTACACAGACAAGGATGGGCAGAGATATAAACTCAAATAACAGACATCAAAAGCAGTAAGAAGCAAACTTATTCTGTAGATAGAAAAGCTCTCTAGCATGTTAAAGTAAAAATGTAAAAGTTCCTTGTATGCAAGCAGTCTTCTCTTATCTGCCATGCTGGCCATACATGTAAACAGACTGTGAGGTATGCATGAGGGCACTGAATACCAATTTCAAATTTGTGTTTTTTTTTATGGAATATTCTAAATGAAGTGCGGTGACACAGGGATGTATGGAGGATAAGAAGCACCACGAGTCCAAACTACCTTTTATTTCTTAACCACTTTAGGCAGCTAAATGCCCAGGCCCAGGTTTTGCGATTCGGCACTGCGTCGCTTTAACAGACAATTGCGCGGTCGTGCGACGTGGCTCCCAAACAAAATTGGCGTTCTTTTTTCCCCACAAATAGAGCTTTCTTTTGGTGGTATTTGATCACCTATGCGGTTTTTATTTTTTACGCTAAAAAACAAAAATTGAGCGACAATTTTGAAAAAAATGCAATATTTTTTACTTTTTGCTATAATAAATATCCCCCAAAAACATATATTAAAAAAAAAATTCCCCTCAGTTTAGGCCGATACGTATTCTTCTACCTATTTTTGGTAAAAAAAATCGCAATAAGTGTTTATCGATTGGTTTGCGCAAAATTTATAGAGTTTACAAGATAGGGGATAGTTTTATTGCATTTTTATACATTTTTTTTTTTTTACTACTATTGGCGGCGATCAGCGATTTTTTTCGTGACTGCGACATTATGGCGGACACTTCGGACAATTTTGACACATTTTTGGGACCATTGTCATTTTCACAGCAAAAAATGCATTTAAATTGCATTGTTTATTGTGAAAATGACAGTTGCAGTTTGGGAGTTAACCACAGGGGGCGCTGTAGGAGTTAGGGTTCACCTAGTGTGTGTTTACAACTGTAGGGGGGTGTGGCTGTAGGACTGACATCATCGATCAAGTCTCCCTATAAAAGGGATCACTCGATCGATACGCCGCCACAGTGAAGCACGGGGAAGCCGTGTTTACATACGGCTCTCCTCGTTCTTCAGCTCCGGGGAGCGATCGCGACGGAGCGGCTATAAACGAATAGCCGTGCCGTCGTCCCGGATCGCTCCCCGAGGTAAGCTGCCCGCCACACGCAGCGGGGGGGGGTCCCGATCGGACCCCCCACCCGCTAGAAGGCAAGGACGTATATATACGCCCATCTGCCTGTACGTGCCATTCTGTGGACGTAAATAGGCGTGCGGCGGGCGTTAAGTGGTTAATATGACACAGAAGAGACAAGCAATCACATTTCAGCATTCTAGGGATTCCCTTCATGTGATTCTTCAATTGAAATTATTTTATGTCTCATGATTGTGTAGCGCCTTCTCACATAGGTTGCTAGGGAAATTAAGTAATTTAAAAATTCTGTTTGGCTCCACTGTAATTAGTGGAGCAGTTTGTGATTGGTTTGGACTGTTCTGGGTTCCACTAGTTACAGGTTTTTGATTGTTTCTTCCTGTTTTCTGAAGGATTGCAGAATGTAGTGGGCTGGAAAAGCAAATCTACAACCTAAATATTTATGTTGTCTCAGCCAATCCCTGGGAGAGGGTGTCCGGTAAGTGGCCGGGAGTGCATAAATAGTCAGGGAACTGAGGCAGCCATGTCTTCTTCAGCCTGAAGGGCTGCTGCCCTTCTAGGCAGCCTAGCTGAAATTCTGCCTGAGCTGGGGAACCTACTTGCTGAGATTTGCTGCAGCTTTACAAGAGATTTTGCTGAGGATCCAGCCTGGATAGTCTGTCAGATATTAGAAGGTGGCATCCAAGTATCCAGGGACACAGTGGCCCGGATTTACAATGGACTTACGACGGCGTATCTCCACGTACGCCGTCGTAAGTCCCAATCCGAGCCGTCGTATCTATGCGCCTGATTCATAGAATCAGTTACGCATAGATTTGGGCAAGATACGAGTGGCGTAAGTCTCCTATGCCGTCGTATCTTGGGGTGCATATTTACGCTGGCCGCTAGGTGGCGCTTCTGTTGATTTCCGTGTGGAATATGCAAATGAGCTAGATACGCCGATTCACGATCGTACGTGCGCCCGGCATATCAAGATACGTCGTTTACGCAAGTCGTCGGACTGGCATAAAGTTACCCCTTATAAAGCAGGGGTAAGTCATGTTAGGTATGGACGTCGGAAACGCACGAACAGCGTCGTATTTTACATTGTTTGCGTAAGTCTTCCGTGAATGGGGCTGGGCGTAGGTTACGTTCACGTCGACTAAGCATTGAGCTGGCGTAATTTACTTTGAAAATTTGACGTGATACTGAGCATGCGCGCGCATGCGCTGTTCGTTCGGCCATGCATCTACATGGGGTCACGCTTAATTTAAATAAAACACGCCCACGACCTGCCTACTTTGAAATACGCATGCTTATCTGGGCCAGTGAGTACAGACCCGGGAGCAGAATTCTGGTTACTGCTGCAACCCCCTGTACATTAAGGCTAAAGCTTGCCTGGCCTGGGTTATTGCACATGGTATCTCAGCAGGGCCGTCTTTAATATGGTTTGGGCCCTGGGCAAACATTTTTTTTGGGCCCCCCTCCAGCTTATTTTGGGCCTGGCTGGTTCACATGTATGTGTTTTGGTGGCCCTCATTTGTGCAGGCACAGCAGCCCATTGATTTGAATGGGCTGCTATGCCTTTGTTTCCTGCAGAAAAAAGGGTGCATTCAGCATTTTAAAAATATAGTTGCCTTGAAATCCATTCTGCTTTTGCACCATGCTACTTACCTGCAGTTCTTGCACACACAAACGCACTGTGTTTTTAAAAGCGTGACCTAAACATCTAAAAATGCATCAAGTGCGGGAACTGCAGATAAGTCACAGCAAAATGGACAGACAGTGTTGTATTTCATTGCTTGATGGGCATAGGTGTGCCATGTGCGCAGCCTATTACATGATGAATGCGCTTTTTTTTGCAGGAAATGCAGGCATGGCGGCCCATTCAAATGAATGGGCTGCTGTGCATGCGCAAATGTGGGCCGCCAAAACACATACATGTGAACCAGCTAGGCCCAAAATAAGCCCATCAAGCAGTTAAATATAGACAGTAATGCCATGTGCTGTAAATTATGCTGTGTCCTCTGAGGCCTCCCTCAGCCTGGACTGCAGGTCTGGTCAGTGTTTTAAAAAGTTCCTCTATTTTACACATGGCATGGCATGGCATGGGGATAGGGAGCCAGGGAATGAGAAAGAATACCTTACCTTGTCCTGCAAGCTCAGCTCCAGCCTCTGAGCTAAATAATTCTCCACAGTCCACACACACTGCTAGCCACTGCCTAGTTTCACTTGACAAAGCAGGAACCAGGCAGCACTCCTCTCCATTCCGCGGTCTCACTCCTCCCCTGCTCCTCCGAGGTACACTGGCCACTAAACACTGCACGCATAGCAAGGGGCGGGCCATAGCGTCAGTGGAATTAAAGGCCCCACCCACCCATGGCCAGGGCCGCTACTCGATCTAAAAAGAAAGCAGCACTGGCACTGGCTGCACACCACTGATGATTTTCAGCGCCGATTTGCAGGCAGCACGCGGACATAACGGGCGGCTCTGCTTTGGGCCCCTAACAGTGACAGGGCCCTGGGCAGCTTCCCCGTTTGCCCTGCGGTAAAGAGACAGATATGTATCTCAGTATTGTCCATTTTCGGGCTACAACTGAAGAGACTGTTCCTGGGAGTAGCTACAAAGTGAAGGGTGTCCTTTTGTTACTGCTCAGGGTTTCTGGAGTCTCCTGCGGCTCCCTATACCCTATTCCAGTTATTTAGCAAAAGATTTGAAAGAAAAGCAATCCGTAGACTGTTTACTGAGCCTGAAGAAGGATGGTTGCTGTGTCCTTGGCGGCTGCCACATTAAAAATAGAAAAGGAACTTTGGGCAATTCAGCTGGCCCTTTCAGGGTTGAGCACTACAACTGTATGGCTACCTGTTTGGCCAGCATACATTTTAAGCAGGCAGGAAAACCGCACTGTGCAGTTAAAAAATTCACCAAACTTATTGTTCATTGAGTATTTCTGTTTAGTTATTGAACTATTCAATTGATATGTGTGGAAGCCAGCCACACTGCTTTAAAGCAGTTCCTACAGAACAACAAATTCTGCCCCTAAAGTAACCCCGTGCTTTTCTCACATAGGGAGTAAAGAGAAAATAGGGTGGGAACCTCTTCTAACTGTAAAATTGATACTACAGCGCTAATTAAATATTTAAAAAAATGTCATTAACAAAATAACCAAATAATAAACGCAGCAATAAAGTGATGTAAGTCAAACAAATGGTGCAAAAAATTATATATAATATATTGCGCTGAATATTAACTAAGATAATGTGAAAACCCCAAAATATACGTGATTCAGTATATACACAGATCCACAAACAAAGGAAAGACAATTAGTCCAGTGGATACACCAGAGTTTCTTCCGTGCAAAACACCCTGTGTAATGATTGGGAGATGTTTGATCTAATCACACTATGCAGACTTCTGTTTCATATGTGCAGCACTTCCTCCACACTGATACAGCTCATAGAAGAAACAAGAGAAAAATCTTCATAGCGCAAATAGCATGAACAAATATAGGTAGAAAATTTCAGACTAGGTCTCACTCACGAATCCGCCGAGTTAAAAACAGCATTTAGGACAACCTAGCACCAATCCTTCAAATTTGGCCGCTCAGCGTCTCTGATGAACTCTCCTCATTCGGATCTGCGATCCGTCCCGCTCGTAACTCCTCCCCCACGCGTTACGTCACTAGACACGTGACTTAATCATGGGTAACTGCTTGCCAGGTCTCAGCTGATGTTATTTATAGTCAGCGAGATACACAGGCAACAACGGGATATGCAGTAATGGAGTGTTTCATCTTACATCATCGCAGGCTCATAAGGATTGGTAATATATTCATATGTATAATTTATAATTTTAATACAAGTACAATTTAAAATAGGTACAATTTAAAATTATTTAAAAACAATCATTAAACAACTGGGGATATGTCTAAACATAGCAGCCTCCAGTGGTTACAAATGGTACAACACTATAACCTCCAACCCATTATCAATTTATATGGACAACTGTGGGTATGAAACAGCCCCCACAGGTCATTAGTGGTACAACACTTGTAATATAATTTATAAAAGGGGGACTCCAGCAACTTATCAATACCATATTTGCCGTACATAATAAAAATATTATATAAAATATATATATACATAGAATATATATTTAAAACATAATAGGTATGTTAAAATAATCGTAAATTTAATAAATTTAAAAAATAGAGAGGAAATTGTTTCAAACATACACATAATTATAAAAATATAAATATATGTGAAAAAAATGTATAAAAATTAAAAAATCAGTAATCAGAGATGAAACAATTGAGATCAAATTCAATATTTAACCCATTCGGTGATAATGATCTCATTTCGTGTATCCATCTTGATTCAGTCCTACTCAATTGCCGTACCTTATGGCTCCCCCTCCAATGTGGATTATATTTGGCAATAGCCCAAAATTTGAGATCTTTGGGATTTTTTTGATGACACATGTAAAAATGCCGTGATACATTATGGTCAGGGAAGCCCTTTTCAATATTTTGAACATGCTCCCTCAAACGTTTCCACAAGGGCCTTTTGGTACGGCCAATGTACTGAAGAGAGCATGGACATTGTAAGGCATAGACTACACCCTCAGTTCTGCATGTTATTAGATCTTTAATTTGGTATTCCGTTTGGGTAACATTAGATACAAAACTGGAGCATTTTTGTCCATTGAAATTAGTCTTTCTGCAGGCAAAACATCTTTTGCAAGGGAAGAAACCTTTTCCTTGGAAGAAAGTTAGTCTGTTGGACTTAGTAGGGGGATCCGGTACATTCTTAGCCACTAAATCCCTTAAAGTGGGTGCCCGTCTATAAATTATTCTTGGCATACTTGGCAATATACATTGTAATTGTTTGTCCGCCTGTAATATAGCCCAATGCCTTTTGAAAATGGTCTCCAGCTGTTTATGTTGGACGTTATAATTTAAAATAATTGGCACTTGATCATCCAAAACTGTTCTTTTGACCTTATCTTTTATTAGTGTTTCTCTGGGTATCTCTAGTACTTTTTGGATCTGTGTCTGTATAAAACCAGTATCATATCCTTTGTTCACGAACTTTTCGCCAATCATATTAGCTTGGTCTATGAATATTTGTGGGTCAGTACAGTTTCTACGAATCCTGACCAATTGTCCCTTCGGGATATTAATTAACCAAGGGTCATGATGGCAGCTGTCTACCGGTATGTAGCTATTTCGCTCAACTGGTTTGAAATAAGTTTTAGTGGTAATTCTTTGAGCTTCAAGTGTGATTTCTAGATCCAGAAATTGTATAGTTTTCTCATTAATCATGTGGGTGAGTATAATGTTTTTCTGGTTCATATTGAGTTTTTCAAAAAATTGGATCAAAGAACCCTCATCACCACTCCATATGAGAATACAGTCATCAATGAATCTTTTGTAGAGAACTAATTGTTCAGGTGGGTCTTCATAAATAGCAATTTCCTCCCACTCCGCCATGAATACATTGGCAACACTTGGTGCATATTTTGCCCCCATGCCTATGCCATTCAATTGGCGATAGTATTTCTGTCTGTGCCAAAAATAATTGTGTTGTAGGCCGAATGCCAAACATCTCAACACAAACCTATTTTGTTTCGACACAAGTGACCCAAATTCATTCAATGCCCATTTTGATGCCTGAATCGCCTCTGCATGGTTGATAACCGTGTAGAGCGAAGACACATCCGCAGTGGCTAATAGATATTTCTTAGATCTATCGATCCTCACTGTATCCAAAATCTGAATCAGATGTTTCGTGTCCCTTAGATAGGCTCTTGTTTGCGGGACTAATGGCTGAATGAACTTATCAACATATTGTCCAAGTCTTGAGTTTATGGACTGAATTCCGTTAATAATGGGTCTGCCTGGGGGTCTGAGTGGGTCCTTATGAATTTTTGGTATTGTATAGATTATAGGCACCCTGCAATTTTCTGGAACCAAATATTTTTGTTCTCTTTTATGAAGTATTCCTTTGTCCCTCCCTCTTTGGATCAAATCAATTAATTCTTCCTTATATTCACACGTAGGGTTTCCCCTAAGCTCAATATATGTATTTTGATCTTCCAATTGACTTTCCAATTCTTCAAAATAGTATTCTTTAGATAATACCACTATAGCTCCTCCTTTGTCCGCAGGTCTAATAATGACTTGTTTATTTTCCTCCAGTTCCTTAATTCCTTTGTGTATATTCTTGGGATCCGGGACTTTTTTAGTCTTTAGTTTCTCTAGGTCTCTCAGGACCATTTTGTTAAAAACTTGAACATGTTCATTATTATGGACCTGAGGATTGAATAATGACTTATTTCTTAATTGACTATGCTGAACTCTCCCCAACAAGGTTTGATCCAATGCTCCCTTTATGGGTTGACTCATCATATATTTCTTGATATTTAATTTCCTGGTGTATTTTTGTATATCCACATATACGTCAAATTTGCTCAAATTTCGTTTTGGGGCAAACTTGAGTCCTTTGTCCAAGGTTAAAAGTTCCGTGCGTGTTAGATTTACCCCACTAATATTATAAATTCCTTCCCCTACTGGACCTTTCTTCTTTTGGATCTTGTGTCCACCTCTGCAGCCTCTCTTTCGTTGGGACTTCGCGGGTGTGTCATTTGTTCGTATCGTGGAGGTGTTCTGTCGCTCCGGCGATACTCTAAAAAAGATCTAGAATCATTTTCCTCTCTATAGTTACCCAATGGTTCATATTTATTGTACATTGGGACGGGACTTCTTCTATTATCATATTGATGATAGTCCCTTGGAGTTGAGCTCCCTTGTTGATATTGTTGGGGTGGGGCTCTCAAATGTTTCTGTGAATGGTTATCCCTGGGATCCCTATAGTCATGGCTATGGTGCTGATGTTCCTGTTGATAACCATATTGATGCCCCCCTGATTGGTCCGGTCGATTTTGTGGAGCTTTTGATTGTTTTTGGTTATTCTTATTTTTCCAAAAGGCCTTTTTGGGTGATTTTGACCTTGGTTTTTGATTGCTTTTATTACCCCACCAGGGTTTTGGAGTCCTCGGTTCATTCTGATCGTTTCTTGTCGATCGACCTTGACTATTGGGGTATTGACCATTAGGGTTATCCCTATAAGGTCTTCCATATTCCCCTCCATTATAACTGGTGGGTTCTGGAGATCTATATCTCATCTCCCTCCTAGGAGATACTAGACGTACCTCCCTATCTGGGGATGATGAGACAGATCCCCTTTTACCATCCTTAAGGTTAATCTGCCATTTAAAGGTCTGGTGCTGTTGATAATCATATGTGTCCCTAAGGTATTTTCGCTTCTTGCGTTGTTTAATCTCAAGATCCTTTTGCTCCAATACTTTATTAAGTTGAGCAGTGAGTGTTATAAAAGAAGGAGTATCCTTGTGTCCTTCCAAGAATACTTTACATTCAGCAATTTGTTTGTTAATTGTTGCAATTTTTCTTTGTTTCCGTTTCATTATAAATTGCACTAATTCAAGCCCTTTTTCATTAAAGAACTTATACCATTCTTCTATAGAGTCCTGGTCTAGAAGGCCATCATTAATCGGTACATCCCATCTGAGTCTCCGGGGTACAATGCCCTCTTTAATATATTGTTCATGAGTGGTTAAATCCCACCATATGCTAACCTTCTTCTCCATTAGATGGCCAAACTTCCTAAAAGTAGTATCAAGATCTCCTACTTCTGAAACAGGTTTGGTGGTAAAAACATCTTTCAAATCAACTGTGCGGTTTTCCATAAATTTAAATATATCCATAATAGCTGCTGAATAGTGATAAAGTGACTAATGTGAAAAAATGTAAAATTGATACTACAGCGCTAATTAAATATTTAAAAAAATGTCATTAACAAAATAACCAAATAATAAACGCAGCAATAAAGTGATGTAAGTCAAACAAATGGTGCAAAAAATTATATATAATATATTGCGCTGAATATTAACTAAGATAATGTGAAAACCCCAAAATATACGTGATTCAGTATATACACAGATCCACAAACAAAGGAAAGACAATTAGTCCAGTGGATACACCAGAGTTTCTTCCGTGCAAAACACCCTGTGTAATGATTGGGAGATGTTTGATCTAATCACACTATGCAGACTTCTGTTTCATATGTGCAGCACTTCCTCCACACTGATACAGCTCATAGAAGAAACAAGAGAAAAATCTTCATAGCGCAAATAGCATGAACAAATATAGGTAGAAAATTTCAGACTAGGTCTCACTCACGAATCCGCCGAGTTAAAAACAGCATTTAGGACAACCTAGCACCAATCCTTCAAATTTGGCCGCTCAGCGTCTCTGATGAACTCTCCTCATTCGGATCTGCGATCCGTCCCGCTCGTAACTCCTCCCCCACGCGTTACGTCACTAGACACGTGACTTAATCATGGGTAACTGCTTGCCAGGTCTCAGCTGATGTTATTTATAGTCAGCGAGATACACAGGCAACAACGGGATATGCAGTAATGGAGTGTTTCATCTTACATCATCGCAGGCTCATAAGGATTGGTAATATATTCATATGTATAATTTATAATTTTAATACAAGTACAATTTAAAATAGGTACAATTTAAAATTATTTAAAAACAATCATTAAACAACTGGGGATATGTCTAAACATAGCAGCCTCCAGTGGTTACAAATGGTACAACACTATAACCTCCAACCCATTATCAATTTATATGGACAACTGTGGGTATGAAACAGCCCCCACAGGTCATTAGTGGTACAACACTTGTAATATAATTTATAAAAGGGGGACTCCAGCAACTTATCAATACCATATTTGCCGTACATAATAAAAATATTATATAAAATATATATATACATAGAATATATATTTAAAACATAATAGGTATGTTAAAATAATCGTAAATTTAATAAATTTAAAAAATAGAGAGGAAATTGTTTCAAACATACACATAATTATAAAAATATAAATATATGTGAAAAAAATGTATAAAAATTAAAAAATCAGTAATCAGAGATGAAACAATTGAGATCAAATTCAATATTTAACCCATTCGGTGATAATGATCTCATTTCGTGTATCCATCTTGATTCAGTCTGACTCAATTGCCGTACCTTATGGCTCCCCCTCCAATGTGGATTATATTTGGCAATAGCCCAAAATTTGAGATCTTTGGGATTTTTTTGATGACACATGTAAAAATGCCGTGATACATTATGGTCAGGGAAGCCCTTTTCAATATTTTGAACATGCTCCCTCAAACGTTTCCACAAGGGCCTTTTGGTACGGCCAATGTACTGAAGAGAGCATGGACATTGTAAGGCATAGACTACACCCTCAGTTCTTAAGTTTTTAAATTTTTTAAATTTATTAAATTTACGATTATTTTAACATACCTATTATGTTTTAAATATATATTCTATGTATATATATATTTTATATAATATTTTTATTATGTACGGCAAATATGGTATTGATAAGTTGCTGGAGTCCCCCTTTTATAAATTATATTACAAGTGTTGTACCACTAATGACCTGTGGGGGCTGTTTCATACCCACAGTTGTCCATATAAATTGATAATGGGTTGGAGGTTATAGTGTTGTACCATTTGTAACCACTGGAGGCTGCTATGTTTAGACATATCCCCAGTTGTTTAATGATTGTTTTTAAATAATTTTAAATTGTACCTATTTTAAATTGTACTTGTATTAAAATTATAAATTATACATATGAATATATTACCAATCCTTATGAGCCTGCGATGATGTAAGATGAAACACTCCATTACTGCATATCCCGTTGTTGCCTGTGTATCTCGCTGACTATAAATAACATCAGCTGAGACCTGGCAAGCAGTTACCCATGATTAAGTCACGTGTCTAGTGACGTAACGCGTGGGGGAGGAGTTACGAGCGGGACGGATCGCAGATCCGAATGAGGAGAGTTCATCAGAGACGCTGAGCGGCCAAATTTGAAGGATTGGTGCTAGGTTGTCCTAAATGCTGTTTTTAACTCGGCGGATTCGTGAGTGAGACCTAGTCTGAAATTTTCTACCTATATTTGTTCATGCTATTTGCGCTATGAAGATTTTTCTCTTGTTTCTTCTATGAGCTGTATCAGTGTGGAGGAAGTGCTGCACATATGAAACAGAAGTCTGCATAGTGTGATTAGATCAAACATCTCCCAATCATTACACAGGGTGTTTTGCACGGAAGAAACTCTGGTGTATCCACTGGACTAATTGTCTTTCCTTTGTTTGTGGATCTGTGTATATACTGAATCACGTATATTTTGGGGTTTTCACATTATCTTAGTTAATATTCAGCGCAATATATTATATATAATTTTTTGAACCTCTTCTAACTGGCCAAGAGCCAATGCTATCCCATGGGAGGATGGGGTTGATCACATGTGTGACGGGAGTCACTTTTGGGCGCAGGGTGACCAAGAAAATAATGAACACTGAGAATATGTCTTCTATTACTTAAAATGGGCCAGTAATATTTATCCACAATATCTCCCAGGGTATATGTAAAGACTATTCTTGGTTTGTTTGATTCTGAACTCAACATGTTAGTTAAGAGAGCTGATCACATTGGCCTCTGTACAATGTAGGAGACAGTCCGACTCCTGCTGGAGCTCCTGCTAGTGTGAGAAGATGTCCTGTGTTTAAACTTATGATAATGTATCATCTACTGTGTGAAGCTCGGTGACAACAAGTCTGAAGCCTCGTACACACGACGGAGGAACTCGACGGGCGAAACACATAGTTTTCCTCGTCAAGTTCCTTGTTAGGCTGTCGAGGAACTCGACAAGACAAGTTTCTCCATTTCTGTCGAGGAAAAAGAAGACATGCTCTCTTTTTGGCTCGACGGGATCCTCGTCGAAAAATGTACACACGACCGGTTTCCTCGGCAAAAAAAAATCCCAGCAAGTTTCTTGCTGGTTTTTGCCGAGAAAATCGGTCGTGTGTACGAGGCCTCACCTGTAGTGAAATCCTGATTGATCATAACAATGACCAGGCTGCTTAAAGGGATTAGTTAATTAGTTCATGTTAATTAGGTTTCTGGTCACAGGTGTATTTTCAGAGTAATATGAGCAGGAGGTATGTACCTTCTCTTCAACTGTATATAAGACTCGTATTCTTGTTCTAATAACGAGTCTGATTCCTGATCAAAAAGGGAGAGTATCGCCTCTGTTAAACTAACTGTAAGGTTATATAAAATGTGCCAGCATCCCATGTAATATGTGGAAAGTGAGACCTAGGTAAGGATACAAGAGGCTGCTTGGGGCCAATTGAAATCAAAACTGCTGGGTCAAGGAGGGGGTTGGTTGGTGGGGACTTTCCTGATTCCTGCTTGACAATCAATACAGAGCTTCGTCTGATACTTGGGGGGGAAATAGGTGTATGGGTTTCTTGTTGGGCTGATTGGAGTGTTCGGTAGCTGCCTTTGTGTTCGGGAATGGAATGTCCTAAACGATTTTAACCCCTTTCATACTCGGGTGTCGTTACAAAATGCTCCCCATATCTCAAAGTACTGAATTTGCATTGGCATCTGAATGAAGCAGCAATGAATAAAAGGTAAGTCTGTGCTCCTGGGTAAGGTAGTAGGTAAGTAAGCTTGATGTTTGCCCTACCTGATCAAAACACAGGTTCACTTTAGGAGGTCAGTCCATCAAAAACTGATATTTCAGTTTGATACATTATGGATTGTTAAAACACAATTTTTTCATATCACTCGGGGACTACAGAAGGTCTGCACGCTTACCACCGTCATTTAGAGATTATTATTTTATATTACTCGAACAGGAGGAATAAGAGCACCTTGAGATAAGCAGGAACCTAGAAAAGAGGTGGAAAGATCTCACCACTGGAGTCTCCAAGAGATATAAAAGGCAGCAGAGACTCAGCTTTACCCTTCAAACCTGCAACTGAAATATCACTTTTTGGTTGGAGTGGTCTTGATAAGATTCCGGTCTATTGCCAGTGTAAAGGTCCTTACTGTGTGAGGTCAGTAACCCGTTGCACGGGGTTCTCCTCGCTCATGGCGTCCATATCATCTGTATAGCTGTTAGTCCGGGAGATATCTGGGAAGGATTCGTCTGCCCGATTCTTCCCTACACAGAAAACATTAAAATTATGCATTCATCAACAATGATGGAATAATAGAAAATATCTTCTTTTTCCTTAAAAAAACGCTGTCTGAGTATCTAGTTACTCTACTCTAACTAAAAAATGGAGTAGGTGGCTGGTAACTCAAATAGTACATTAGGGGGCTCGACCTCACAGGGGTGCAGAAGATAGTTCATACCTCACAGGGATGGAGTAGAAGGCTGGTACCTCACAGGGTTGGAGTAGAGGGCTGGTACCTTACAGGGCTGGTGTAGAGGGCTGGTACCTCACAGGGGTTGAGTAGGGGGCTGGTACCTCACAGGGATTGAGTAGGGGGCTGGTACCTCACAGGGGTAGAGAAGAGGGCTGGTACCTCACAGGGGTAGAGAAGAGGGCTGGTACCTCACATGGGTTGAAAAGGGGGTGGAATCTCACAGGGGTGGAGTAGAGGGCTGGTACCTCACAGGGGTGGCGTAGAGGCCTGTTACCTCACAGGGGTGGAGTATAGGGCTGGTACCTCACAGAGGTGGTGTATAGGGCTGGTACCTCACAGGGGTGGAGTAGAGGGCTGCTACCTCCCAGGGGTAGAGTAGAGGGCTGCTACCTCACAAGGGTAGAGTAGAGGGCTGCTACCTTACATGGGTGGAGTAAAGGGCTGCTACCTCACAGGGGTGGAGTATAGGGCTGGTACCTCACAGGGGTGGTGTATAGGGCGGGTACCTCACAGGGGTGGAGTAGAGGGCTGCTACCTCCCAGGGGTAGAGTAGAGGGCTGCTAACTCACAAGGGTAGAGTAGAGGGCTACTACCTTACAGGGGTGGAGTAAAGGGCTGCTACCTCACAGGGGTGGAGTATAGGGCTGGTACCTCACAGGGGTGGTGTATAGGGCTGGTACCTCACAGGGGTGGAGTAGAGGGCTGCTACCTCCCAGGGGTAGAGTAGAGGGCTGCTAACTCACAAGGGTAGAGTAGAGGGCTGCTACCTTACAGGGGTGGGGTAAAGGGCTGCTACCTCACAGGGGTGGAGTAAAGGGCTTGTACCTCACAGGAGTTGAAAAGGGGGTGGAATCTCACAGGGGTGGAGTAGAGGGCTGGTACCTCACAAGGGTGAAGCAAAGGACTGGTACCTCACATGGGTTTTCTCACAGATGTCTATACAAATCGAACCCCGAAGTCACTAAAAGTAGTACAGAAACTACATTTGGGGATTCAGTGTGGCAAAGCAAATGCGCTGTCGCAGCGATTCGGACGGTGCCATTGCCAGGAATAGCCGCCAATTTGGCATGCGATTTGACATGTCAAATCGCATGACAAATCGCTGCAATATGAACCTAGGCTCAATGTGAACTCCAGCCTTCCCTTCAGACTTGCACAGTTGTACGGGCATCTCATCTGTACTGGGAATAGCTCCCAACAGTCTCTGATTTTTTTGTCCCTGATTTGGAGCAATGTCCATCTGTCCCTCATTCCTCCTCATTTGTCCCTCATTTTGGTCTGATCTATATAGTTGTATATAAAATGCACTTTTTATCTATCAAAAAATGTTTCCCAGAGCTAAACCTTTCATACGAATTGCTGCATTTGTAAATTCCAAAAGTCAATATAAAAGGAATATAAAGGTAAAAAAAAGCACTTGTGGGTTTAACCAATCTTGTTTTTTTGTACAATTCTCTTTTAAGGGGGCGTGGCTGGGGTGTGTGTCCTATGCCTGCATACTTTTGCTGATAGGTGTCCCTCATTCCCATCTCAAAATGTTGTGTAGCGCCCCCTTACTTTCAGTATGGGCACTACGCTAAAGTTAGTGGGGAATGGGAGACTTATTTTGCTCCCATTCACAGGTGTGCGTTTAATAAATCGTGATAAGCCGAGATCATGATGATCACGGCTTATCACAGGGCATTGCCGGTTTAATAAACTGTGATAAGGAGCAGAGAACACATTCTCCACTTCACATCACAGCACATGGATGTTTTGTCACAAACGGCCAGTTTAATAAACCGTGATCTGAAGATTTCACAGCTCTTCACCTGAAATATCTCCCTTCCAGATTCACCAGCTCAGAGGTGGAGAATCTGGGAGAGAAGCTGGTGTGATAAGAGGAAGAAGGCTTATTTCTTATTTTACACCAGTGAGTTAAAAATTAATATTAACAACAATATACACGTGTATATAGATACTGGGCCAGATTCTGAAAGGACTTACGACGGCGCAGCGCCATGTACGCTGTCGTAAGTCCTAATCCGACCCATCGTATCTATGCGCCTGATTTTTATAATCAGTTACGCATAGATAGCTGTTAGATCCAACAGGCGTAAGTCTCTTACGCCGTCGGATCGTAACTGCATTTTTACGCTGGCCCCTAGGTGGCTCTTCCGTCGAATTCCGCGTTGAGTATGCAAATTAGCTAGATCCGCGAATTCCCGAACGTACGCCCGGCCGACGCAGTAAAGTTACGCCGTTTACGTTAGGCTTTTCCCGGCGTATAGTTGCCCCTGCTATATGGTGGCATAAGTGAGGCGTAACAATGTTAAGTATGGCCGTCATTCCTGCGTCGAAATTTGAAAATTTTGCGTCGTTTGCGTAGCTCGTCCGTGAATGGGGCTGGACATAATTTACGTCCACGTCAAAACCAATACGTCCTTGCGGCGTATTATGAGCAATGCACACTGGGAGATTTCCACGGACGGCGCATGCGCCGTTCGTGAAAAACGTCAATCACGTCGGGTCACAGTACATTTACATAAAACACACCCCCGTGATCGAAATTTGAATTAGGCGGGCTTACGCCAGCCGATTTACGCTACGCCGCCGCAACTTACGGAGCAAGTGCTTTGAGAATACAGCACTTGCTCGTCTAAGTTGCGGCGGCGTAACGTAAATCGGATACGTTACGCCACTGGCTAGAGTGGCGACGAACTGTATCTACTACTATTGTACTACTGAGAGCAGGATTGCTCTTTCTCATATCCAGGCCTGATACTGCAAGGTTCTCTCTCTCGCTTCATCAACCTTCTTGCTCTACCTCATGTTGATGTTGGCCATGTTGGGCCTGGAAATAAAGCATTTGAAAACCTTTATTCATTGATTGGACATTCGCTCACTGCTTCGCTACTACTCTACTCATCAACTACACCTCTAGACAACACTGAGAGGTAACTTAATATGCCGATCCCAACAACAACCAGCGGCTCCTGAGGGGGTAGCGCTACAGCAGGGAGGTATGATACTATGAGCTTCTAATGAGCAAGTCAGATGCTCTATCTGCCTGCCTCATTTCCTGGCTGGAGGATGCATCATCTAGCTCCTTCCTTCGCCATCTTTCTTTCCCTGACCTGCCGCTTTCATTCACTGGATTTCAGTTCTTTCAGTCTTGGAGGCTAAGCATCACATGTGGGTGTTACCTAAGGGGGGTCTGCATGGAAATAAAGCCTGCCTAAGCGTACCCACTTCCCCCAAACTGACACGCAATGATCAAAACATTTTTGTATCTGCATAACTCTTCCCAAGAGCTACCCTACTGCTGTCAGGGCTGAGGGAAATTGTGAAGAGCACTGGAGCAGGGTGTTGTCATGTTTTCAGACTGCTATATAGAGTACTCTGCTGGACCCTCCCACCAGCCATGATCTGCCTGACTGCATAGAGAAGCACAGACACCTAATGATGGAATTCCTAGGTCTATAATAAGATATAACAAAAAACCCTAAGGTTGGCGCTGCGCTGAATTATTGAGTGAAAAAAAGTGTAACAATAAAAATTAATAATTATGTTAATGAAGAGCTGCTAGCATTAAATTGTGTACAACAATCTTACAAACATAAAAACAAAAAGAGAATGCAGCGCTAATGAGTGACGAATCAACAATATAAGTGAATAATTGGTGATGTTAACGAAAAAGAACCAATGATTGAAACGATCATTCCAAGGAATAGACAATTTAAAAAATAAATAAAAAGAGAAAATCACCAAGCTGCAAATAGTCCAGAAATTAATGAATGATCGCACTTAATTTTCTCTTAATTGTCCCACAAGTGAAAATGTGAAAAAACTAAAAAAGGAAGGATGACACAGAAAATCCATATAAAAAAGATCCATAAAGGTTTCCAAGATGGTGAAGATAGGGTGATGAGAGATGAAATTCCACACTGCACCCGTCATCGCGTTTTCGTCCTGAACGCCAGCGGTGTGTGAGTCCTGGTAGCGAGGAAGCATTGTAGCATTGAAGCATCGGAGAAGGATTCCTTCCTGTGACTGCTCGTTAGGCCCCGTACACACGACCAGTTTCCTCGGCAGAATTCAGCTTCCGACCGAGTTTCTGGCTGAATTCTGCCGAGGAAACTGGTCGTGTGTACACTTTCGGCCGAGGAAGCCGACGAGGAGCTCGACGAGGAAATAGAGAACATGTTCTCTATTTCCTCGTTGTTCTATGGGAGCTCTCGGCCCGCCGAGCTCCTCGGCGGCTTCAGTGCTGAACTGGCCGAGGAACTCGATGTGTTTGGCACGTCGAGTTCCTCGGCCGTGTGTACGAGGCCTTACTGTCTGTTATTCACTACTTAATTGTAAGTGCAACTTTTAATAAATACTTATTGTGATTTTAAACGTTATACGCTATGAGAATCCCTTTCTCTTTTATTATCCACGGTTCCGTTCGGATCCTATGCTGAGCCCTCTGATCATCCAGGTGGATGGGTTGTGGGATACCTCAATTCCCATAGGCTTTATGAGACTGGTGAGATACAGTCTTTAATTGCGGTAAGCAGGCATTTTTACAAGCACGGGTGCAGTGTGGAATTTCATCTCTCATCACCCTATCTTCACCATCTTGGAAACCTTTATGGATCTTTTTTATATGGATTTTCTGTGTCATCCTTTCTTTTTTAGTTTTTTCACATTTTCACTTGTGGGACAATTAAGAGAAAATTAAGTGCGATCATTCATTAATTTCTGGACTATTTGCAGCTTGGTGATTTTCTCTTTTTATTTATTTTTTAAATTGTCTATTCCTTGGAATGATCGTTTCAATCATTGGTTCTTTTTCGTTAACATCACCAATTATTCACTTATATTGTTGATTCGTCACTCATTAGCGCTGCATTCTCTTTTTGTTTCTATAATAAGATATGTAATGAAAAGGGAAAGGTTTTGTTAAAAAATGTCCTTAGCATGTTGAAGATAGGGGAGGAAGGAACAAGGGAAAACAAAACACAAGAAGGACACCTGTGTAATCCTGACCCTGAGGTACCTTGTGCGGTGGCGTAACTGGATGTGCAGATAGTAAGGGTGGACCAAGATCGGCAACGACCTGTCAGAAAGAGTGAAAAGACAGAAAAGGAGAGAAAAAAAGCCAAGCTGAGAAGTCTGAAAGTAAGATAAAGATCTAAAAACGCGGAGGCTGAAGAGGGTTCAAAGTCCTTCTTTGCCTCATTTTAAAGTGCATCTCTAACCAAAAACCTTTTTTGTTTAGTTTAGATGTGGTGAGAAGTTAGAAACCCTGTCAGGGTTTTGTCATTTTTTTTTTTTTATTAACTTATCGGTCCTGATGACCATTGTAATCTTCAAATAGGGACATCTGTTCTGTAAACAACTTTCTAAGAGGATATTTTTCTGAGTTTGGAGAGAATTCTTTGTACTTCCTGTTGTGTTTCTAGAACAGGAAGTCAATAGAAATCTCCCCAGTGGGACATAGGGGGGAAAAATAGGAGGGTTTACCTCTTCCCTATTCTTTTCAAAATAGTTTTGACTAGAGATGCTCTTTAATGTTTATGAGAAAGCAGAGTCATTGGTCAGGCTGCCATATGTTTCAGTAAAGAAACTAGGGCTTATTAAAGTCTCCTCCTTGCAAGCAGGTAGGCTCTTTATTGCAGAAGTGACCAGACGCAATATGCAATGTCGCTTCTGAAATAAACCTTCCCTTTTCCTGCCTGCTCGCAGTCTTCTTTCGAATGTATACTGAGCTACGCAAAAGAAGGATAGTTTACATTCCGTAAAAAACCCTGCGCATGAAGATGGCTATTACCTGGCATGCAGAAGAAGTTGCGTAGAAGATGCTCTCGCCAGATATCGGACCAATGAAAGAGAGTGGTCTTAAACCTTAAATTTTTTTTTCTTAAAATAACAAGCATGTCATACTTACCTGCTCTGTGCAATGCTTTTGCACAGAGCAGCCCCCACAGAAGGCTAATTTCCATGGGGGCACCTGTGCATTCTCGCCCCCCCCCCCCCCCGCTCCCATGTCACAGCACTTGATTGACAGCAGTGGGAGCCATTGCATCGCTGGTTCAGATCGGTCTCAGGTAAGAAAAAAAAGGAGGGGGGGGGGTCAGGGAAGCTGCAGCACAGAAGGTTTTTTACCTTAATGCATAGAATGCATTAAAGTGGTAGTAAACTCTGTACTACCACTTTCACTTACAGGTAAGCCTATAATAAGGCTTACCTGTAAGTATAAAGACTATCTCCTAAACATGTACGGTTTAGGAGATATTCCCCTCGCATGTGTGCCACTGACTGCAGCAGCGCATGCGCAGCGGGGATCTTCGTCTAAAGGCCGGCAGGCGCCGGACCTTGCCGGACAGAAGTCTCCCGCGCGCATGTGCGGGAATGACGTCATTGCTGCTCCAGCCAATCACAGCGCTGGAGCGGCGATACCCAGAAGACACGCCGAGGCAGAGCGTGGACCAGGTAAGTTCCCCTAACCTCGTTCCAAGGTAAGTATTTCATACTAGCGGTGCATACTAGCTCATTATGGCTTTTGCTTTTCAGGTATGAAAAAAAAAAAAAAAACAGCAGCGGCTTTACTACCACTTTAAGGTGAAAAACCTAAAGGCTTTATAACCACTGCAGGTCAGCACTCTTGTATATAGAAGTTTTATAATTTCTCGCATTTCTGTCCATGTATATGACTGCTCCCTGGGAATGATTCACCCGTATTTGGCTTACTTCCATTAGCGTGATTGGGATTTTTGGGATAATGTTCCCAATTTTATTAAAGGCTGAAACATAAGTTTATGATAGGGTGTGTTGTGGTAATGCTTGCATTACTGCAATACACATTGGGGGTTATTTATGAAAGGCAAATCCACTTTGCACTGAAAGTGCACTTGGAAGTGCAGTCGCTGTAGATCCGAGAGTCACATGCAAGGAAAATAAAAAACAGCATTTTAGCTTGCACATGATTGGATGATTCAATCAGCAAAGCTTCCCCTCATTTCAGATCTACCCTTCAGATTTACAGCGACTGCACTTCCAAGTGCATTTTCAATGCAATTTCAAGTGCACTTTGCACTTGTAGTTTGCACTTGTAGTGCAAAGTGGATTTGCCTTTCGTAAATAACCCCCATTATATGATTTGGAATATTATAATGCCATTAATTTAGCACAGCACCTGAAGGCAATGCAGTTCTGATGCAAATGCAATGCGCCACACCAAAATGCACAGTAATGCACTACCGTGTGTAGTGTTGTGCTGCTTCAGGAAACAAAATTGTGCTTTTTTTTGGTCTGTTCCTGTGCACTGCCAGCCCATTCAAAATGCTTTTTTTTTTTTTAAAGTGTATTTTTTTTGTGCGTGTACTCGAGAGAGGAGCCGGACTGCAGGAGTTGGGAGTAGGCAGGCCTCCCCCAGAGGCAATCTGCCACCTTTCTCCATGCCCCGGGTGGCAATGGCGGGTGTGTGAGGGGGTCCTCCCACACAGCCCGCCCTACCTGCTCCGCTTTGAAGCCCAACGGGGCAGAGGGACTCCCTATAAGGGAGTGAGAGGATTTGCTCGCTCAACCAGCCCCGTTAGTTCTTCGCCTCTCTTTTTTAGAGACCGCGTGGTCAGAGTGCGTGCATGTTAACCCAATTTCGAGTGCGTGTAAGTGTGGTGGTTTTTGTGGGAGGGGGGTGGGCGTACTAAGCGCAGGCTTACCTCGCATAGCACACCCACCGGGAGCCGGGCTGAGACCACCAAACTCAATTCACATGTAGCCGAGACCGGGATCCGAACCCCTAGCTGCAGAGGTGAATGGCTTGTCAGCGCAGTGCCAATCGCTTTGAGCCACCGCAGCTCTCAAAATGCTTTTATTTTAACCAAACGTGTTTCCAAATAATTTCTCCACCCTAATCCTGGTGTAATTCATCACTAGTAATTGTCTTCAAAACTAGGCAAGGTGCAGTGTTCAGATGACAGGTTCCTAAAGTAGATATAAACCCAATCACCAAAGTCACATAAGCTAACATGTTAATGTCATTTCAAAAGTAATTTTAAATGTTTTAAAATATTCAGCTTTTATCAAAATGTAGCACCCCCTTGCTTTCAGCATGGGCACTACGCTAAAGTTAGTGGGGAATTGGAGAGTTACGTTGCTCCCATTCATGATTTGTTCAAATTCCGGGACCTCTGTCATTCCAGAATTATCCACTAGGTCAGTCTGTGGTCCAGGGATGCAGTGCCATCCCTGGCCGGCAGTTGGCACTAGAGGGGCTCTGGCAGAACAAGCTTTCCCAGCAGCCAATTAGAGGAGTTTTTCCCTCGCAAGGCATGCTGGGGGAGAGTATATCTGGGACAGGTGTCATGTGTTCCAAAATCTTTGCGGGGTCCCCGTTCCAGGTGCGGTACCCACCTTCAGGGTACGCGTATTCATGGACCCCGCCAGTGCCGCCCACCTGGCCAAAGCTCAAGGCTGCATTGACCCTCATCCTGAGGAGAAAGGGGACTCCAGTGTGTCGCTGGGTTCCAGGATCTATTGAGAAAATCCCAGTCTGGGATCGAGTGTCCGGACCACTGACAGGTATGATTGCTGTCATCCGGGGGCCGGTTTAGGAAAAAGTCTACTGGGAGGAGTTGCTCTTCATTCACCTAAGTCCTTTATTGAAACTGGCCTGTGGCAAAGGCCCTAGAGCCAGGTCTGTGAGACAGACCTGTTCCTCCCAGACAGTTCGTAGTGGCGCTTCGGCTGCCAGGCCTGTCATAGGGGTCTGTCCGGGGGCACTTTACCCACTCCAAGTAGAGTGGCGACGAGTTATAGAAGTTGGTACTATACAGAGCAGTACTGACTGCTCCATTGATATGCAGGCCTGATACTGCAAAGTTCTCTCCTTCTATCCTTTCATCAACCTTGCCCTTCCAAACTGATGTTGATGTTGGCCGTGTTGGCCTGGAAATAAAGCATTGAAAACTTTCCAATCACTGTCTGGACATTCGCTCACTATTTGTTCTACCACCGCACCCCTTGGAGCCATGTCAGGGTAACTTAATTTGCCAAACCCAAATCAATCAGCGGCTCCTTCGGGGGTGAGCGCTACAAAAATAATAGTTGGCGATGCTGCCATGACGGTTCTTGTTTACACACATTTTTTATGGGGTGACAACTGGCTCTCAGTTTTGCTCCCCCATTGTCTAGGAAACTGACCCAGAACAGGCATGTGCAACTTAATTTAGACAGGAAGTGGCTTAAAGAGATTGGAGGGGATTACCAGTTTTGAGATTGGAAAAGGTAAAAATGAAAAAATAACAAGAGAATTGTTTATGACACTCAGTGCTTTAAACAAACTAAATGTTATCTTGTTTCGTTTAAAGCGGAGGTTCCGCCAAAATTATTTTTTTAAAAGCCAGCAGCTACAAATACTGCAGCAGCTGACTTTTAAAATATGGACACTTACCTGTCCAGCGCGCCCGCGATGTCGGCAGCCGAAGGCCGAGCAATCACTCGTCCCTCGGCTGCACCCGCTGCCATCCTCGGTGAGGGAATCGGAAAGTGAAGCCTTGCGGCTTTACTGCCCGGTTCCCTATTGAGCATTTGCGAGTAGCACGACGCAACGTCACTGGTCCCCGCTCTCCTGGGAACTGTGTTTCCCAGAAGACAGCGGGGCGTGCAGGTAGGGGCGTGACTGCCACAGAGTGTATTCCCGGAAGCGGGTGCAAATACCTGTCTTAGACAGGTATCTGCACCCCCCTCCCCCCTGAAAGGTGCCAAATGTGACACCGGAGGGGGGGAGAGATCCGAAAAGCAGAAGTTTCGTACGGGCGCCTAAAATTAGGACGGCCTAGCCTACTCTTTTTAGGCTACACCGCCTTAAATTTTTTAGGTTAAAAGTGATTCTCAAACCACTTACCTTCAAATTTTCGGCGGCGTAGCCTAAAACGAGCGGGCGTAAGCGCGCCTAATTCAAATGACTGGGAGGGGGGGGTGTATTATTGAAATGAGGCTTGACCTCACATTTTTTGACGTTTTTTACACTGCGCATGCGCCGGGCGACTACATTTCCCAGTGCGCATTGCGGCTAAGTAGGCCGTACGGGCCTATTGATTTAGACGCGTACATAAACGACTTAAATTCCGATTCGCGGACGACTTGCGCAAACGACGTAAAAAATTCGAACCTCGCGGCGGGAACGGCGGCCATACTTAACATTGTTATTCCACCTCATAGGTGGAATAACTTTAGGCGGCCTATCGCGTACGGAAACTACGTAACTCGACGGTGTAGGCCCGGCGTACGCTCGTAAATCGTCAGGAATCGGCGTAGCCCCTCATTTACATAATCTAGGCCGGCCGCAATGGCAGCGCCATCTAGCGGGCAAAAGAAACATTGCAGCCTAAGATAGAATGGCGCAAGCCAGCCTATCTTAGGTATGTTTAAGTGTATCTCTGTTTGAGAATACACTTAAACATAGGCCGGCTTAGATTCAGAGTTAGGTCGGCTTATCTGTAGATAAGCCGGCCTAACTCTTTGTGAATCTACCTATAAGTTCTTTTTGGACTCGAGTAACAAAGAAAGCCGACTGCTTTTATTTTAGTTGCAGTAACTTCTGAATTCCTGTAGGTGGTGCTGTGTGCTGTGATCTGAAACAATTTGCCCTAAATTAAAATTGGAGAGAGGACATAAGAAGAAAATTATCAGTGAAATAATCACTGTACTGTTTATAGCCTGTACAGAGAGTAGAACTGTGGGAGGGACCCAGCACCTACTACAGGTTGCCTGCAGAAAACTTCAGGAGGAGGCGGAGGCAAGACCAGTTACCCTGCACAAGGAGAGAGAGCAGCAGTGACCGGTCTTTATAACAGGAAGCTCCAGGAGAGTGGCAATGCATAGGTGTAAATCAGACTTTAAAATATCTTAAACAAACACTTATAAGACCATTGCTCCCTACCTGTTGGGCCCTGGAAGTTCAGGCTGCTTTTGTCAGCCTCTGCGTGACGGTAGGTGATGTGAGGCACAGACAGGGCATTTTCTGGGGATGACACTTGGGGACCCGAGGGCATCGGAGTCAGGCTTAGAGGTGCCAGGGTGGGGCTGGTGGGGGTGACAAGGGCCTCGTGCAGAGATTTGGTCTTCTTCCTACTTCTTCTGTTCTGGGGGAAGAGCAAGGAATTTCAGTCACCAAACAGTACAAATCAGGCTGCATTTCTGCTTATTTAAGGTCATATTTACATAGATTTATGCCCCCCCACATGAAAGTGGTTGCCAATTTTTGCTAAAAAAAGTGTGAGCATGGCACTGTGGGAAAATTATGAGGGCATGCCTGGCTTAAAACTAATATACCATATAAAGCAGGGATGCCCAACCCTTTGAAGAGCGAGGGCCACTTAGGTGACATTGTAACCGGTCGTGGGCCACAATGAGTGGAGCGGGTGGATGAAAGGTCTGTGTCCACTCTGCATATCGTGAGCAGACACAGCCCACTCTACTCTATCCTTGGATCCGATACACCCAGGCGGAAGAGGATGGATGCTCAGCACTACTGAGTAGATAGCTGTCTATAAAAGGAGTAACCCTAGTGTTGGTGGTTGAAGACTATCTGACTAGGCTTGCTGGAATCCCCGGACCTGTCTCCGTGCACCAGGACTGCTCGCTGTCGGCGCTGACTTGTTACTCGGATCTGGAGGGGTCAGGTAGATCTTCCAGGTGGCTGTAGAATTGTAGGACTTCTCTGCAGCATAGCATCTCCAAAGGGTCTGCACAAGACATAACCACACATGTATCTGAGAAATTACATCCAAGGAAAATCTTTGTGTCATGTCACAGACATTTAAAGAAAACCAATCAATTTCATAAGAAAAAAATATTTATTACATACAATTACAATGCAATCCCTTTCATACTTTAAAATACTCTACAACAGTGGTTCTCAACCTGACTAGTGCTGTGACCCCTTGATAAAATTTCCCAAGTTGTGGGGACCCCTTACGGTAAAATTTATTTTCTTATCGTGGGTTGTTGGCACCCAAGGTAAGACAAGTAATTTGTGCCCCTAACCCACGGACATTTAGCGCTCACTGAGTCCCTTCCACTCGCATAATATTAAAGCCCCTTATAGTGTATTTTAGGATGTACCACTCTTTCTCTTTGTTCTTCTTTCTTTCCCTTTTATCTCTCTCTATCCTAATTTCTGGTTTGTTATCCCCATCCCTCTCTAGACATCTTTCTCGTTCTTTCCTTTATTCTTTCTCTCCCTTTTTCTTTGTTCCTCCCCCTCTTTTCCTCTCCCTTCCATGTATTCTCTATTTTTATTTCTTCTCTTACTCCCTGGTGGGGAGTATGGGATCAGTGGCAGTGCTGGCGGGGAGTTGGGATCAGTGGCAGTGCTGGCGGGGAGTTGGGATCAGTGGCAGTGCTGGCGGGGAGTTGGGATCAGTGGCAGTGCTGGTGGGGAGTTGGGATCAGTGGCAGTGCTGGCGGGGAGTTGGGATCAGTGGCAGTGCTGGTGGGGAGTTGGGATCAGTGGCAGTGCTGGCAGGGAGTTGGGATCAGCCAACTTAGATGCTCTTGATCAAGGTCATCTGCTGATCTGAGAACTGTAGTGGGGACTTTTAAAGGCAACTCTAATCACAGGTAGTGTTACTCACTGTGTCTCTGACTTTGTGATTTCTCATAGCAGTGACACCTATGCTGAAATCAGCAGATAGGGTCTCCTCCAGCCCCTCCCACTTCACATTCCTCACCAGTCAGCTGACCTCTAGTCCCTGCCCCCCAGCTATGCCATGAACTAAATGGGCGGCTGTGAAGAGGCCGAGTTGGAACAGCCCAGGCTTTGGTGGCCCCTGGCAAATCCTCATTTGACCCCCAGGTTGAGAACCACTGCTCTACAAGAAGAAGGCACCACAAAACCGTTCTGTGTGTGGCCCTGTTATAATGGGTGCCGGTTGTCACTCTCATGGTACTAAGCGCCATCCATTTATACTTTTCTTCTTTATGTCACTCTCTTTCCTCTCCTCCTCTATTTTGTCCTATCTCTCTTTTTTTCTCTTTCGCTGCCTCTCTTGTTTTCTCTCTCTTCAATTTTCTCTCTAAGTCCCTCTCTTTTTTCTTCTTTTCTTCTTTCTGCCACTCACCTCTGCATTCTCTTTCTACTGTCTACTCTCTATAGCTCTGTCTGTATTCTCTTTATATTTCTAAGTCTTGTCTCTTCTCTCTATTACTCTCTTGTCTTCTCTTTTTCTTGCTCTCTATCTACTTTTCTTATTTGTGTGTCTTTTTCCCCCTCATTTCTTCACTTCTGTCTTTTTCTCTTGTCCACTCTCTATATCTCTCTTTTGCCTCCTCTCTTTCTCATGTCTTCTCTCTCTCCCTCTCTCTCATGTCTTCTCTCTCTCTCCCTCTCATGTCTTCTCTCTCTCTCCCTCTCTCTCATGTCTTCTCTCTCTCTCTTTCCCTCTCTCTCATGTCTTCTCTCTCTCTCATGTCTTCTCTCTCTCTCTCATGTCTTCTCTCTCTCCCTCTCTCTCATGTCTTCTCTCTCTCTCCCTCTCTCTCTCCCTCTCTCTCTCTCTCTCTCTCATGTCTTCTCTCTCTCTCTCTCTCTCTCTCTCTCATGTCTTCTCTCTCTCCCTCTCTCTCATGTCTTCTCTCTCTCTCCCTCTCTCTCTCTCATGTCTTCTCTCTCTCTCCCTCTCTCTCATGTCTTCTCTCTCTCTCTCTTTCCCTCTCTCTCATGTCTTCTCTCTCATGTATTCTCTCTCTCTCATGTCTTCTCTCCCTCTCTCATGTCTTCTCTCTCTCTCCCTCTTTTCTCATGTCTTCTCTCTCTCTCTCTTTCCCTCTCTCTCATGTCTTCTCTCTCTCTCTCATGTCTTCTCTCTCTCTCATTTTTTCTCTCTCTCCCTCTCTCTCATGTCTTCTCTCTCTCTCTCTCTCCCTCTCTCTCATGTCTTCTCTCTCTCTCTCCCTCTCTCTCATGTCTTCTCTCTCTCTCTCTCTTTCTCTCTCTCTCATGTCTTCTCTCTCTCTCATGTCTTCTCTCTCTCTCTCTCTCATGTCTTCTCTCTCTCCCTCTCATGTCTTCTCTCTCTCCCTCTCATGTCTTCTCTCTCTCCCTCTCATGTCTTCTCTCTCTCTCTCCCTCTCATGTCTTCTCTCTCTCTCTTATGTCTTCTCTCTCTCATGTCTTCTCTCTCTCTCATGTCTTCTCTCTCTCCCTCTCTCTCTCTCTCTCATGTCTTCTCTCTTATGTCTTCTCTCTCTCTCTCTCCCTCTCTCTCATGTCTTCTCTCTTATGTCATCTCTCTCTCTCTCTCTCTCTCTCTCTCATGTCTTCTCTCTCTCCCTCCCCCTCTCTCTCTCTCATGTCTCCTCTCTCTCCCATGTCTTCTCTCTCTCTCTCTCTCCCTCTCTCTCATGTCTTCTCTCTCTCCCTCTCTCTCATGTCTTCTTCTCTCTCTCTCTCTCATGTCTTCTCTCTCTCTCTCATGTCTTCTCTCTCTCATGTCTTCTCTCTCTCCCTCTCTCTCATGTCTTCTCTCTCTCGTGTCTTCTCTCTCTCATGTCTTCTCTCTCTCGTGTCTTCTCTCTCTCCCTCTCTCTCATGTCTTCTCTCTCTCATGTCTTCTCTCTCTCCCTCTCTCTCATGTCTTATCTCTCTCTCTCTCTCATGTCTTCTCTCTCTCTCCCTCTCTCTCATGTCTTCTCTCTCTCTCTCTCGCTCTCTCTCATGTCTTCTCTCTTATGTCATCTCTCTCTCTCATGTCTTCTCTCTCTCCCTCCCCCTCTCTCTCATGTCTTCTCTCTCTCTCATGTCTCCTCTCTCTCCCTCTCTCTCATGTCTTCTCTCTCTCTCTCTCTCATGTCTTCTCTCTCTCTCCCCCTCTCTCATGTCTTCTCTCTCTCCCTATCTCTCATGTCTTCTTCTCTCTCTCTCTCTCTCTCATGTCTTCTCTCTCTCTCTCTCTCTCTCTCTCTCTCATGTCTTCTCTCTCTCATGTCTTCTCTCTCTCCCTCTCTCTCATGTCTTCTCTCTCTCATGTCAAATCAAATCAAATCAAATCAAATAAGCTTTATTGGCAGGACCAAATACATGTTAGCATTGCCAAAGCAAGGAAAAGGGGAAGGGGGTAATATAAAGGGGAAGGGGGGGTAATATAAAGGGGAATGGACATAAGTCTGTGAAAGTCCTCAGGTTTTTCATGTCCCTCTCAGTCTGTGACACGCTGTCACATATTGGGCGGCTATCTTCACCATTGGCTCCTCTTCTCCCAGTAGAATTTGGAGTTTCCTCTTCTCTTCTGTAGAGTTGAAGTCCGGGATGAGAGCGGAGAGTCTCTGGAAGTGAGTGTCCCTCACTGATGAGTACTTGGCGCAATGTAACAGGAAGTGTTCCTCATCCTCCGGGACCCCCTGGTCACATTGCGAGAAGACATGAGAGAGAGAAGACATGAGAGAGAGAGAGAAGACATGAGAGAGAGAGAGAGAAGACATGAGAGAGAGAGAGAGAGAGAAGAAGACATGTCTTCTCTCTCTCCCTCTCTCTCATGTCTTCTCTCTCTCATGTCTTCTCTCCCTCTCTCTCATGTCTTATCTCTCTCTCTCTCTCTCTCTCTCTCTCTCTCTCTCTCTCTCTCTCTCTCTCTCTCTCTTATGTCTTCTCTCTCTCCCTCTCTCTCATGTCTTTTTTTTTTTTCATTTCTCTTATTCTTCTCTTTCCTGTCCTCAACTCTCTGCATTGTATGCTTCAGTCTCTCCCCAACCCTATTTCCTATTTGAAATAAAGGCACTCATTTCTAACCCAGTATAATATATAATTTACCTGGATTAGTGAAGCTGCGGCCGGGATCTGTCTGTTGAAATGTTTTTGTCGCTGTTTCTGCTGGACTTTCAGAGCAAAGCCAGAACCCAGAATTCCCTAAAAAAAAAGTTAAAAAAAAAAGACAGTCAGCACCCTGGACAAGACCATAAACACTTTCCCAGCAATCACAGGGTGCCACTATAAAGAGGAGTGTTGCATTCTGTAGGGGGTCTGTTGTTGTTCAGTCGTTTAATCATGTCCGACTCTTTATGACCTCATGGACCATAGCGCACCAGGCTTTTCTGTCCTCCACTGCCTCCCAGAGCTTGCTTAAAGGGGTTGTAAATGTAAAAATGTTTACAACTTAATGCATTCTATGCATTAAGGTGAAAAAACATCTGCGGATTAGAGGCCCCCCTTTACTTACTTGACCCCTTGAAAGTCCCGCGCCGTGAACACGTAGGCTTCTCGGCCGTCTTCCTAGCTCATTCACTGTTTGATTGAATGCAGCGCAGCCATTAGCTCGCGCTGCTGTCAATCACATCCAATGACGCGGCGCGCCGGGGGGCGGGGCCGAGTGATACAGGCGATGGCTATGACCGTCGACTGTATCACGGGAGCGCGCCCGCAAGAACTCAACATAATGCTCGCTCGCTCGCATTAAGGTGTTGAGTCCTTGTCGGGGGGAGCCGAGACAGCCGCCGAGGGACCCCAGAAAACCAGGTTCGGGGCCACTCTGTGCAAAACGAGCTGCACAGTGGAGGTAAGTATAACATCTTAGTGTTCCTTTAACTTCATGTTCTGTGTTTCGATGATGCTATCTATCCATCTTGTTTTCTGTCGTCCTCTTCTGCTTTTTACTTCCATGGAACCCAGCATCAGGGTATTTTCCAATGAGTCATCTCTTTGCATTAGGTGGCCAAAGTATTTGAGTTTCAGCTTCAGGATCTGTCCTTCCAGTGAATATTCAGGGTTGATTTCCTTCAGGATTGACTGGTTTGATCTTCTTGCCGTCCAAGGGACTTTCAAGAGTCTTCTGCAACACCATAGTTCAAAAGCATAAATTCTTTGGCATTTAGCCTTCCTTATGGTGCAACTTTCACAGCCATAGGTTGCTGCTGGGAATACCATAGATTTGACTATATGGCACTTTGTCGGTAGGGTGATGTTTCTGCTTTTTATAATGTTGTATAGGTTTGCCATTGCTTTCCTCCCAAGAAACAAGCGTCTCTTAATTTACACAGGTCCATATCCTTTTAACACTAATTACTGTAGTCAGAAATGTTCACTCTTTTGTTGTAAATTTAATCCTATCAGAGATTATAAAATAAATCCAAAGAACTGTACATATGATTCATTTCCATGTAACATTGATATATAAAATGTATTACTTACCGCTGGAAGCGCAAAGAAGGAGATGGCAAAGACAGAGAAACAAGACGCAATCGTCTTCCCAATCCACGTCTGAGGAACTTTATCCCCATAACCGATCGTCGTCACAGTGACCTACACAACAGGAAACTGGGCCCAGTCATACAGGTTGATATCCAATAATCCTACTGTACATAATTCTCTCCAGCAGATACTGTCTAAAATTATCTCCAGATAAATTAGATTCTAACAATTGAAACAATGCCTTTAAATAACTTTGTTATATTGTTTGAAAAAGAAACATGCTTACAGAAAATGTTTACCTGACAAAAGATTTGTTGATGTGTATGTTTCACCAATATAGAATAAAACATTAAATCTATTATATCACTGTGCTGTGAATAAGAATTGAAAAACCATGGGGGTTATTTACGAAAGGCAAATCCACTTTGCACTACAAGTGCAAACTACAAGTGCAAAGTGAACTTGAAAGTACACTGAAAGTGCACTTGGAAGCGCAGTCGCTGTAGATCCGAGGGGGACATATGTGCAAGGAAAAAAAAAAAAAAAACAGCATTAGCTTGCACATGATTGGATAATAAAATCAGCAGAGTTTCCCCTCATTTCAGATCTACCCTTCAGATTTACAGCGACTGCACTTCCAAGTTCACTTTCAGTGCAATTTCAAGTGCACTTTGCACTTGTAGTGCAAAGTGGATTTGCCTTTCGTAAATAATCCCCAATGTGTTACACTGAGGCCCCATACACACGATAGAATTTATCCGCAGATACGGTTCAGCGGACCGTATCCGCGGATAAATCCTCTCTAAGATTTCAGAGGATTTCAATGCGATGGCGTGTACACACCATCGCATTGAAATCCGCGCTGAAATCCTCTGCCGATGACGTGTCGCGCCGTCGCCGCTATTATGACGCGGCGACGGGCGCGACACTGTCATATAAGGAATTCCACGCATGCGTCTATTCATTACGGCGCGTGCGGGGAATCCCTTTGGACGGATGGATCCGGTAAGTCTGTACAGACGAGCGGATCCATCCGTTGGAATGGATTCCAGCAGATAGATATTCTGTGCATGTCGACAAATATTTATCTGCTGGAAATCCATTCCAGGGGAGATTTATCTGCGGATAGATATCCGACGGAGTGTACACACCATAGGATCTATCCGCAGAAACCCATTTGATGGGATTTATCTGCGGATAGATTCTATGGTGTGTATGGGGCCAAACACTCGTAATACTTCCGCAGCCTCTTAACACCTTCCCCACCGAGCCATTGTAAAATGACATCGGCGGGGACCTCTCGTCCTTCAGACTGGACGTCATATGACGTCCTGTCTTTTCCCGGCCGCTAGGGGGCGCGCGTGCGGAGCCGACGGCGCGCGCCCGCTGCATTCCTCGGGACCCGGTGCGCGTGCCCGGCGGCCGCGATGTCCGCTGGGCACCTGCGATTACCCGCAATCACGGCAGGACCATGGATCTGTGTGTGTAAACACACAGATCCATGTCCTGTCAGCGGTGAGGAGACTGATGTGTGTTCCCAGTACAGAGGAACACACATCGATCTCCTCCCCCAGTCAGTCCCCCTCCCCTAACAGTTAGAACACACTTTAGGGAACATATTTAACCCCTTCAGCGCCCCCTAGTGTTAACCCCTTCTCTGCCAGTCACATTTACACAGTAATCAGGGCAGTTTTATAGCACTAATCGCTTTGTAAATGTGAATGGCCCCAAAAATGTGTCAAAAGTGTCCGATATGTCCGCCGCAATGTCACGGTCACATTACCAAAAATATGTAGAATAAGTATCGGTCTAAACTGAGGAAAAAAAATATGATATTTATTAAAGATAGTTAAAGTTAAAGATATTGTGTTTTTTTTTTCAAAATTGTCACTCTTCTTTTGTTTATAGCGCAAAAAATAAAAACCGCAGAGGTGATCAAATACCACCAAAAGAAAGCTCTATTTGTGGGAAAAAAAGGGTGACAATTTTGTTTGGGAGCCACGTCGCACGACCGCGCAATTGTCATTCAAAGTGCGACAGCGCTGAAAACTAAAAACTGGTCTGGGCAGGAAGGGGGTGAAAATGCCCTGTATGGAAGTGGTTAATTAGTTCAATCCTGGTATATTAGGAAATCTTTATAGTGCATAGATTTCGGAGGCGCTGAGAATCACAGTTTCTTCAAATTATAAATAACAAACAGTCGCAATAAAAGCAAAAGTGTAGTAAGGTTGGTGTCACAGAAAGTCCCACATGCAGATTTCTCTCTTCACCAATCACAGATCACCAATAAAGTGCTCCCTTTGTGTGAATCACTCACCAGAAAGATTGGCCTCACAATACAGTTCAGCAAACAGCAATTGGGTGTACACTAGTCACAATGTTTCATCTGACTCCAGGATGGTTCAAGTATTCCAAACACTTCCCATTCATAAGTTCCTCAAACATTAAAAAGCTCCCATAGTGCATTACTGTGATAAATGATTAAAATGTATTAATAATAAAAACCTACTGTACTCACAAAAGAGTTAAAAATACAAGCATGACTTATCACAAGATCAAGCAGCACTCCTTAGTAGAGATGGGCCGAACACCGCCCTGTTTGGTTTGCACCAAAACTCCCCAACAGAGAAAGAGTTCTGACCCAAACGGCAAACCCCATTGAAGGCTATGGGAGCCGAAAAATCAAAAGTTCCCATTTTGAAGGCTCATATGCAAGTAATTGGCCATAAAAAGTGTATGGGGGTCCGGGCACTGCCTTGGGGGAACATGTATCAATGCAATTTTTTTTTAAAACAATAGTTTTTAAAGAAGCAGTCATTTTAATGATGCTTAAAGTGCAAAAATGAAAAATTGCTTTAACTATAATGCCTGGGAGGTCCCCTTAGTCTGTCTGAAAAGTGACACATCTGTCGCATGTATAGAACCTGCTGCAGCAAAAATTTAATTTCTCAAGAAAAACAAAACCAGTCAAGTCACATTTAAATTGACTCGCTTTGCAATTGCCGGCAACCAGCTATTTAATTTTTTTTTAGAAAAAACAACAAAAAAAAGGCATGGGTCCCCTACCCATTTACCAAAATAAGTGTCAAAAAGTAAAAAAAAAAACAGTTTTGCCAATTTTTTTATGAAAAAATAAAAACAAAAAAAACTGTGTCCCCCGATTTAAATCCATTGTCAATCACGATGCCTGCAAAACCAGAAAAAAAAAAAAAACACTCCGACACTCCGCACTCGTTGACGGCTGACCGCCAAATGCTTCCTTTGCTGTCTGACAGTTCTTATTTAGGCAAGGGTGGAGTCAATTGGTGACGTCACCGGTGGCACCGTCCCAGGTGTGACATCATGCACTTGTGCATGCTGGGTCAGTGACGTCACAAGGGAGCGGTGCCGCTAGGTCACATCCCCAGGTGGCCCTGCCCTTACCTATATAAGAACCGCTAAACAGCAGAGGAGGCATTTGGTGGTCAGCCGTCAATGAGTGCAGAGCGTTTTTTTTCCGAGTATCGTGATTGACAATCAACTTACGGCATGCTCGAATAAGGGTTCGGTATGGACTTTGGGGGGGACCCCACACCATTTTTAAAAAGAATCTTGGCATGGGGCTACCCTTAATACTATGCCAGACTTGGTAAAAAAAAAATGTTGTTCAGCTGTCAGCGGGGAAGCCCATTAACAGCTGATGACTCATCGGTTGTGAAGGACAACACTGCCGGCTTTCCGGCCCTGCTCCTTAACAACCAGCTTTAACTGCGCCTTAATTTGGCAAAGCTTTGCCAAATCAGTGTGAAGGGCGTTTGGCAGAGCGAACACCCGCCGAACACCCTGCAAATTCGGGTGTTCCCCCGAATGGGGCGAAACGTTCGACCAACACTACTCCTTAACATCAATAATCCCCACGCTTCTCCATGAGCCATGTGGCTGCGCACGGCGACTTATTGGTGACGTTACACGCCATCCCGTAATCTGGAGTGCAGGGGGTGCCGAGTGTCAGGTGAGACGCCAATATACTGGCCGTGGGGAAGCACAGGGACAATTGTTGCTAAGGAATGCTGCTTGATCTTGTGATAAGTCATGCTTGTATTTTTAAGGCTTTTGTGGGTAGGTTTTTATTATTAAGATGCGGTGAAGATGCGCAGCCCTAGTGTACACCCAATCGCTGTTTGCCAAACTTTTTTTTGTGAGGCAAATCTTTCTGGTGAGTGATTCACACTAAGGGTGTTTGGTGGAGCACTTTATTGGTGACTTGTGAAGAGAGTTCTGCACGTGGGACTTTCTGTGACACCAACTTTACTACACTTTTTTTTAGAACTGTTTGTTATTTATAATTGGAAGAAACTGATTCCCAGTGCCTATAAAATCTATGCAAGATTTCCTAATATACCACAAAATAAAACATATTAAGTACATCTTCCAGAAATCCAGTGAGCTCCTAACTTCCTGTTTAATCTGACAACACAGCGCCTCTTCTACACTGAAATTGCAAAGGGGGTGGTCAGTCGATACAAATTCTGTGCTGCAGAACTACAGAACACCATGAATGGATATGGGGGTTTATAGTCCAAACACACTTACTGTCTTTGAAGCCCTGTACACACGGGCCAGAATCTCACCAGAAAAAAAAACATTGTTTTTCCTGACGAGATTCTTGGCAAGAATCTCTTGCCGCCCGAGTGTACAGACACTCCATTCAAAAGAACTGCGGTTCTTTTAAATGGCAATAACGCGGTGACGTCATTGCGTACGATGAGCATGCACTCGTCCGGCATGCATACCGCGCATGCGTCAAAGTCATTTCAAGCATGCACGGGTTTCCATGGCGACAGGTAAGTATACACAGGTATACGGGAGGTAGACGTGCTGACGTCATCGCTCTGAACGGGAGATCGCATGCCGGCCGGCTCTCCATTGTCCTATATGGATGATTTTTACTCTTTTAAACTGTAAGTTGCCATTTTGGTTATTAAATCTGATTCACCATACGATGCACACTATGTGAATCTCTCTTCATTTTGGGTATCCACGCTGAGCTTCGCGGCCTTTGTGCCCATTGAGTTCGTTCCACCTGATCGCTCGCTTTCCCTGCCATTGGAGAACGCTATCTATTGGGAACACGTTCAATACTTTTGGCCCATTACAGCTTACCTCTTGTAAGCATACAACTTTATAGGTGGTGGTGCACAGGTGTGATTGGTGACACATTCTGGTTCTGCTGTTTCCTCGCACAGGATTTCTATTTGCTCACTGGTGCTGTACTGTGTATCTTACTATAGGACTATCATATCGATTCATCAGAAATTGGATATTTCTTTTTCCCTTTTTGTTGGTTCACATTAGGGCCGAAACAACTAATCGATTAATCGACAACTAATCGATTATGAAATTAATCGATTACAATTTTCATAATCGATTAATCGGCCAGTAACATAACGGGGTTAAAAAAACAAAAGTTATCCCTTTATAGTACAAAAAAGCAAATTGCTACTGTAATCATTACTTTCACTGTCCCACAGTAAAAAAATGAACCCCTTACAGTAGCGATTATTTGCTCTTTTTTGTACTTATTTTTGTTTTTTTAACCCCATTATGTTACTAAACATCTCATGCCTGGGTTCACACCTCCTGTTTTTTGGTGCTTTCTGCAGAAACACACTACAGTTCATTTACATGTTTTCCTATGGGACACGTTCACATCCATGATTTTTTTTTCAGCTGCTGCGTATTTGGAAAGGGCAAGGACTTTTTAACGCAAAATGGTGTTATTTTTTTTTTTGGTTCAGTATACTTCAATAGCGAAGCTGCAGAAAAGCATGTAATGTGTTTTTGTGGCAATCTGTGTTTTGTAATCTGCCCAACAACAAATTGTTTTTAAGGCGATTATCCGATTAATCGATTAATTGAAACAATAATCGGCCAACTAATCGATTATGAAAATAATCGTTAGTTGCAGCCCTAGTTCACATATGGACTATATATGCACTTTGATTTATATATATTACTGTATTTATCGGGGTATAGCGCGCTCCCGCGTATAGCGCGCACCCCTAAAGTTGCCCCAATTCCTGTGGAAAAAAGATTTTTTGTACTTACAGTTTTGGTGTCTTGCGCGGCGTCCATCGGCGGCCTCGTCGGGTCCGGCGTCCGTCTGCGGCTTCGGGTGTCCTCTTCGTCAGGTCCGGCGTCCTTCTGCGGCGTCCTCGCGTCCTCCCCGCTCGTTTCCCGTGCCAAGTTTGAATACTGCGCCAACATATACCGAGCGCAGTACACTCGTGTATTGTCGGGCAGGCTCGGCAACTCTCGCGCTGACGTCCTGTACGTCCAGGACGTCAGCGCGAGAGGAGCCGAGACTGGCCGACGATACACGAGTGTACTGCGCTCGGTATATGCCGGCGCAGTATTCAAACTCGGCGCGGGAAAGCGGGTATCGGCGTATATCGCACACCCACGATTTTGCCCTGATTTTCAGGGCAAAAAAGTGCACGGTATACGCCGATAAATACGGTATATGTTTTTTCTTTATGTTTCACATCACATTGGTTATTGATTTGTCAGCTTTGGCACTCATGGTAATTCACTTTATCATTTTTTGTGTTGCGCAGCTCTACTTTTTCTTTTTTGTATTTGTTTAAAAGTATACACACTCTCTGGTTTCTCGGCAGGAAAACACTGCCGAGAATCATGACGAGAAAATAGAGAGCAGGTTCTCTATTTTTCCCGTCGAGATTTTAGGCAGTTTTCTTGACGAGAAACCTGAAAGCCTCATACACACGCATGGTATACTCGGCAAGAAAGCTCTGCCAGAACTTTTCTTGCTGATTCTTCCCGAGTAAACCGAGCGTGTGTACAAGGCTTGAGAGACAATCCTTCTCCTCCATGTATACAGTATGATGAGTGTTACCCTAGGATAGAAAGGAGTCAATTTACTAAAACCGGAGAGTGCAAAATCTGGTATAGCTTTGCAGGGTAGACAATGTGGGCCAGATTCATGTACAAATCCGGCGGCGTAACGTATCCCATTTACATTACACCGCCGCAAGTTTTCAGCGCAAGTGCTTGATTCACAAAGCACTTGCCTGTAAACTTGCGGCGGCGTAGCGTAAATCCGTCCGGCGCAAGCCCGCCTAATTCAAATGGGGCGTGTATCATTTAAATTAGGCGCATGTACTGCGCATGCTCCGTTTTGTAATTTCCCGCCGTGCTTTGCGCGAAATGACGTTGCACCGATGTAATTTTTGGAAAGGCGACGTGCGTTATGTCCTTTCCTATTCCTCGACTTACGCAAAAAAAAAAAATTCGACGCGGGAACGATGGCCATACTTTAACATGGCTGGTCTAAATATAAGCCATTAAAATAGCATCCGTAACTTTACGCCGGGAAAAGCCGACTAGCGACGACGTAAGAGAATGCGACAACCGCGCGTACCTTCGTGGATCGCCGTAAACAGCTAATTAGCATACCCGACGCGGAAAACGACGCAAACTCCACCCAGCGGGCGCCAAAGTATTGCATCCTAAGATCCGAAGGCATACGAAGCCGTACGCCTGTCGGATCTTACCCAAATGCCGTTGTATCTTGGTTTGAGGATTCAAACTAAAGATACGACGCGGCAAATTTGAAAATACGCCGGCGTATCAGTAGATACGCCGGCGTATTTCAACTGTGAATCTGGCCCTCAGTTTCTAACTTCAGTTTGTTCAATTAAGCTTTAACATAAAAAAAAAAAAAAAACTGGAACCTGATTGGTTTCTATGCCCAGCTGCACCAGATTTTGCACTTTCCAGTTTTACTAAATCAATCCAAAAGTGTGTTACAGGCAGGAACAACCGGGAAAACTAAAGGAAAAAAGCTCAATGAAAAAGAGGATTTTACATTTTTGTTTTTGGATTTAGATACAATTTAGGGCTCACTTAGACTTGAGCATTGTTGTAAAGTGCGACAATGTGCGTTGCTCTTCTGTTCATTTTGAATGGCACCCCAATGCACTAGGGAAACACACATGCTTTGCAATGTGCCGCAATGCATGGTAGTGCGTTAAGTTGTGTTACAATGTCACATATCATTTCTTCAAAACATTTTGGGTGTGTTGGCAGTCAATTATTTTCAAACAGCTGCCCTAAAGCCACGCACAGAAAATGTAAATGGGACCATAATGTTTTTTATTACAACACAGGAATAATTGTGTGAATATAGTACAGGCAGAACCTCACACATAGCACTTCTGGTGAAAAATGTTAGTAAGTGCCCTGGAACTGCCAGCGATCATAGCACACAATTCCAATATATTACATCATACTCACCACTCCCCACCAGAGGGCGTCAGCATAGCTGGAAAATCCGGTCCTCCCCTCTTCATCCACTGCATCCTTCTCGGCCAGGTAGACAAAGTAGGATGAGAAGATGAGACCCAGGAAGCCGATATACAGAGTGGTGATGAGCTCCTGGGGTGGACACAGACAAAAAGGGGCCACAATGAGCCACATACAGATAAATGTGCAACATACTCAAGCAGCGCAAACCGAATCCTGGACAAGATTCCCAATAATATCAGGACAGCAACAATTGCATTGTGTGAAAATGTACTGGATTTGCCTCTGTATTTATTCTTGATGCATTACTTGCAATAGATCAGGATAAACTAGCTTATAGGTCTTCAAACTACTGCCCTCCAGTTGTTCAGGAACTACAATTCCCATCATGCCTAATCATGTCTGTGAATGTCAGTGTGTTACAATGCTTCATGGGATGTGTAGTTCTATAACAGCTGGAGGGCCGTAGTTTGAGGATCCCTGATACTAGCTGCTGCGAGAGCTACAGTTACAGGATACGTCACCTGCAACTTGGATTGCTTTCATCTTCAATAAAACCCCATTGACAGACCTGTTTAAAGACTATGGCCATAAAGTAATGTCTTCACTGGGATCAGGCGATGATATAATATCTATGGGGAGCACCCTGATCAATCCCCCACATGGAGTGAAAGGAAGCACCCAGTACTTCTGGGTATGGGGCAGCATGTGTCTGTCTCCCCTTCACCCTATAGTTTAATGCTGGGTGGCTGAGCAGCCAAGATACAAGAGGTGTCATATGGAGGTCAAGAGGTGTCACATGGAGAGGTGTGTGCAGTCTTTCGCATTAGGATGTGCACCCCAAAGCTCACACAGAACAGAGGCAGTGGTTAGGGGTATGCATATGCCAAGGCTGTGATGCTATGCCATGGCAGAAATTATAGAGAACAAACCAATATTTTTGAGACTTTAGATTTTTTTTTTCTTTTAATTTCTATACATTTTTTTTTCATTTTTAAGTGCCTTGTTGGGGGGGCTTTGGTGAAATATCAGGGACCTAAAAAGACCCCTAATGCCTCACATTTAAGACAGCCTCAGCTGAACAGATGAATGAATAGGAATCACTTATGTTCTTCCTATTTATTTACAAACGGAAGCTTAGTAAACCTGGTTTACTATACTTCAGTGATGAATGGACAAAGGAGTGATCGGTACCAATTGCTGTGTTCATTCAGAAAAGCAAGGGACCAGTAAATTGCATTTAGTAGCCTCTTCCCCCCGATCCCCCTGTAGGGAGGAAGATGATGAGAAGCTGGCAGTGCTACAGGGAGAGGAACAAGAGGATCGGTGCCTGCAAAAAGGCAGTACAAGTGGTCCTCCCACTCAGCAAGTGCCCAGGCCCCACTTTTGAACTGATAGGACTCAGGCCTGGTACAGGAGGGCACTGCGCCCTGAGCTCACCCAGTTGTGTGACATTAGCGAAATCATATTCACTAATGTTTTCCTGATTCTCCTCCCAGCCAATCAGGAAGCGGGTCCTGAGACCCGATTGGCCAGGGAGTCTCGGCACTGATCTCTGCTTTTTCAGGTCTATAGAGACCGTCCCGTCCTCCTAGCAGAGCCCATAGCAGAAGCCCGAGCCATGAGCGTGTATTGGCCGCAGATCTCCATTAGGCCGCTCTCCCACCGCCGAGGAGAAGATTACAGCAGTAGATGGGAGGATGGGCGGGAGTCGGTTTGGGGAGCAGTGTGGGAACTGAGGCTGGCCTGTGCAGGGGGGGTTTGGTGGTGGTGTTATGTGCAAATGAGGGGGGCAGGTTTATTTGCTGCCCTCCCCCCAAGGTTTTGAGCACCACTTGCCACTGACTATAACCTGGTCAAGAGCCCACCTCAACCTGTGACGGGGCAGTGGAGTACAGCTAGTTTATTTCCACTTTTGCAGACAAATTGGCATAACACCTAATTTATAATATTTGTTACCCCTTCCCATTCACATAGCATAAAAAATTGTTGCTGCCTAGCTTTTTACTTTTTTTTTTAATTCCTTTAAAATCCTCCTTTTTTATTTAATGTTCGTGGGGGTTATGTTTCCCGTATTTAACCCTGTCTGTACTGTGCTGGTAGCTCTTCATTATCAGTTGTAAGCTAGATGTGCACGATGTCTGTCCTAACAAATAGTTAAAGCGAAGTTCCGGCCACAATTTCACTTTTTAAATATAAATACCCCTGTAATACACAAGCTTAATGTATTCTAGTAAAGTTATTCTGTAAACTAAGGTCCGTTTTGTTAGGTTGTTACAGCATTTAGACACTTTATAAAATAGAAATTGACTGGGGCCATCTTAAGTGTGGGCATCATGAAGCCAGACTGTATGACTTCCTGGATTTCAGCCTTGCAGATCTCGCACATGCTCAGTGCTGCACAAGCAGTGTAATAGGTTTCAGATCAGGTTTCAGCACCTGTACTGTCCAAGTCACATGATTCTTCGAGACTGGGGAGTGCACAGACTCCTGGAAAGTTACACCCACTACATTCCCAGGAGTCTGTGCAGTGTAGGTTAAGCACCTAGGTGCAGGAAGAGGGAAGATTAACTATTCTGCCTAGCAACAACACTTTGAAGGCATCTAAAAAAAAAAAAACATTTTTCTTAAAGGGCTAATGACATTTTTTTAAAACTACTGAAGTAATGTTATATTTATGGGTGGAACTCCACTTTAAAGATCTCAAGGCTTATGTCCTGCATTGTACATGAACAAAAAACTGTTCCTCAATCTGTCCCCTAATTGCACATTGCAGGCTATTTTAAATAATAGAAGCTGCCTGTATAGTCCTTTGTATAAGTGAATAAGAATCTATAAAATCGATGAACTGAAGTTCAAAAGATAAACAGCGCTAATAGAGTAGGTAAAATGACCAGCTCCAAGAACATGTAATATCCCGGTGAGCTCAGGTGTTGTGCAGAGAGTTCAAAACTAGAGTGCATGTGCACCTAACATCTCTAGAGTGATATACCACCAACTGGTTCTCCAGGTATTGCTAAGGCAGAGCACTTCTTAGCCAGTTGTCATGAAAGATAAAACAAAACAAACAAATAATAGTGCAGTGTGTCTGTAAATGACTCAAACTGGCAAAGTAGGTAGGTGACCATTAGTGAATGCCCGTACAATAATGACTGTTAAAATGAACGTAAGTAAAGCAAAGGTTTCACCGCTTCTCCAATCCTCCAGGGGCCGCGCGTGTGCTGTATGATGTCAGCTGCAACGAGATCCGTATGGTGGTTAGTGGAGCGCAGTGGAACGCAGGTCTGTATCCGGGTGTTGCGTCGCTGTAGCCACGCCCTGATGCGTTTCGTCACTTCCGACTTCGACAGAGGGCGTGGCTACACAGCGCAGTCACTCTCCCTTTGTACTCCGTCAGCGGAGGCTATTGGATGAGCTTTGACCGTCCTCCGGTGCTGATTGGTGCCAATACTGACCGGATGGACAGCGCGACTTCAGCCTCGCTTCACCTTCCCCTCATTAAACTCCACTCAGCGAGGCTGAAGTCGCGCTGTCCATCCGGTCAGTATTGGCACCAATCAGCACCGGAGGACGGTCAGAGCTCATCCAATAGCCTCCGCTGACGGAGTACAAAGGGAGAGTGACTGCGCTGTGTAGCCACGCCCTCTGTCGAAGTCGGAAGTGACGAAACGCGTCAGGGCGTGGCTACAGCGACGCAACACCCGGATACAGACCTGCGTTCCACTGCGCTCCACTAACCACCATACGGATCTCGTTGCAGCTGACATCATACAGCACACGCGCGGCCCCTGGAGGATTGGAGAAGCGGTGAAACCTTTGCTTTACTTACGTTCATTTTAACAGTCATTATTGTACGGGCATTCACTAATGGTCACCTACCTACTTTGCCAGTTTGAGTCATTTACAGACACACTGCACTATTATTTGTTTGTTTTGTTTTATCTTTCATGACAACTGGCTAAGAAGTGCTCTGCCTTAGCAATACCTGGAGAACCAGTTGGTGGTATATCACTCTAGAGATGTTAGGTGCACATGCACTCTAGTTTTGAACTCTCTGCACAACACCTGAGCTCACCGGGATATTACATGTTCTTGGAGCTGGTCATTTTACCTACTCTATTAGCGCTGTTTATCTTTTGAACTTCAGTTCATCGATTTTATAGATTCTTATTCACATATCTTTTAAACGGGTTCTCCCGTTTAATTTAAATAGCAGCTTGTTTCACCTATACACCATTTTTCATCACTTGGTGTGTAGTTTTTATGATTGGTATCTTTCATACACTTTCTAACAGTCACTTGGAAGGGTACTCTAACGCCCCCTAGCGCCGGATGTGCAGTATTAGGCCTTCATATTGCACTCTCCTCTTTTATAGTCCTTTGTATAACCCTTCATCAAAGAAACAACTAAAAATGTAAGGATATTTTTCAAATGATTTTTAGGTATGTTCTGTGAATAGGGACACATACAGAACACATAGGGGGGCTTTCTCAAATATGACTGCAAAGGTAGAACAACACTTTTAAAGCAAACCCGTGCTTCACCTGCACTAAGCAAAGTAACAGGTTCACTTAAAGTGGATGTTTGTCTGATTCATGAAATTTGAGCTGGGCACATATATCTGCAGTGTTTTGTTATCTCTTTTCAAAGAGCTAAGTCCCATAGCTCTCTCCTATACAGTTCCTCTGTTATCAGCCTGACAATTCTCTGACATATCAGATAAAAGCAGCCTAAAATGTATGTCAGGGGAGGTTGCTAAAATAGATAAGCAGGGAGCTGGCCCTGTTACAAAACACCTCTGAGAGTCTCTGCCAATGATGAGAGGGGGTGTGTGCCTTTCCTCCAATCAACAATTTTAGCTATCTTGGCTGTATGCCCAGACATCACACTAACAGGAAGAGAAAATCTCCTAACACATCTGAACTTTCTAAACAGTATATAAATGTGAAGACAGCAGCTATAGATGTAAAACCTACGTAGGGAGATTTGGTTCATCCCTGTTTATCATCTGAGGCTGTTCACTTCACTGGGTGTATGGAGGGTTTACATCCACTTTAATAGAAGGCTTTTTTAGGAGTCTATAATTTTCTGCACATCCCTGCCAAACTAATCCGCCCCCGCAGAACCTGAAAATTCCCATGCAATCTACAACTGAGTATATGCTCCCATACATCCCCATGTGACATCAGTCCAGCCTGGCAATTGGCCATTCATGCACTAAGTTCTGAACTGTCAGAGGTGGAGGGGATTGACACATTCCCCCACTCCTGGGATACCAATATACTGGGACACCCAATCAGGACATCAGGTTCATACAGCGCATTGCCCTCACCTGGCGATGGATGAAAACTACAGATCCTAGCAGCCTCCACGTTCCTCCCTGGCGGTCCACATGTAACATGCGAAGTATTTGAAGGAATCGAATCCCCCTACAGAGCGAGAGTCACACATTGAGGATTCAGTGTCATGTGCAAAAACAACCAGCAAAGTTATTTTCTCACTATTTAATAACTGATTCCCTGGCCCGCTGAGGATTGTGGGAAATAAATATAAACATAGATCTCAAGTAATGACATTACCAGTGTTTGAAAAAAATGTTCTGTTATCGAATGAATGTACTATATATAAACATGTGCCTGGAGATCTACTTAAAGTGTTATGCAAAATAATTGATCAAAAGCTAAATGAAAGAAATACTCTGTACTGTGATATAGGGGCAGATCCACAGAGCAAGTACGCCGGCGTATCTACTGATACGCCGGCGTACTTTCAAATTTCCCGCGTTGTATCTTTAGTTTGAATCCTCAAACCAAGATACGACGGCTTCTGGGTTCGATCCGACAGGCGTACGGCTTCGTACGCCTTTGGCTCGTAGGTGCAATACTTCGGCGTCCACTGGGTGGAGTTTGCGTCGCTTTCCGCGTCAGGTATGCAAATTAGCGATTTACGACGATCCACGAACGTACGCGCAGCCGTCGCATTTTCTAACGTCGTCTGTAGTCGGCTTTTTCCGGCGTATAGTTAAAGCTGGTATTTTGCGGCGTATGGATATACTTGCCATGTTAAGTATGGCCGTCGTTCCCGCGTCGAAATTTTAATTTTTTTTTTTTTGCGTAAGTCGTCCGTGAAAAGGGATGGACGTAACTCACGTCTAAGTTAAAAAAATGACGTCCTAGCGACGTCATTTAGCGCAATGCACGGCGGGAAATTTCGGGATGACGCATGCGCAGTTCATTCGGCGTGGGGACGTGCTTCATTAAAATTAATCACGCCCCCTAATCGCCAATTTTAATTCCTCCGCCAGAAATACACTACGCCGCTGTAACTTACGGCGCGAAATCGTTGAGGATTCGAAATTCCACCAGGTAAGGTACGGCGGTATCTCTGATACGCTGCGCGGATGTAATTCTCTCTGGATCTGGTCCATAATGATTAATGATAAGCCTTTACTGCTGCAGCATCCACAACCTGAAGATCTTTGCAGCACTGGGGTCCTAGGCCCTATTCCAAAATTCCATCTGCATTGAGTGTTTGTGGTCTGTTCTGTCCCACAACTTCACACAAAACATTAAGACAAACTAGTGGGCTAACAGGCATCTAAACAAATGTATTTGTTTGAGCCTGGGCTGTGGTGGGGGCACCAGATAGTGAGCTCCTCAGGGGAAGAGATGGATGAATCCTTTGCTTTTCATTGGATCATGAGCTCCTTTCCCCTCTCCGTATGAGTAGGATCCAATAGCGTTATGGCTAGAGTCCCTGCCCACTCTGTGACATCACTGTTCTAAAAAGTAAAGTAAATTGAAGGTGGAGACCATATTCTATTGGAGTGAGTGAGTGGGTACAGGTGGATCTAAGAACTCTACATGGGCCACACATAACACTGCTTAGACATCCAGTGAATTCTGCCCATGGCTGCTATCCACTCATCGCTCTGAGCAGGGCCATTTGAAGGAATTTGGGGGCCCCAAGCAAAATGGGGGCCCCCAAGCACACCCCCCCCCCTGCACGCAAAGCCTACTTAAGCACTACACAAATTTTTACACCCATTTTCTTACTCCTCCCCCCTCCCTAGTCCCGATGTTTTTCTATTCTCACCTCCCCTTCTTCCCTGTAGGCTGTCGCTGTAGCGTGGCCAAGCTCCTCTTCCTCCTGTCAGTCAGGTGTTCTATCATTATGGGTCCCCAGTTTCCAATCAGATAGTGCCCGGGCTGGGCTGGGTACTGTGCGGTACAGGAGATTCAGTTTCCTGTGTTTCTGGCTGGACTGAAAGGAAGTGAGCACTCAGTGTGCACTTCCTGTCAGTCCGGCCGGGAACAGGAAACTGAATCTCCTATACCACACACGGTACCCGGCCGGACTGACAGGACTCCAGGAGGAAGGAAGAGGAGATCGGCCACGCTACAGCCTGGGAAGGGGAAGTTGGGGGCCCCAGGCCAGCTCGGGGGCCCCAAGCAATTGTTTGTTTTGCCTGTCCTGTAGCGACGGGCCTGGCTCTGAGTGTGTCTCTACTGCTGTGCTTAATCCATCACTGCAACATGAATGTATCAATATGTAGTAAGTGACCTATTACATGTAATCCTCAAACTGGCACAGTCATTTGTCAGGAGAATCAGAAAAGTCTGCAAATTTATTGTCTACATATTACACTTTAATAGAGGGAGCCTGAGACAAGTAGGCTGCCATTACTGATCCCCACTTAAAAATGCCAGTTGCTTGGCTGTCTCTGGCTTGTGATCAGAAAAAAGCATGATGCAGCTTAGTGCTTCATCATACCAGTCTGAAGGTTTTATGGCCCATATAACTAATTTATGCTGATGTGTCTTGTGTAGGGGTGGTATGGTGCATTGTTACAATGTATCACAGTGTTTCATTTTTAGTTCTTTTTTAACTTTATTGAAGTGTAACAAAAGGACACTTCATTCAATTCTATGCAGTGCATTGTAGGGCTGCACGATTCTGGTCAAAATGAGAATCACGATTCTTTTGCTTAGACAAAAGATCACGATTCTCTCACGATTCTCAAAAATGTAATGCCAGAACCCCCCCCCCCCCCAAAAAAATTAATTAATTAATAAACCTGTGAATTATTTGAAAATATGAATATATAAAAAAAGAGACCAGTGATATGTCTATAATGTTAAAGATCATATAACTCCTATGAAAAAAGCAGAATAAAACTTTAATTCTGATTTTTTCATAGGAGTTATATGGTCTTTAACATTATAGACATATCACTGGTCTCTTTTTTTATAGATCAGAAGCAGTACTGCCAGCAACCATTGGGTGGCGCATGGATACACACAGTTGTACAGAACTGTGAGAAGGTTTAATACATCAGGAGCAGTACCGCCGGCAACCACTGGGTGGCGCATGGATACAAACTACTGTTGTGAGAGAAGCTCAGACATCTATCCAGCGGCGCAGGCTGCTGACGTCGGTTTCAAAATCGGCGGCATTTGCGTTCCACGCTGGTTACGTGGAACCAGCGGTGAACACGGAAGAATCGCGGGTCATCCCACGGGGAGATCGTGGGCGGGGAGAATCGAGATCGCGATTCTCTCCGCGATTAATCGTGCACCTCTAGTGCATTGCAATGTGCTGTATTAATATGTAATGACATGTATTGTGAGGCATAAAAAAGCATACAGTTTAGAGGGTTTCGGTGATTAGCTCCATGGTGTGCTACATCCCTAGGTAATTGAAGAACCAAAGATTCCCCTGGAGGTGGGACTTTGAGGGCACTGAATACAAATAGAAAGACAATAAGTATAAAATATATGTACTTTTATTAAACACACATCAATAAAAACATTTTCATGAAATGTATACAACAGAGGTAAACAAACGGGTAGCGGTATGGATGACAACATATAGTGATATCCACCCTACGCGTTTCAGGCCGCGTCCACACGGTCGGACAAAACCGATGAGAATGGACCGAGGTTCAGTTTCATCGGTCCAAACCGACCGTGTGTATAGCCCATCGGTCTGTTTTCCTTCGGTCCAAAATTTTAAAACATGCTTCAAAATCGAACAGATGGACCGCTGCCCGATCGGTCCAAACCGATGGTTAGTACAGAAAGCATCGGTTCAAAACCCGCGCATGCTCAGAATCAAGTCGACGCATGCTTGGAAGCATTGAACTTAGTTTTATTCAGCACGTCGTGTGTTTGAGGTCACCGCGTTCTGACCCGATCGGTTTTTGGAACGATGGTGTGTACGCACATCAGACCATCAGGCCACTTCAGCGGTGAACCGTCGGACCATTCTCATCGGTTTGGAACGACCGTGTATACGCGGCCTCAGAGTTACGTTACAGGAGCTGTAATGTAACTCTAAAACGAGTTGGGTAGAGATCACCATATGTTGCCATCCATACTTCTGCCAGTTTATGTACCTCCAGTCACTTCTGTTGTATACATTCCATGATATATTTTTTGTTGTTGTGTGTTTAATAAAAGTACATATATTTTATACTTATTTTTATTATATTTGTATTCAGTGCCCTCAAAGTCCAACCTCCAGGGGAATCTTTGGTTCTTTAAAAATGCCGGATTTTAATGTAACACACTGCAAAGCACCTCAATGCAGCATTATAGTGTGAACAGGGCTCATAGGATACAAAATGTTTCTATGTGTCATGGCGTTGAGCCTGCATTGATCAGCGCGGATCAAGGGACATGGTGTGCCAGATGCCAGACCATTCATTTTGACACATTATATTATATCATACAGTATGTTATATGTGCATTTAGGGCTCACACAGCATTTTTATCAGTACTGTGTTCTTCTTTTAGGGTTCATCTACATTTGCGATTTCACCCGCTTGGGGATTAGATAAGAAAACCCCAGTGAGGGTTTCTGCGATTTGCTGCAAGGGGCAGCCCCATGGAAAGCAATGGGAGGCTGCCAGCTCTCACAGCTAATTGCGCCCACTCGCATGTAATCACTCATGCAGCGATCACATGCTAGTGATCAGCCGTGGACACAGACTGCATGTGTCCAGGGCCAATCATTCGCATGTGATCGCTGCTTAACCACTTTAGCCCCGGGCCTGTTTTTCAGAGTCGGTGTTTACGAGACAAAACCATTTTTTTTTGCTAGAAAATTACTTAAAACCCCCAAACATTATATATATTTTTTTTTCTAACACCCTAGAGAATAAAATGGAAGTCATTGCAATACTTTTTGTCACACCGTATTTGCGCAGCGGTCTTACAAGCGCACTTTTTTTGGAAAAAATTCACTTTTTTAAATGAAAAAATAAGACAACAATAAATTTGGCCCAATTTTTTTATATATTGTGAAAGATAATGTTACGCCGAGTAAAATGATACCCAACATGTCACGCTTAAAAATTTCGCCCGCTCGTGGCATGGCGTCAAACTTTTACCCTTAAAAATCTTGATAGGCGACGTTTAAAAAATTCTACAGGTTGCATTTTTTGAGTTACAGAGTAGGCCTAGGGCTAAAATTAATGCTCTCGCTCTAACGATCGCGGCGATACCTCACTTGTGTGGTTTGAATACCGTTTTCATATGTCGGCGCTACTCGCGTATACGTTCGCTTCTACGTGCGAGCTCGTCGGGACGGGGCGCTTTAAAAAAATTTTTTTTTGCTTTTCGCATTTATTTTTATTTATTTTACAATTTTTAACACTGAAAAAAAAAAAAAAAATTATCACTTTTATTCCTATTACAAGGAATGTAAACATCCCTTGTAATAGAAAAAAGCATGACAGGTCCTCTTAAATATGGGATCTGGGGTCAAAAAGACCTCAGATCTCATATTTGGGCTTAAATGCAAAAAAAAAAAAAAAAAAGAGACTACAAGTGCATGCGATTAGCCGTGAGAGCCGGCAGCCTCCTACTGCTTTCAATGGCAATGCCTGTCACATCTAATCACAGAAACCCCCAGCTGGGGTTTGTGCATCTCATCGCCTTGCGGGTGCATTTGCACGTGTGAATTCACCCTTATGGATCTAAGAGCAGTTCTATTTTTTCTATAGGCCCATGCACACACTGCATAAAGATAAGTAAACTTGCATTGTTTTCAAATACATAAAATGAAAATAGAATAATCCAAATACAAGGGCAGTAATTTACTTGTGTATGCATTTAAACACATCTAAATACAAGTACCATATATACGAGCCAAGTTTTTCAGCAATTTTTTTTGTGCTGAAAATGACCCCCTCGGCATATACTCGAGTCACCTTTTCGCACCTGATCTCCCGAACTTTTTGGGGCCCGGTACACATGTAGCCCCACTCTTCCTCTACAAGTGTGCAAAGTTTGTTGTCTGGGGGACCTATTGTCGGGGAGCACTGATGTTTCAAAGCCGGGCACCACTTCCATAGACTCCTATGTTAAACGGTAATTTCTTTGGTGACTTTGGGGACAGGGTACCGGCTGGTTGTAGGTCCCCTGGACCCGGTGTTCTGGCGAGCTGGTTCCTACCATCGATATGGTTCCCGAGCCGACGGAAACCTCCGAGCGGGAACAGCTGTTCATCAGCTGTAGACGCGCTCGCTCCCGATGGCTAATTATGCACTCTATACACGCCACTCTACACAGCAAGGGCCAGCAAGGGGCGGATGTGGTATTGACCAGTGTTTTTTTGATTGGTTATCTGACCTATATACTGCCATCCCAACATATGACCGCCAGGTGCTGACTGACTTGCTGGGTCCCCTTCAGGTCTCGGTGCTGTCTGATGAGGTGGCGGCCAGCCTTGAGGTGCCCTTTATGGACAAGGAGTTGGCAGTGTGGACTAAATATGGTATCAAAACTTTGTTCCACATTGTCTCGAACGGTGCTTTGATGTCGTTTGATGACCTCAAGGTAAAGTTTGATTTGCCCAATACACATTTTTTTAGGTACATCCAATTAAGGCATGCTTTCTACACACAATTCGGGAGGGAACCCCTTAGCATTGAGTCCAGTGACTTGGAATTGGGGGTCCTGTATCTGGTGGAGGGGTATGGGGAGCGGTGGGACTGTACACATACATAAGGTTTGACCGCCTCCGCACGGAGGTCGGCAAGTTTCCGTACCTGAGAAAAATATAAATCGCGCTACCTCTACAACCCTTCTTGACAAACACAAGTAGGTAATATCTAGTGATATATATACTGTATGAGAAGCTCACTGCTATATCAGAACAGTGGAGTATGATGGCCACTAGGGTGCACTATGCAGCCACCTCAACACCCCTCAATAATAGTGATAATGGTGATTAAAAAGAAAAAAAAATTACACTTTGATCAGAAACCATAAACTGAAATTAGATTATAGCTCTAAGTAAAATTAGTAGACAGTCCAAAATATTGACAATAGAAAGTCCATAAATGTTTAGCAGGTGAAATGTCAAACACCCGTGGATCTGTGACACATTACAGATTAGTTGCAAACGTGTCCAAAGGAAAAAAATGTGATGTGTCCTCCACCAGACTTATAGATTGGCTCCTTACCAGATTTCCACGATCCCTTATGACAGGAGATCAGAAACAGCATGTATTAGGTCTCAATCTCGCAGTTTCAGACATATACGGTCCTGATGGATCTCATTCACAAGAAATTTCACCGGTATCAGTGCCCACCATGTAAGAAACAGTAACAGCTCCACATAGTGTATTAAATGAGTAGAATGTTATTAAAAAGTTAAAATCGCACTTACAGTTGTAGCGCTCACCCCCGAAGGAGCCGCTGAATTATCGGGTCTTCTGTCTCACCTCTGTGACACACCACAAACAATGAATCCACAGCACACCAGCACACCTTGTGAAGTTTTATAACAGATTTAATGACTGTGGGATAGAGCAAAAGCCCTTAATGTCTCCCCACTCTAATATAATACAACTAATAACAGAATGAGATAATACGTTTAGATTGAATGCGATGAACAGTAATATATCTATATACTTAGCAGTATCGACCCCACCCTAAACTACTGGCCAGTAGTACTGTCCTAGGCTAGCCAACGTTGGGGCCCTGGATGTATGACAGATGTAGGAAATACACTTGTTGCAATGGCCAAAGGCCGCTCACCACTTCCAATGTCTCTTTGGGGAAGGAGGATGGTTGTCTGCGGAAGCGAGTGTCCCTCTTTCCTCAGACCGACGTCTGTGAAATGGATGCAGTCTTTTAAAGCCTCCGGCAGGACATCTCAGATCGTCTAGGGGCCGTCTGGGGAATCTGGCAATAACCTCCGTCAGCTGTACTCACTCAGTTGGGCAGGCTGGATTACTCCGGTGGCTGGATCGGCCCTGCGACCAGGCCTCAGTTCGATCGCTCAAAACACAGTCTCTCTCTGTTTCAGTAGACGAACATCAGTCTCTCCAAGAACTATAGCATAGAGCCTGTGTCTCAGTGGCAAACACACAGCTCTGACACAAGCTGTCTTAAATCACTCTGTGATGCAGATCTGTGTTCCCTGGTCACTGTTCCAGACTCCCTCTCCTCACTACTTCCTCCTGACTCCCCTCTCTCCTGGAACTTCCTGTCTCCAAGCCTCCTGGGAAAAATGCAGTTATCCAGCCCCTTGCTGTAGAAATGTATCTCTATGTCTGTTCTGTAACAAAATCAAAAAAGAGCCTCCGCGCTACTGTAGACTCCTAAACAGTAATAACCCAAAACAGATACGGTGCTGCAAAACCTAATAGTGTTTACAATACACAAATCAGAAATCATATATATAGGGGTTCTGCGCGAACCAACACAGTGATAAAAAGGTAAAATAATCTAGACATATAAATATATATGTAGTGAATGTGAACAAAGAAGGTGGGATAGTGAGTGCTCACACTTTCCAAAATCAAATATGTGTAAGTGTAACCTCGAAAAGAATAAAATAATCAAATATATTAATTAAATTAATTAAGTGGTTAAATAATTTGAGCAAACAGTCCAAAAAAGTGAGGTGATCAAAAAATATAATATATAAAATAGAACGTATGGAATATAAAAAATGAGGTGAAAAAATGAATGAGAAAAGTGAATAAAAAGTGTCCCAATAATGGTGTGCCAAGCTGTCAAATGGTGGCCGCAGTGTAGCTGGATATCCACTAAACGGGTTGTTGACAGATGTATAATTCACTCCCTCACCAGGCTCCCAGAACTCTTACCTCAAACCATAAATAAATGTGCATCCAATAGATATTGAATCACCATAGAGATCTTCTCTCTTGTTAGTATCAGCTGGAACGTCTCCTTGGCCACTTCCTAATACAGCTCCAGTACAGGGAAAAGAAAGGAACACAAGGGCTCCAATAGTGTAATATTGTAAGACTCAGGGGGAATTTATTAAGGAAAAAACCTGTGCTTACATCAAAACATAAAAACGAGTGCAGTGAATAAACATACGAGCGGCGTCTTCAGCGCCGGCTTACGTCACTCCAGGTGTACGCTCTGACCAATCCCTACGCGTTACGACACGGGATCACGTGTCTTCATCTGGGGAACCTGATTGGTAGGACGGCTAATGTTTATATGTATCCAAAACCGGAAGTAGCGGAGCGGCCATTTTATTGTAGCCCGCTATATGTTATGGGCCAGGCTAATATTGTAAGCAAAGTGGCGTCAGATGTCATTCGTATTGGCTGCATATCTGCTAATATATCCAAATACAGATGAATAAGAATGCCAGCAAAGTGACATTGCTCAACAGAGCAAACTGCTGAATAAAGAACGTTTTAATAAAACCATTAGACGATAAGTAAATGACTATAGGATAATAGGGCATCACCCTAGTAATGGGTAGATCTATTCCAAGCCAGTACTCCTCGCATACATCCAAAATAAAATATATTATGACATATATAAAATGTGTATATACAAATCCATATTACGGTATGTATATAACATATTCATAAAAATGCATAAGATAAATGCACGAATAAAAGGTTAAAATAAAGGAATAAAATATTAAAATATAGAGATAAGAGGGTGGTGAACCCAAAATATGGTGAACGAACACCTGGTTTAACGTAATTACAACAATAGCTACATAGCTTAATGGTGTGAATCAATGCAATCCTATAATTAATAGAAATATAGATGAAAATAGACAAAGCTAATTCATAATGTGACCAAGGTAATTAAAAATGACTATACGATATCAGGGTCAGAAATTGCTGAGGAAGCAGTTGAGGTCGAATTCAACATTCATTCCTCCTGGTACAAGTGTACGCAAACAATGAATCCATTTTGATTCACTTTGGCTAATCATTCTAATCTTATGGCTCCCCCTCCAAGATGGATTGTATTTTTCGATCCCCCAAAATTGCAATTGGGTCGGGTCTCTATTATGTATCTGATCGAAATGCCTTGAGACATTGTGCTTCGGGAAACCTTTTATTATATTTTCGACATGCTCTTTAATTCTGACTTTCAGAGCTCTCTTTGTCCTTCCCACATATTGGAGGTTGCAGCTACATTGTAGCACATATACGACACCCTCGGTATGGCACCCAATAAAGTCTTTAATGACATGAGTCTCGCCCGTATTTGTTGCTACAAATTCTGTTTTTTTCCCCTGAAATCTATGTGACTTGCGGCATGCATAGCACCCCTTGCATGGGTAAAAACCTTTCCCAGAAAAGAAGGTATATCCAGGTTTCGGTGGGGGTTCGACTACTGTTTTCACAACTAGATTTCTCAGAGTAGGTGCTCTCTTATACAGAATCCTTGGTTTGTCAGGGAGGATTTGTTTCAAGTCTTTATCATTTTTCAAGATGTGCCAGTGTCTCTTTATCAGCTTGGCAACATCCTTATGTTGAGAGTTGTAATTCAAAATAAGACCCGGTGCTGCTTGTTGATAGGTGGATTTTTCTTTATTCTCTAACATCGTTTTTCTATCCATTCTTCCCACAGTATCTATTTGATTTTTTATCCAAGATTCCTCATAGCCTTTTTCTCTGAACCTTGAACCAATAATCTCTGCTTGCACTCTATAGTCACTCTCTCTGGAACAGTTTCTCCTCATTCTTACAAGTTGTCCCCTAGGGATATTAAAAAGCCATGGTTTAAAATGGCAACTGTCCATCGAGAGATAACTATTCGTATCAACATTCTTGAAATGTGTTTTGGTTATTATCTTATCCTTTTCTACACTAATAGTTAGATCTAAAAAGTCAATAGATTTCTCATCAATCTTCCATACCAGGGTAATGTTCTTATCATTCCTATTGAGTGATTCTAGGAAGTTTTCCAGGCTTTCTCGACTGCCAGTCCACAGAATGATAATATCATCTATATATCTCTTATAGAGTGATAATTCCGTGGGGGTATTTTCATAAATGGCGGTTTCCTCCCATAGTGCCATAAAAGCATTTGCCACACTGGGTGCAAATTTTGCCCCCATGGCTATACCGATAGCCTGTTTAAAATATGTCTGATCGTACCAGAAATAGTTACACTTGAGGCAGAAATCAAGACATTTGATGAGAAATTTCCTCTGTTTACAGATAAGGTTGCTATATTTGCGTAGAAGCCATTTTGTGGCCAAACAGGCATCGTGATGTTGCACAATAGTATACAATGAAGATACGTCTGCTGTTGCAAGTAGTGTTCTCCCTTCACATACGGGCACTGTATCCAAGAGTTGCAGAATGTGTTTGGTATCTTTAAGGTAGGCTGGTGTGGTTTGAACCACAGGCTGTATAAAATAATCAATATACTGTCCCATCCTTGAGGACAGGGAGTCTATCCCATTAACTATGGGCCTCCCTGGGGGATTGTCTTTTGATTTATGAATCTTTGGGATAGTGTATATTACTGGTATTCTACATGCTTCTGGTATTAAATATTTCGATTCTTTTTTGTTAAGAATTCCTTTCTTACTTCCCAGATGTACAAGTAGTCCCAACTCTTTTTTATATTTCACGGTCGGGTTACCAAGTAATTTAATATAGGTGTTTCCATCCTGCAGCTGTCTATTCAATTCATTATGATACTGTTCTTTTGATTGTATCACAACCGCTCCTCCCTTATCCGCGGGGCGGATGACAATATCTTTCCTTTGTGTTAGCAGTTTAATGCCCTTCTTTATATGTATCGGGTCGTTCCTCTTTTTCAGTTTCAGAGACTCCAGGTCTTGTAAAACTAGCCGTTTGAAGACTTCAATATGTTGGTTCTTGGTAAGTTGTGGGTTATAGACTGAGTTGTTTCTCAAAGTGCTATGTAAGGGTGCATTGTCCTCATTGGATGGGGCATTCCGAGGGATGAAGGAATTATTCAGAATAGCTTTTTTGATAGTGAGTTTTCTCACATACTTCTGTATTCCAATGTAGGTTTCAAATTTATTTAGGTTTTTTGTAGGGGCATGTTTCAAACCTTTATCCAAAACTGACAGTTCTTCTGCAGTAATGGATTTCCCACTAAGGTTTACAACATTTTCTCCAACTACTCTCTTTTGCGCTTGGACTCTCTTTCCCGCTCTATTGCCTCTCTTTGTTCGGGACTTAGCCTGTTTTCTTGAGGTCTTCTTGGAGAGTTGTACGGGTCTTGTCTTCGAGGAGAATAATCTCTCCTCTCCCGGTCTAAAAAAGCCCTTTGTGCATTATAGTCATATTGGCTCTGGTAAGGTCGTTGGTCATAATACGATTCTTGGTGGTTCCTAATGGGTTCAAATCTATTATAGGTATGTATGGGAGTTCTATCATATCCTCCATGATAGTCATAATGTTGTGGTAGTCCTCTATAATCTGTTTGATTGGTTTGATTATTTTGCCCATTGTTCTGGGGTTTCTTAAATGGTTTTTTGAAGGGTTTCTTCCCTGTTTTCTTTGGTGTACGTTGTCCCTGATTCCCATTATACGGCTGATCATAATAGGGTCTGCCATAATGGGGGGGTTCATAGTACGGTCTATTAACCTCAGGTTGAACATCCCTTTCTTCTATTCTGGATTCAGCACGACTAGCTATAAGTGTTGGATCAAGTATCCTCACTTCTCTCTCTGGTGTTGAGTATGTCGAGTTGGGCTGTGTTTGTTCGACCTTCTGTTGCCACTTGAACACAAGGTCTGACTTATAGTCACCGACATCACGTTGGTACTTTTTCATCTTCCGTTGTTGCACTTCTTGATCCTTGGCCATAAGATCTTTATTCAATTGTGTAGCTAGTTTTTTGAAATCCTCTGAGTCTTTCTGTGGTTCTATTTTGGATTTCAACTCCTCAATCTGTTTATCTAGACTCCGTACTTTTCGTTGCTTGCGTTTCAACAGAAACTTCAAGCCTTCCACACTTCTACTATTAAAAAATTCAAACCATTCGTCCATAGACTCCTTGTCAATCAGACCATCATTTGGGGGGAGTTCCCATCTGAGTCGCCGGGGGACAATATTTTCTCTTATATATCTGTCAAAGGTGTTAATGTCCCACCAAAGACTGACCTTTTTCTCCATATGGTGACCTAGCTTCCTAACTAAGCTTTCAAGGTCCATATTACGTGTTCTGTTCTGAGGGTTAAATACATCATCAAGGTTCACTTTTCTATTTTCAACAAATGAAAAGACATCCATAGTGGCAGCACAGGTGAATATGTAAATAAATAGTAACAAAATCAAAAAAGAGCCTCCGCGCTACTGTAGACTCCTAAACAGTAATAACCCAAAACAGATACGGTGCTGCAAAACCTAATAGTGTTTACAATACACAAATCAGAAATCATATATATAGGGGTTCTGCGCGAACCAACACAGTGATAAAAAGGTAAAATAATCTAGACATATAAATATATATGTAGTGAATGTGAACAAAGAAGGTGGGATAGTGAGTGCTCACACTTTCCAAAATCAAATATGTGTAAGTGTAACCTCGAAAAGAATAAAATAATCAAATATATTAATTAAATTAATTAAGTGGTTAAATAATTTGAGCAAACAGTCCAAAAAAGTGAGGTGATCAAAAAATATAATATATAAAATAGAACGTATGGAATATAAAAAATGAGGTGAAAAAATGAATGAGAAAAGTGAATAAAAAGTGTCCCAATAATGGTGTGCCAAGCTGTCAAATGGTGGCCGCAGTGTAGCTGGATATCCACTAAACGGGTTGTTGACAGATGTATAATTCACTCCCTCACCAGGCTCCCAGAACTCTTACCTCAAACCATAAATAAATGTGCATCCAATAGATATTGAATCACCATAGAGATCTTCTCTCTTGTTAGTATCAGCTGGAACGTCTCCTTGGCCACTTCCTAATACAGCTCCAGTACAGGGAAAAGAAAGGAACACAAGGGCTCCAATAGTGTAATATTGTAAGACTCAGGGGGAATTTATTAAGGAAAAAACCTGTGCTTACATCAAAACATAAAAACGAGTGCAGTGAATAAACATACGAGCGGCGTCTTCAGCGCCGGCTTACGTCACTCCAGGTGTACGCTCTGACCAATCCCTACGCGTTACGACACGGGATCACGTGTCTTCATCTGGGGAACCTGATTGGTAGGACGGCTAATGTTTATATGTATCCAAAACCGGAAGTAGCGGAGCGGCCATTTTATTGTAGCCCGCTATATGTTATGGGCCAGGCTAATATTGTAAGCAAAGTGGCGTCAGATGTCATTCGTATTGGCTGCATATCTGCTAATATATCCAAATACAGATGAATAAGAATGCCAGCAAAGTGACATTGCTCAACAGAGCAAACTGCTGAATAAAGAACGTTTTAATAAAACCATTAGACGATAAGTAAATGACTATAGGATAATAGGGCATCACCCTAGTAATGGGTAGATCTATTCCAAGCCAGTACTCCTCGCATACATCCAAAATAAAATATATTATGACATATATAAAATGTGTATATACAAATCCATATTACGGTATGTATATAACATATACATAAAAATGCATAAGATAAATGCACGAATAAAAGGTTAAAATAAAGGAATAAAATATTAAAATATAGAGATAAGAGGGTGGTGAACCCAAAATATGGTGAACGAACACCTGGTTTAACGTAATTACAACAATAGCTACATAGCTTAATGGTGTGAATCAATGCAATCCTATAATTAATAGAAATATAGATGAAAATAGACAAAGCTAATTCATAATGTGACCAAGGTAATTAAAAATGACTATACGATATCAGGGTCAGAAATTGCTGAGGAAGCAGTTGAGGTCGAATTCAACATTCATTCCTCCTGGTACAAGTGTACGCAAACAATGAATCCATTTTGATTCACTTTGGCTAATCATTCTAATCTTATGGCTCCCCCTCCAAGATGGATTGTATTTTTCGATCCCCCAAAATTGCAATTGGGTCGGGTCTCTATTATGTATCTGATCGAAATGCCTTGAGACATTGTGCTTCGGGAAACCTTTTATTATATTTTCGACATGCTCTTTAATTCTGACTTTCAGAGCTCTCTTTGTCCTTCCCACATATTGGAGGTTGCAGCTACATTGTAGCACATATACGACACCCTCGGTATGGCACCCAATAAAGTCTTTAATGACATGAGTCTCGCCCGTATTTGTTGCTACAAATTCTGTTTTTTTCCCCTGAAATCTATGTGACTTTCGGCATGCATAGCACCCCTTGCATGGGTAAAAACCTTTCCCAGAAAAGAAGGTATATCCAGGTTTCGGTGGGGGTTCGACTACTGTTTTCACAACTAGATTTCTCAGAGTAGGTGCTCTCTTATACAGAATCCTTGGTTTGTCAGGGAGGATTTGTTTCAAGTCTTTATCATTTTTCAAGATGTGCCAGTGTCTCTTTATCAGCTTGGCAACATCCTTATGTTGAGAGTTGTAATTCAAAATAAGACCCGGTGCTGCTTGTTGATAGGTGGATTTTTCTTTATTCTCTAACATCGTTTTTCTATCCATTCTTCCCACAGTATCTATTTGATTTTTTATCCAAGATTCCTCATAGCCTTTTTCTCTGAACCTTGAACCAATAATCTCTGCTTGCACTCTATAGTCACTCTCTCTGGAACAGTTTCTCCTCATTCTTACAAGTTGTCCCCTAGGGATATTAAAAAGCCATGGTTTAAAATGGCAACTGTCCATCGAGAGATAACTATTCGTATCAACATTCTTGAAATGTGTTTTGGTTATTATCTTATCCTTTTCTACACTAATAGTTAGATCTAAAAAGTCAATAGATTTCTCATCAATCTTCCATACCAGGGTAATGTTCTTATCATTCCTATTGAGTGATTCTAGGAAGTTTTCCAGGCTTTCTCGACTGCCAGTCCACAGAATGATAATATCATCTATATATCTCTTATAGAGTGATAATTCCGTGGGGGTATTTTCATAAATGGCGGTTTCCTCCCATAGTGCCATAAAAGCATTTGCCACACTGGGTGCAAATTTTGCCCCCATGGCTATACCGATAGCCTGTTTAAAATATGTCTGATCGTACCAGAAATAGTTACACTTGAGGCAGAAATCAAGACATTTGATGAGAAATTTCCTCTGTTTACAGATAAGGTTGCTATATTTGCGTAGAAGCCATTTTGTGGCCAAACAGGCATCGTGATGTTGCACAATAGTATACAATGAAGATACGTCTGCTGTTGCAAGTAGTGTTCTCCCTTCACATGCGGGCACTGTATCCAAGAGTTGCAGAATGTGTTTGGTATCTTTAAGGTAGGCTGGTGTGGTTTGAACCACAGGCTGTATAAAATAATCAATATACTGTCCCATCCTTGAGGACAGGGAGTCTATCCCATTAACTATGGGCCTCCCTGGGGGATTGTCTTTTGATTTATGAATCTTTGGGATAGTGTATATTACTGGTATTCTACATGCTTCTGGTATTAAATATTTCGATTCTTTTTTGTTAAGAATTCCTTTCTTACTTCCCAGATGTACAAGTAGTCCCAACTCTTTTTTATATTTCACGGTCGGGTTACCAAGTAATTTAATATAGGTGTTTCCATCCTGCAGCTGTCTATTCAATTCATTATGATACTGTTCTTTTGATTGTATCACAACCGCTCCTCCCTTATCCGCGGGGCGGATGACAATATCTTTCCTTTGTGTTAGCAGTTTAATGCCCTTCTTTATATGTATCGGGTCGTTCCTCTTTTTCAGTTTCAGAGACTCCAGGTCTTGTAAAACTAGCCGTTTGAAGACTTCAATATGTTGGTTCTTGGTAAGTTGTGGGTTATAGACTGAGTTGTTTCTCAAAGTGCTATGTAAGGGTGCATTGTCCTCATTGGATGGGGCATTCCGAGGGATGAAGGAATTATTCAGAATAGCTTTTTTGATAGTGAGTTTTCTCACATACTTCTGTATTCCAATGTAGGTTTCAAATTTATTTAGGTTTTTTGTAGGGGCATGTTTCAAACCTTTATCCAAAACTGACAGTTCTTCTGCAGTAATGGATTTCCCACTAAGGTTTACAACATTTTCTCCAACTACTCTCTTTTGCGCTTGGACTCTCTTTCCCGCTCTATTGCCTCTCTTTGTTCGGGACTTAGCCTGTTTTCTTGAGGTCTTCTTGGAGAGTTGTACGGGTCTTGTCTTCGAGGAGAATAATCTCTCCTCTCCCGGTCTAAAAAAGCCCTTTGTGCATTATAGTCATATTGGCTCTGGTAAGGTCGTTGGTCATAATACGATTCTTGGTGGTTCCTAATGGGTTCAAATCTATTATAGGTATGTATGGGAGTTCTATCATATCCTCCATGATAGTCATAATGTTGTGGTAGTCCTCTATAATCTCTTTGATTGGTTTGATTATTTTGCCCATTGTTCTGGGGTTTCTTAAATGGTTTTTTGAAGGGTTTCTTCCCTGTTTTCTTTGGTGTACGTTGTCCCTGATTCCCATTATACGGCTGATCATAATAGGGTCTGCCATAATGGGGGGGTTCATAGTACGGTCTATTAACCTCAGGTTGAACATCCCTTTCTTCTATTCTGGATTCAGCACGACTAGCTATAAGTGTTGGATCAAGTATCCTCACTTCTCTCTCTGGTGTTGAGTATGTCGAGTTGGGCTGTGTTTGTTCGACCTTCTGTTGCCACTTGAACACAAGGTCTGACTTATAGTCACCGACATCACGTTGGTACTTTTTCATCTTCCGTTGTTGCACTTCTTGATCCTTGGCCATAAGATCTTTATTCAATTGTGTAGCTAGTTTTTTGAAATCCTCTGAGTCTTTCTGTGGTTCTATTTTGGATTTCAACTCCTCAATCTGTTTATCTAGACTCCGTACTTTTCGTTGCTTGCGTTTCAACAGAAACTTCAAGCCTTCCACACTTCTACTATTAAAAAATTCAAACCATTCGTCCATAGACTCCTTGTCAATCAGACCATCATTTGGGGGGAGTTCCCATCTGAGTCGCCGGGGGACAATATTTTCTCTTATATATCTGTCAAAGGTGTTAATGTCCCACCAAAGACTGACCTTTTTCTCCATATGGTGACCTAGCTTCCTAACTAAGCTTTCAAGGTCCATATTACGTGTTCTGTTCTGAGGGTTAAATACATCATCAAGGTTCACTTTTCTATTTTCAACAAATGAAAAGACATCCATAGTGGCAGCACAGGTGAATATGTAAATAAATAGTAACAAAATCAAAAAAGAGCCTCCGCGCTACTGTAGACTCCTAAACAGTAATAACCCAAAACAGATACGGTGCTGCAAAACCTAATAGTGTTTACAATACACAAATCAGAAATCATATATATAGGGGTTCTGCGCGAACCAACACAGTGATAAAAAGGTAAAATAATCTAGACATATAAATATATATGTAGTGAATGTGAACAAAGAAGGTGGGATAGTGAGTGCTCACACTTTTATCTTATGCATTTTTATGTATATGTTATATACATACCGTAATATGGATTTGTATATACACATTTTATATATGTCATAATATATTTTATTTTGGATGTATGCGAGGAGTACTGGCTTGGAATAGATCTACCCATTACTAGGGTGATGCCCTATTATCCTATAGTCATTTACTTATCGTCTAATGGTTTTATTAAAACGTTCTTTATTCAGCAGTTTGCTCTGTTGAGCAATGTCACTTTGCTGGCATTCTTATTCATCTGTATTTGGATATATTAGCAGATATGCAGCCAATACGAATGACATCTGACGCCACTTTGCTTACAATATTAGCCTGGCCCATAACATATAGCGGGCTACAATAAAATGGCCGCTCCGCTACTTCCGGTTTTGGATACATATAAACATTAGCCGTCCTACCAATCAGGTTCCCCAGATGAAGACACGTGATCCCGTGTCGTAACGCGTAGGGATTGGTCAGAGCGTACACCTGGAGTGACGTAAGCCGGCGCTGAAGACGCCGCTCGTATGTTTATTCACTGCACTCGTTTTTATGTTTTGATGTAAGCACAGGTTTTTTCCTTAATAAATTCCCCCTGAGTCTTACAATATTACACTATTGGAGCCCTTGTGTTCCTTTCTTTTCCCTGTACTGGAGCTGTATTAGGAAGTGGCCAAGGAGACGTTCCAGCTGATACTAACAAGAGAGAAGATCTCTATGGTGATTCAATATCTATTGGATGCACATTTATTTATGGTTTGAGGTAAGAGTTCTGGGAGCCTGGTGAGGGAGTGAATTATACATCTGTCAACAACCCGTTTAGTGGATATCCAGCTACACTGCGGCCACCATTTGACAGCTTGGCACACCATTATTGGGACACTTTTTATTCACTTTTCTCATTCATTTTTTCACCTCATTTTTTATATTCCATACGTTCTATTTTATATATTATATTTTTTGATCACCTCACTTTTTTGGACTGTTTGCTCAAATTATTTAACCACTTAATTAATTTAATTAATATATTTGATTATTTTATTCTTTTCGAGGTTACACTTACACATATTTGATTTTGGAAAGTGTGAGCACTCACTATCCCACCTTCTTTGTTCACATTCACTACATATATATTTATATGTCTAGATTATTTTACCTTTTTATCACTGTGTTGGTTCGCGCAGAACCCCTATATATATGATTTCTGATTTGTGTATTGTAAACACTATTAGGTTTTGCAGCACCGTATCTGTTTTGGGTTATTACTGTTTAGGAGTCTACAGTAGCGCGGAGGCTCTTTTTTGATTTTGTTACTATTTATTTACATATTCACCTGTGCTGCCACTATGGATGTCTTTTCATTTGTTGAAAATAGAAAAGTGAACCTTGATGATGTATTTAACCCTCAGAACAGAACACGTAATATGGACCTTGAAAGCTTAGTTAGGAAGCTAGGTCACCATATGGAGAAAAAGGTCAGTCTTTGGTGGGACATTAACACCTTTGACAGATATATAAGAGAAAATATTGTCCCCCGGCGACTCAGATGGGAACTCCCCCCAAATGATGGTCTGATTGACAAGGAGTCTATGGACGAATGGTTTGAATTTTTTAATAGTAGAAGTGTGGAAGGCTTGAAGTTTCTGTTGAAACGCAAGCAACGAAAAGTACGGAGTCTAGATAAACAGATTGAGGAGTTGAAATCCAAAATAGAACCACAGAAAGACTCAGAGGATTTCAAAAAACTAGCTACACAATTGAATAAAGATCTTATGGCCAAGGATCAAGAAGTGCAACAACGGAAGATGAAAAAGTACCAACGTGATGTCGGTGACTATAAGTCAGACCTTGTGTTCAAGTGGCAACAGAAGGTCGAACAAACACAGCCCAACTCGACATACTCAACACCAGAGAGAGAAGTGAGGATACTTGATCCAACACTTATAGCTAGTCGTGCTGAATCCAGAATAGAAGAAAGGGATGTTCAACCTGAGGTTAATAGACCGTACTATGAACCCCCCCATTATGGCAGACCCTATTATGATCAGCCGTATAATGGGAATCAGGGACAACGTACACCAAAGAAAACAGGGAAGAAACCCTTCAAAAAACCATTTAAGAAACCCCAGAACAATGGGCAAAATAATCAAACCAATCAAAGAGATTATAGAGGACTACCACAACATTATGACTATCATGGAGGATATGATAGAACTCCCATACATACCTATAATAGATTTGAACCCATTAGGAACCACCAAGAATCGTATTATGACCAACGACCTTACCAGAGCCAATATGACTATAATGCACAAAGGGCTTTTTTAGACCGGGAGAGGAGAGATTATTCTCCTCGAAGACAAGACCCGTACAACTCTCCAAGAAGACCTCAAGAAAACAGGCTAAGTCCCGAACAAAGAGAGGCAATAGAGCGGGAAAGAGAGTCCAAGCGCAAAAGAGAGTAGTTGGAGAAAATGTTGTAAACCTTAGTGGGAAATCCATTACTGCAGAAGAACTGTCAGTTTTGGATAAAGGTTTGAAACATGCCCCTACAAAAAACCTAAATAAATTTGAAACCTACATTGGAATACAGAAGTATGTGAGAAAACTCACTATCAAAAAAGCTATTCTGAATAATTCCTTCATCCCTCGGAATGCCCCATCCAATGAGGACAATGCACCCTTACATAGCACTTTGAGAAACAACTCAGTCTATAACCCACAACTTACCAAGAACCAACATATTGAAGTCTTCAAACGGCTAGTTTTACAAGACCTGGAGTCTCTGAAACTGAAAAAGAGGAACGACCCGATACATATAAAGAAGGGCATTAAACTGCTAACACAAAGGAAAGATATTGTCATCCGCCCCGCGGATAAGGGAGGAGCGGTTGTGATACAATCAAAAGAACAGTATCATAATGAATTGAATAGACAGCTGCAGGATGGAAACACCTATATTAAATTACTTGGTAACCCGACCGTGAAATATAAAAAAGAGTTGGGACTACTTGTACATCTGGGAAGTAAGAAAGGAATTCTTAACAAAAAAGAATCGAAATATTTAATACCAGAAGCATGTAGAATACCAGTAATATACACTATCCCAAAGATTCATAAATCAAAAGACAATCCCCCAGGGAGGCCCATAGTTAATGGGATAGACTCCCTGTCCTCAAGGATGGGACAGTATATTGATTATTTTATACAGCCTGTGGTTCAAACCACACCAGCCTACCTTAAAGATACCAAACACATTCTGCAACTCTTGGATACAGTGCCCGTATGTGAAGGGAGAACACTACTTGCAACAGCAGACGTATCTTCATTGTATACTATTGTGCAACATCACGATGCCTGTTTGGCCACAAAATGGCTTCTACGCAAATATAGCAACCTTATCTGTAAACAGAGGAAATTTCTCATCAAATGTCTTGATTTCTGCCTCAAGTGTAACTATTTCTGGTACGATCAGACATATTTTAAACAGGCTATCGGTATAGCCATGGGGGCAAAATTTGCACCCAGTGTGGCAAATGCTTTTATGGCACTATGGGAGGAAACCGCCATTTATGAAAATACCCCCACGGAATTATCACTCTATAAGAGATATATAGATGATATTATCATTCTGTGGACTGGCAGTCGAGAAAGCCTGGAAAACTTCCTAGAATCACTCAATAGGAATGATAAGAACATTACCCTGGTATGGAAGATTGATGAGAAATCTATTGACTTTTTAGATCTAACTATTAGTGTAGAAAAGGATAAGATAATAACCAAAACACATTTCAAGAATGTTGATACGAATAGTTATCTCTCGATGGACAGTTGCCATTTTAAACCATGGCTTTTTAATATCCCTAGGGGACAACTTGTAAGAATGAGGAGAAACTGTTCCAGAGAGAGTGACTATAGAGTGCAAGCAGAGATTATTGGTTCAAGGTTCAGAGAAAAAGGCTATAAGGAATCTTGGATAAAAAATCAAATAGATACTGTGGGAAGAATGGATAGAAAAACGATGTTAGAGAATAAAGAAAAATCCACCTATCAACAAGCAGCACCGGGTCTTATTTTGAATTACAACTCTCAACATAAGGATGTTGCCAAGCTGATAAAGAGACACTGGCACATCTTGAAAAATGATAAAGACTTGAAACAAATCCTCCCTGACAAACCAAGGATTCTGTATAAGAGAGCACCTACTCTGAGAAATCTAGTTGTGAAAACAGTAGTCGAACCCCCACCGAAACCTGGATATACCTTCTTTTCTGGGAAAGGTTTTTACCCATGCAAGGGGTGCTATGCATGCCGCAAGTCACATAGATTTCAGGGGAAAAAAACAGAATTTGTAGCAACAAATACGGGCGAGACTCATGTCATTAAAGACTTTATTGGGTGCCATACCGAGGGTGTCGTATATGTGCTACAATGTAGCTGCAACCTCCAATATGTGGGAAGGACAAAGAGAGCTCTGAAAGTCAGAATTAAAGAGCATGTCGAAAATATAATAAAAGGTTTCCCGAAGCACAATGTCTCAAGGCATTTCGATCAGATACATAATAGAGACCCGACCCAATTGCAATTTTGGGGGATCGAAAAATACAATCCATCTTGGAGGGGGAGCCATAAGATTAGAATGATTAGCCAAAGTGAATCAAAATGGATTCATTGTTTGCGTACACTTGTACCAGGAGGAATGAATGTTGAATTCGACCTCAACTGCTTCCTCAGCAATTTCTGACCCTGATATCGTATAGTCATTTTTAATTACCTTGGTCACATTATGAATTAGCTTTGTCTATTTTCATCTATATTTCTATTAATTATAGGATTGCATTGATTCACACCATTAAGCTATGTAGCTATTGTTGTAATTACGTTAAACCAGGTGTTCGTTCACCATATTTTGGGTTCACCACCCTCTTATCTCTATATTTTATTCCTTTATTTTAACCTTTTATTCGTGCATTTATCTTATGCATTTTTATGTATATGTTATATACATACCGTAATATGGATTTGTATATACACATTTTATATATGTCATAATATATTTTATTTTGGATGTATGCGAGGAGTACTGGCTTGGAATAGATCTACCCATTACTAGGGTGATGCCCTATTATCCTATAGTCATTTACTTATCGTCTAATGGTTTTATTAAAACGTTCTTTATTCAGCAGTTTGCTCTGTTGAGCAATGTCACTTTGCTGGCATTCTTATTCATCTGTATTTGGATATATTAGCAGATATGCAGCCAATACGAATGACATCTGACGCCACTTTGCTTACAATATTAGCCTGGCCCATAACATATAGCGGGCTACAATAAAATGGCCGCTCCGCTACTTCCGGTTTTGGATACATATAAACATTAGCCGTCCTACCAATCAGGTTCCCCAGATGAAGACACGTGATCCCGTGTCGTAACGCGTAGGGATTGGTCAGAGCGTACACCTGGAGTGACGTAAGCCGGCGCTGAAGACGCCGCTCGTATGTTTATTCACTGCACTCGTTTTTATGTTTTGATGTAAGCACAGGTTTTTTCCTTAATAAATTCCCCCTGAGTCTTACAATATTACACTATTGGAGCCCTTGTGTTCCTTTCTTTTCCCTGTACTGGAGCTGTATTAGGAAGTGGCCAAGGAGACGTTCCAGCTGATACTAACAAGAGAGAAGATCTCTATGGTGATTCAATATCTATTGGATGCACATTTATTTATGGTTTGAGGTAAGAGTTCTGGGAGCCTGGTGAGGGAGTGAATTATACATCTGTCAACAACCCGTTTAGTGGATATCCAGCTACACTGCGGCCACCATTTGACAGCTTGGCACACCATTATTGGGACACTTTTTATTCACTTTTCTCATTCATTTTTTCACCTCATTTTTTATATTCCATACGTTCTATTTTATATATTATATTTTTTGATCACCTCACTTTTTTGGACTGTTTGCTCAAATTATTTAACCACTTAATTAATTTAATTAATATATTTGATTATTTTATTCTTTTCGAGGTTACACTTACACATATTTGATTTTGGAAAGTGTGAGCACTCACTATCCCACCTTCTTTGTTCACATTCACTACATATATATTTATATGTCTAGATTATTTTACCTTTTTATCACTGTGTTGGTTCGCGCAGAACCCCTATATATATGTCTGTTCTGTACTGCAGCCTCCAAATATGTGCTCTCTGGCTCCACCTGCTGCAATATATATATATATCTACATCCTCTTAAATGGCTGAAAATCACAACAGGGCTACATTCTCCCCCTACTTAAAGTCTTTGGGGTCCCCCCCAAAGGGTAAACTGTATTTGTAAGTTCTACAGACAATATATACAGTATGAAAGGCACATATAAAGTTTATACTAGACCATCTGAATACCTTTACTGCGCATAGATAGATGCAGTCTATGACAACGTCTAGCAAGTGGAGGGGGCAGAGGAACACTCCACCAAGGTGTGCTGATGGTCGGGATTGGACACAAGTCCTTTGATACCTCTGTGGTTAGGGTGGACACTTTGGGTGATCTGCGTACAGTAGTGATAGCTTCCTCTGTGCTGTTCCCTGGTGAGTCATAAGTGAGTCTCTGAGGAGGTCGCACCAGTCGTTTGGACCTTGATTCTAGAAACCCGGATGGGCCTTCATCTGCTGAGTCCTCTTCTACTTGCTGTGTTAACTGAGGGAATTCAGTTTCCTTTTCAACTAGCTCAACAGGGGTATCTTCTAGCACTGAGGTTTCCGGCAAGAGACTTTCCACTTGAGAGGGTTCAGAATTATCCTCGTTTGCTTGAGGCACAAATTCAGGGGCATCTGGTCTCAGATTGCTCAAATCCGGCTCAGGAGTCATAATAGTTGGATGAACATCCATAGGTTCAGATGGCCACATCCAACTCGGACACACATCTTCCTCATCGCTGTCGTCCTCACTTTCTCTTGTAGAAGGTGGCTGTTGGGACCGAGTAACAGGTGCTTGACGGGAAGTGGATGGAATGGGTGAAGGAGACTCATCTCTATCTGGTACCCGCACAGCTTCATTCAGAGGTAGGAGATGATTCCGATGCCAATTCTTCAGTGGCCCGGTCTTTCCCTCTGGTCGAATCTGGTACACTGGCAGGCCAGGCAATTGTTTACAGACGATGTAGATCTGAGAACTCCATCTATCAGCTAGTTTGTGTCTGGCCGAAGCACCCAAATTTCTTAATAGAACTCGATCACCTGGCTGTAAATCCTGTACCCGAACCCTCAAGTCATAGTTCCGTTTGTTTCTTTGTTCTCTACTCCCGGATGTCAAACGGGCCTTCTCAAATGCAGAAGCCAGGTTTCTCCTCAGTCTATCCACATAACCCTGGTGAGAGGCAATAGACGTCTGGTCAAGGGAGAGGCCAAAAGCTAAATCTACTGGTAATCGGGCTTCTCTTCCAAACATGAGGCGGTACGGTGAGTATCCTGTAACATCACTTTCTGTGCTATTGTAAGCATGCACAATGGTAGAGATATGCCGACTCCAGTGCTGTTTCTCCCTGATCGACAGTGTTCCCAACATATTGAGCAGAGTCCGATTGAATCTCTCCGGTTGTGCATCACCCTGGGGGTGATAGGGGGAGGTTCTTGACTTCTGAATCCCCAATAGATCCAAGAGCTGCCTGATGAGTCGACTTTCAAAGTCTCTGCCTTGATCAGAATGGATCCTCTGAGGTAGACCATAATGAACAAAGAACTTTTCTACTAGGACTTTGGCTACAGTAGGAGCACGTTGATCTTTGGTTGGAAAAGCTTGAGCATAACGGGTAAAGTGGTCTGTCACCACTAGGATATTTCCCTGTCCACTAGTGTCAGGCTCTAAGCACAGGAAGTCAATACACACCAGGTCCATAGGCCCTTGACTCTGTAGATGGCTCATTGGAGCAGTCCTAGAAGGTAAAGTTTTCCTCTGGATACATCTTAGACAGGAATGGCAGTAGCTTTCAACTTCGGTTCTCATGCAGGGCCAATAGAATCTGTCTCGGACCAGTTTAAAAGTTCTCTCTGCTCCTAAGTGACCATGGTCATCATGCAAAGCTTTCAGCACATTTTCTCTATGCTTCTCTGGGAGGAACAACTGCTGCTTTTCTTCTAAGTCATCCGAGGGGCCCCTTCGGTAGACCACCCCGTCTAGCAGTTTCAACCGTTCCCACTCTTTGTGGACCAGACGAGCCTCTTTTGGTGAATCAGTTAGTAGGAGCCCTCTTTGACCCGCTTTCATTGCTCTCAGAGTTAACCCGATCAAAGGATCTTCAGCCTGATCTACTCTCAGGTCCTTCTTCGTAAAAGTAGGCAGGCCCTCACTCCTCAGCTGTGTAGGGTTACAATACATTTTAGGGACACCGGCAGCCATGACTCCTATGGCCTCTGCTCCAATCATTCCTTTGGTTCGGCACTCCACCCCTTGGCATAGGGCCTGAACTCCATCTGGAGTCAAATGAGTCCACTCTGTTTCTGGGACCCCTGTGCTATAGGGTCTCCTGGATAAGGCATCCGCGTCTTGGTTATTGACCCCAGGGCGATATTTGAGGCTGAAGCGGAATCCTGACAGGGCAGCCAACCACCGGTGCCCAGTGGCATCCAGTTTGGCCGTAGTGAGAATGTAAGTGAGTGGGTTGTTGTCAGTTCTGACCACGAAATTGGCCCCGTACAGGTAGTCTTTTAGTTTGTCCACCACTGTCCACTTCAAGGCCAGGAACTCCAACTTGTGAGTGGGGTAATTCTTTTCAGAAGGGGTGAGACCCCGACTCACATATGCCACCGGTCTCAGGAGGCCATCATATTCCTGGTATAGTACTCCTCCTAGCCCTTCTCTGCTAGCATCCACATGTAGTTCATAAGGCTTGGCAGGATCAGCGTAGGCAAGGACAGGAGCCTGTGTTAGACTTCCTTTCAATTGGAGGAAAGCTTTTTCACATTGGTCGGTCCATTCCTCCTGGATTGATTCACGAGGCTTCCTAGTTCCGTGGGCTGATGAACCCGGCTCAAAGGACATTGATTCATCTTCTGCTCCTTCCATTCTTAGAAGCGTGTTCAGAGGCTGAGCTATCTTGGCAAACCCCTCTACGAACCTCCTATAGTATGAGCAGAATCCTAGGAAGGACCGGAGTTCAGTAATATTACGAGGTCTCGGCCATGAAGCCACAGCTTCCAACTTCTTAGGATCAGTTGATATGCCTTCTGCTGAAACAACATGTCCCAGGTACGTGACTGAAGGCAGACAGAACTGACACTTCTCTAAGGAAAGTTTCAATCCTTCTTCATGCAGCCGCTTCAAGACCTTTTCCAACCGCTGCTCATGTTCTTCCAGTGTTCTTCCGAAGACTATTAGGTCATCTAGATACACTAGTACCTCGATCAGGTGCATGTCTCCCACCGTCTTTTCCATTAGTCGTTGGAAAGTTGCTGGGGCTCCTGTGAGGCCTTGGGGCATTCTATTAAACTCAAAGAATCCCAGTGGACAGATGAAAGCAGTCTTCTCTTTATCTTCAGGATGCATGGGTATCTGGTGATATCCACTTCGCAGGTCAAGTACACTAAACCACTTTGCTCCTGACAGACACTGTAAGGCATCTTCTATTCGAGGAGTAGTGTATTGGTCGGGAATGGTTCTTTGGTTGAGTGTGCGGTAGTCTATGCACAAACGGATGGAACCGTTTTTCTTGCGAACTACCACGATGGGTGAGGCATAAGGACTCCTGGATTCTTGGATTATCCTGGTCCTTTTCAATTCAGCCAGCTGTTCCCTTAGGTCATCTAGATCTCCCAATGGGACTCGCCGTGACCTTTCTCGAAAGGGCTTGTCATCTTGGAGGCGAACGCGGTGCTGAGTGCTCCTAGCACACCCCACATCAAACTCATCCTTGGAGAATAAATCTTGCCACTTGAGGAGCTGAGACTGAATTCGCTTCTTCCACTCAGGCGAGACAGGGGCATCTTTAGGATAGAATCGTTCAGCTGGGATCTCTCTGTCTACTCCATCTATCAATTCAGTGGGTGAGAGGGGTGTGGCAGTGGCCACTTGTCCAATCGGCATCCGTGCCTTCAAGGTCACTGGGGAGTCTGACACATTGCATACACTTACAGAGACTCTCCCACGGGCCCGCTGTAGAGCTCTGGTGGATATTATCTCAGGCACCAATTCCACTCCAGATCTCTTCATATTTCTGGGATCAGTTTCCAGGACCACATAGGGGCCTGGTTGTGACCAATTCAACTTGACTGAGGCCCGGAAACTAGTCATTTCTCCTGGCTGTAAGACCTTCTCTGCTCTTTCTAATCTCCAAAGCCGTCCTACTTCTGCAGGGGCCCTCTGTTCTTGAATAATCCGCTGGTAGATTGGCCGCAACATCGGGTGCATCTCCTCTGAAGTAGAACTCTCTTCCGTCACTAATGGAGTTATAAGGCGTCTCACCAAGTCAGTATTTGTTCCCACAATCATAGAACTTCGATTAGCTCCTGGTGGGCGGGGACATACAATGGCTAAGGCGTCACAGACCCCTGGTTGTCCAACAGTTGCCGAACTGAACTCCAGCTTCACTTGTTGACACCCATCATATGGAAGCTTCTGAGTCCCAATACCCCAGATTTCGAGATCCTCTAACTCCATCAGGGGTAGATGCTTCAAATGCTTCTGGTAGAAGTCCCGGTAAATCAGTGTTACTTGAGCACCTGAATCGAGGAGAGCCTTTGTGTAAACCCCTTCTACTTGAACTGGGATAATGGGTGAAGGGCCTATCAACTGGTCAGGGAACTTCTTCGGAGTAGTAGAAGGCATAGACCCAGTCGGCTGCACTCTAGCCCTCTTCCTCGCTTGTGGTGGTTGTTTTCTTCCCCCTTTCGGGTGTTTAGGTTGTGGGTGTGCCTTGCCTCCCTCTGACACAGGACCAGACGCCAGGGGAGGGGATCTTTTTGTCGTAGCAGGTGAGGCTCTGGGTAAAGACTTGGGCCTCTTATTGGTATCCTGGGAATCAGAGCAGTCTTCAGTAGTTGGGCACCCAGTTTGCTCCCTCACTGGGGCCCTCTGTAGTTTCCCGCCGGTCGATAACTTCCTCTTGAATTCGATGGGCTCGGACAGGTATTTCGGTAATGACCCACTCCTCCGCAATTATAGCAGATGTTTGACGGTTTCTTGATAGGCACCACCTGAGTAGTAGATTCAGGAACTGGTTCTGAAGTGACTTTTTCAAGGGGCGACTTGACACCTGCAGACAATAGGGTTAGCATTTGCATCAGCTGGGAAACTTGAGCCTTTAATTGCTCCACTTCTGAATTCCCATTCGACACATTGAGCGTTCGAACCTCAGCAGGAAATGAAAATCCTGAGCCCTTCTTTTTCTCCTCTAGGATAGCCTCTTCCTCCCTTACCATCTTAATGAGATCAGAGTATTGCAAAGAGGTACCCCCTTGTAAGGTCTTCAACTGGATCCAGATGGGATCGGAACTCAGAGCGCCTCTCAGGATCTGTTTCATTCTAACTTGATCCATATCCCTGGCTTCTATTCCTTTCTTTAGTACAATCTGGTATAGCATTTTGTTTAGTCGTCGAATATACTCGGAAAGTTGCTCATTTTCCCGTTGAAACATGTGTTCAAATAGGAAGATTAGATCTGTAGCTTTCTCTGTGCGCCCAAACTCATCTTGTAGCATGCGAAGATAGTCATATGCTGTACAAGACTCCTGACTGAATTTGAATTCTGATGGCTTCTGCTGCAACGCCTTTCAGACTTTCAGTAATGCGTTGTTTCTTTTGAGCCTCTGGAACATCCCATTCTTCCAGTGCTTGCATAGCCTGTTCCATCCAGGTTTCATACTCTTCTTCTCCAGGAGGTACAGGCTGCACTCCAGAAAAAATTCTCAACTTCCTGTAGCCATAGTTCACAGATGGCGAGGACATTTTTCTAACGCTCTCTACCAGTTTTCCTATGTCCATGAAGAAGGAAGCTGGGGGGTAGTTAGTGGTTGGTACAGAAGTGGTAGTTACTTCCACTGTGTCTGACATGGCCTGGCTTGGTCCCTCCAGACAACTTGCTGAGGTGAGTAGAGGGAATAACCGTGCTTTAACTTCTCCGGCTAGCTGGATGCTATCACCCTGGAAGCAGGTTGGGACTCCTTTCTTCCATTCTAGTAGGGCATAGGTATGGGAGACTTTTTGATCTATTTTCGTGTCTATTACAAACACTTTCTGGTCGGGTGCTAGTGTAGTTACTGCTTGATGGATCTGTTCCTCTGTCCATTTGTCAGCAGGAATGTCCATTACTATACTCAGCCCTAATTGGCCATTTTGTTCTTTGCACCACTCTGCTGCGGTGTTTGGATCCATTGCTGGCTCGTTTGTGCGGTTATCACTTTGCGAGAGGTATCAGAAGAAATCCCGGACGAGCCCCCACGTGTAGCGCTCACCCCCGAAGGAGCCGCTGAATTATCGGGTCTTCTGTCTCACCTCTGTGACACACCACAAACAATGAATCCACAGCACACCAGCACACCTTGTGAAGTTTTATAACAGATTTAATGACTGTGGGATAGAGCAAAAGCCCTTAATGTCTCCCCACTCTAATATAATACAACTAATAACAGAATGAGATAATACGTTTAGATTGAATGCGATGAACAGTAATATATCTATATACTTAGCAGTATCGACCCCACCCTAAACTACTGGCCAGTAGTACTGTCCTAGGCTAGCCAACGTTGGGGCCCTGGATGTATGACAGATGTAGGAAATACACTTGTTGCAATGGCCAAAGGCCGCTCACCACATCCAATGTCTCTTTGGGGAAGGAGGATGGTTGTCTGCGGAAGCGAGTGTCCCTCTTTCCTCAGACCGACGTCTGTGAAATGGATGCAGTCTTTTAAAGCCTCCGGCAGGACATCTCAGATCGTCTAGGGGCCGTCTGGGGAATCTGGCAATAACCTCCGTCAGCTGTACTCACTCAGTTGGGCAGGCTGGATTACTCCGGTGGCTGGATCGGCCCTGCGACCAGGCCTCAGTTCGATCGCTCAAAACACAGTCTCTCTCTGTTTCAGTAGACGAACATCAGTCTCTCCAAGAACTATAGCATAGAGCCTGTGTCTCAGTGGCAAACACACAGCTCTGACACAAGCTGTCTTAAATCACTCTGTGATGCAGATCTGTGTTCCCTGGTCACTGTTCCAGACTCCCTCTCCTCACTACTTCCTCCTGACTCCCCTCTCTCCTGGAACTTCCTGTCTCCAAGCCTCCTGGGAAAAATGCAGTTATCCAGCCCCTTGCTGTAGAAATGTATCTCTATGTCTGTTCTGTACTGCAGCCTCCAAATATGTGCTCTCTGGCTCCACCTGCTGCAATATATATATATATATCTACATCCTCTTAAATGGCTGAAAATCACAACAGGGCTACACAGTCATGCAGTTAAAAAATCGCCTTGAATCTAATGTGCCGGCCGGTACACAAAACTCTCAGGCACCCGTCCACTGGGGTAACGTTTGGAGCTTCTTGGGTGACGACAGCACGCCGCTCCGCCCTACGTCTGTTTCGTAAAATATTACTTCTTCCAGGGGCACGGGCAGTGCGCTGCGTCACCTCTATATATATGAACACAAATAAACCAAGCCTCGCTCTGGTTCATGGCCACCTCCCCAACCTGCACACATGACAGGAAAAAGGGCTACAATATGGCGCCCATTATCGCAGACATGCTGTGCAACCAAAGGTGGACAGGGCTCCAGCATAGCACTTGACACCATACCTGGCCCCACTATAGTTACCAGGAGTAGACAAAAGATATGTATCTAAACCTATTCTAGTGTTTACCTTAATTAAATCCGCGCCATGACGAGCAGCTAGGCTTTAGATACATATGTTTTGTCTACTCCGGGTGACTATAGTGGGGCCAGATATGGTGTCAAGTGCTATGCTGGAGCCCTGTCCACCTTTGGTTGCGCAGCATGTCTGCGATAATGGGGGGCCATATTGTAGACCTTTTTCCTGTCATGTGTGCAGGTTGGGGAGGTGGCCATGAACCAGAGTGAGGCTTGGTTTATTTGTGTTCATATATATGGAGGTGACGCAGCGCGCTGCCCGTGCCCCTGGAAGAAGTAATATTTTACGAAACGGACGTAGGGCGGAGCAGCGCGCTGTCGTCACCAAAGAAGCTCCAAACGTTCCCCCAGTGGACGGGTGCCTGAGAGTTTTGTGTACCGGCCGGCACATTAGATTCAAGGCGATTTTTTAACTGCATAAGTAAGTGCGATTTTAACTTTTTAATACATTTCCTACTCATTTAATACACTATGTGGAGCTGTTACTGTTTCTTACATGGTGGGCATTGATACCGGTGAAATTTTTTGTGAATGAGATCCATCAGGACCGTATATGCCTGAAACTGCGAAATTTGGACCTAATACATGCTGTTTCTGATCCCCTGTCATAAGGGATCGTGGAAATCTGGTAAGGAGCCAATCTATGGGCCAGATTCACAAAGAGTTACGCCGGCGTATCAGTAGATACGCTGACGTAACTCCGAATCTAAGCCCGTCGTATGTTTAAGTGTATTCTCAAACTGAGATACACTTAAACATGCCTAAGATATGACGGCCCGCACGTCGTATCTTAGGGTGCAATATTTACGCTGGCCGCTAGGTGGCGCTTCCATTGCAGTCGGCGTAGAATATGCAAATGAGTTGTTACGTCGATTCACGAACGTACGCTTCCCCGTCGCAGTAAATTTACGCCGTTTCCGTAAGAGATACGCGGCGTAAAGATAAACATGCCCCCTAGGTGGCGTATCCAATGTTAAGTATGGCCGTCGTTCCCGCGTCGCAATTTGAAAATTTTACGTCGTTTGCGTAAGTCGTCCGTGAATGGCGCTGGACGACATTTACGTTCATGTCGAAACCAATGACGTCCTTGCGACGTCATTTACCGCAATGCACGTCGGGAAATTTGAGGGACGGCGCATGCGCAGTACGTTCGGCGCGGGAACGCGCCTAATTTTAATTATCCACGCCCCCTACCCGGATCATTTGAATTAGGCGGGCTTGCGCCGGAGGATTTACGTTACGCCGCCGCAACTTTACAGGCAAGTGCTTTGTGAATCAAGCACTTGCCCGTAAAACTTGCGGCGGCGTAACGTAAATGCGATATGTTACGCCGCCGCAGATCTACGTGAATCTGCCCCTATAAGTCTGGTGGAGGACACATCACATTTTTTTCCTTTGGACACGTTTGCAACTAATCTGTAATGTTTCACAGATGCACGGGTGTTTGACATTTCACCTGCTAAACATTTATGGTTTTTCTATTGTCAATATTTTGGACTGTCTACTAATTTTATTTAGAGCTATAATCTAATTTCAGTTTATGGTTTCTGATCAAAGTGTAATTTTTTTTTTCCCCTTTTTAATCACCATTATCACTATTATTGAGGGGTGTTGAGGTGGCTGCATAGTGCACCCTAGTGGCCATCATACTCCACTGTTCTGATATAGCAGTGAGCTTCTCATATATATCACTAGATATTACCTACTTGTATACGTTTGTGTTTGTCAAGAAGGGTTGTAGAGGTAGCGCAATTTATATTTTTCTCATGTTTACTTCTTGTATTTATTGTTTACACGGTAATCGCAGCACTCGGAGTGAATAGACTGTGACTACGTTGCAGGTCTTTTTCTCTCCTTCTTTTTTTCTGTTATTTTAGCGCAGTTTCTTTCCATTTTTTCATATACAAGTTTACGTACCTGTCTGGGCAAGCATTGGGGGGGGATGTATCACAGGTTTATGTGATGACTTTTTTGTTATAACTATTACGTTTTTTTTTTTTCATCTCCTTTTCTCCCTTGTTGTATATGTTGGCACCCTATTGGCCGGTTGCGTGGCATGATGTAACCTGTACTGTTTGAAATTAAATAATAAAAAATAATTTACAAAAAAATTAGGTGCCTCGGCTTATATTCGGGTCGGCTTATACTCGAGTACATGCGTACACACATACCTGCCTCAAATAAATGGAACTGACTTAGAGATCTATGCACCTAAATGCTGTATGGATGTTTATGCATCTATATGTGCGTAAATAAACACAAGTACCTTACAGACCACTTCATGTTTTTTTATGTAGGACCCGGCTGCTAGCCTCCTCCAGCAAGATCCAGCATAGATGATTAGAAAATTCATTATCATTTTATCCATGGCCTGTGAATTTTTTTTTGTACTCAAAATAATTATTTATTTAATATTGCGAAGTGTGAATTTTAATGGCAGGTCCGCTCGCTTGATGGCAAATCTGAACTTCAGAACGCCATAATTTCAGGACCCCAATAAACTCACCAACCTAATTGCAGACGTGGCGAAGACCTGCCCATTGGAGCCGACACTGAGAACGATGATAGAGGCTATGACCACGATGAGATCTGAGGATGAGAGGAAACAGGGTAAATATTTGTATTTGTACTTGTATATTTTGTGCTATTCTGACCACTAGGGGACAATATTCGGGCAGAGATTGCATTAAAGTAACCTAATTTACAAAGTGGTGCTTTGTTTTGCAGCAGGGCACCTGATGAAGAAAAACTCCCAAGACGTACGGTGGCAAATACCTACTAAAGATGCATTCTTAGGCCCCGTACACACGACCGGATCGATCCGCTGAAAACGGTCTGCCGTTTTCAGTGGATAGATCCGCTGCGACCGCTGCCGGATTTCTGTCTGATGGTTGTACACACCATCAGACAGAAATCCGTGCGTAAACAATACGCGGGGGGTGGCCGCGCCGTCGCTGCGACGATGACGCGGCGACGTGGGCGGCCCTGGAAGTTCAAAGCTTCCACGCATGCGTCGAATCAGTACGACGCATGCGAGGGATGGCGGTCGGTCGGACGTGTCCGGTAAGTCTGTACAGACGACCGAACACGTCCGACGGACAGGTTTCCAGCGGACAGATTGGTTAGCATGCTAAGCAATTTTTGTCTGCTGGAAACTGTCCGATCGGACAATTGTCCGCTCGGGCCTACACACGACCGGATCTGTCCGCTGGAACTGGTCCATCGGACCAGTTTCAGCGGATCGATCCGGTCGTGTGTACGGGGCCTTAGATATGGCCTTGAGTTATAACACGCCCTGTAGCCTTGATAAATAAAACTGAAATCCAGGCAAGCTACTGAAAGACGTTTGTATATTTGAACTATTTTACATGTCAAAAGATTTAAAAATTCTGCTCAGCCAGGTTTGCAATCAAGGCACCCCTGCCAGACATTGCAGAACTTCGGTGACCATGCTTTTCTCTACAGCGATTAAGCAATACGGTTTAGTTTGCAACCTTCCCCCTGCCTGGGCAATCAGAGGGAGGCTGCATACTAACATTCCCTCCTGTAAGCACACTCAGAGGGTAATGCCGCATACACACCATCACTTTATGTGATGAAAAAAAACGACATTTTCTGTGAAGTAAAAAACGACATTTTTGAAACTTAAATTTTCAAAGACGAAGTTGCCTACACACCATCGTTTTTTCACAATGTTCTAGCAAAGCGAGGTTACATTCACCACTTTTTTCCATTGAAGCTCGCTTCATAACTAGCTTCTGGGCATGCGCGGGTGTAAAAACGTTGTTTTAAAGGACGTTTTTTGCTACACACGGTCAATTTCTGTGAAGTAAAAAACAACGTTTTGAAAAACGACACATAAAATTGAAGCATGCTTCAATTTTTTTTTGTCGTTTTTCAGAAGACATAAAACAACGTTTTCCCCCACACACGGTCATTTAAAGTGGCGTTTTTAAAAACGTCATTTTTTTTCATCACATAAAGTGATGGTGTGTATGCGGCATTAGACTGACAGCACTTGGCAAAGCAATGGAGCCCTAATTGGCTCAGTATTTTGCCCCTCCCACTCCTAGTGGGGGATGATATCAGGACACATCCTGCTACTTATTCAATCTTATGTTCAGCTTCGAAGTAAGTTCCATATTTAAATACCAGCTTTCTGACGCCATTTTTTAGTATTTTAATGGCTGACAACACCTCCTGTAAGAGCGATTTAACCAGAGAGTGTATTCACCCATCACTGATTAACACAGCCCTTTAATGTTTTGATATTCAAACTAAATGCTGTAAAAATAATTTTTGCAAGCTCAATTTCATATTTCTCCACTGTAAAACTAGGCATTGCTTACAATCAGCAAGTGGCATTCTCTTTGAAAGTTAATCTCACATGGTATAAATGTCTCTCATCAGGGCATGTTGTGAGAGCCGTATCCGCTCGTGTCTATCACCGGAACGGAGACCCTATACGTATATCTTATGGCACTCTATTGTCTTCTATACTCTGTCTGCCATCATTGCCTATAGATTTCCTTGACAGGTTAAAGAAGACCTCCGCTCTAATTGAGAGGCTGTACACCGCTGTAAGATGAGCAGCTATTGAAATCATCAAATACAACCAATTACAAGGATGGTCCACTCAAACTTATATTTCAGTAATTGATGGATGACGACAGCTCCTTGCGTATGTCATGGATGTCATACAGCTGTCGTGCCCATTATGAGGGGCTCCCACCAATCCCTGGTTCTGCATACTTGCTTTGTCAATTATGGAGGTTTCCACAGTCCCTACACTGAGATTCCATTGCTTTACACCTGCTGTGAGCATTACGACGGGTTCCCACCATCCCTGTGCTGAGTTACCAAATCAGCACAACTGGTGTGCCATCATGAGGAGTTCCCACCATCCCTGTACTGAGTTCCCAGGTCTGCACATGTGCAGTGCCCTTTGAGAAGGGTTCTCCCCACCTCTGTGCTGATTTCCCAAGTTTACACACCCACTGTACTTATTACAAGAGGTTGCCACCATCCCCGGCCTGAAGTCCTAGGTTTGTACACTTGCTTCTCCCATCCCAGCACTGAGTTCCCAGATCTGCACACCTGCTGTACCCATTATGACAGAACTGTTGAATACCAGTCACAACACCCGTGCGTTGAGTTCCTGGCTCTGTACAACTGTTGTGCCCATTATTAGGGGTTCCCATTATCATTGGGCTGAATTCCCGGGTCTGTTGCCATGTCTGTTATGAGGGGGCTTCCCTTGCTAAGGTTGGCCATACATTATACAGTTCTCTTGTACAACTTTCCTTTAGACCCCGTTAACACTGAGGGCGTATTGCAGGCGCTATAGTGTTAAAAATAGCGCCTGCAATCAGCCCTCAAACAGCTGCTCCATTGTCTCCAGTGTGAAAGTCCGAGGGCTTTCACACTGGAGCGTTGTGCTAGCAGGATGGTAAAAAAAGTCCTGCTAGCCGCATCTTTGGAGCGGTGAAGGAGCGGTGTGTTTACCACTCCTCCACATTGAACTCAATGGGACAGCGCAGCTATACCGCTTCACCAGCACATTGCGGCCTTTCTAGGCCGCTAGCGGGGGTTAAAAGCACCCCACTAGGAGGTCAAACCTAAACTCTTTAAATTTGTATGGTAAAGGTAAATCTAAAGAAAATTGAATAAGAAAAATGTATGGTGTATGGCCAGCTTAAGTCAGAGCTAGAACTCCAGTCAGGAGCAATTAGCTTTATTGATTGCAGAGTTGAATATCTGGCTGTGTTTGATCTCTTCAGAGAAGCTACTGCTTCCACACAGAGAGCACGGGTCCATCTCTGCAGCATGCTGGCAAGGGACAGGATTTTCCCTTCAAGCTGTGGCTGCTTTCTAAAGAAAAAAGAGAGGGCCTCCGTGATAGGCGAACACTGAACACAGTGCTTCCTGGGAAGCTGACTGTTCCGCCTATCACGGAACAGAAGACGTAGGAGGCGCGGCTTTTGAAAAAACGTACAGTACGGCCGCGACTCTGCATGTCTTAGGATAAGGTAAGGGCACAGCGAGTCTGGCATGTAATGGGGCACAGTCTAGCATGTAATGGGGCACAGTCTGGCATGTAATGGGGCATAGTCTGGCATGTAATGGGGCACAGTCTGGCATGCAATGGGGCACATTCTGGCATGTAATGGGGCACAGTCTGGCATGTAATGGGGCATAGTCTGGCATGTAATGGGGCATAGTCTGGCATGTAATGTGGCACAGTCTGGCATGTAATGGGGCACAGTCTGGCATGTAATGGGGCACAGTCTGGCATGTAATGGTGGCACAGTGAGGCGAGGCATGACTAGTAGGAATGGGGGTAGTCTTATACGGCGAGTATATCCCAAAACCAACATTTTGGCTGGAAAATTAGGGGGTCGTCTTATACGCCCAGTCGTCTTATACGCCGGCAAATACGGTAGTTGATTTAGATCGAACATTAATTGGGCTTTACAAAACACACCAAAACCACCTTCATTTCACCTTCCCCTTGAACTCCAATGCATTTCACCAAAATTACCAAATTTTGCCCAAATCTCCTAATTTTGTTGAAAATTTTAGGGCAATAAATCTATAAATTTAGCTTATCCCTAATGCCACTTGGACACGGGAGCCACTAACAGCACATTTTATTTTTGCACATAATTTGTATTTTGCAATGTTCGGTGACAATAAATGCTTAGCAGCAATCCTTTAGACCTTTCTTTGCACTCTGTGATGGATATCCAACAGTTCTGCCTATAGAAACCTCTCAGAATTCAGATTTAAACATGCAATTTGATTCACTTAACCTCATTGGTTTCTTTTGTCTGATGGATAACCCAACAGCAAGTCCTACCACAGTGGTTCTCAACCTTTCTAGTGCCGTGACCCCTTGATAAAATTTCCCAAGTTGTGGGGACCCCTAACAGTAAAATTATTTTCATATCGAGGGTTGTCAGCACCCGGGACAAGACAAGTAAGTTGCACCCCTAAACCACAGACATTTAATGCTCCCTGAGTCCCTTCCACTTGTACACTGTTGTGAGGACTTTTAATGGCAACTATAATCACAGGTTGTGTTACTCACTGTGCCTCCGGCTTTGTGGCGTCTCATAGCAGTGGCACCTATGCCGGAATCAGGAGATTGGGTCTCCTCCAGCCCCTCCCACTTCACATTCCTCACCAGTTAGCTGACCTCTAGCCTCTCCCCCACCCATGCCGTGAACTGAATGGGCGGCTGCGAAGAAGCTGAGTGGGAGGCCACGGGCTCCAGGAACAGCCCAGCTGGGCAGCCACAAAAAGGCAGGGAGAGCGGTGCATGCTTCAAGAACAGCCCAGGATTCGGGGACCCCTGGCAAATCATCATTTGACCCCCGAGGGGGTCCCGACCCCAGGTTGAGAACCACTGTCCTACCGGTATAATGAAACCCCGGACACAGAAAAAGATGCTCTCACCGATTATCGAGATGGGTTTTCTAGCAAAACGTATTCGCCCCATGAAACCCACATATTTGCTGCGGCAGCCGGCTGACCACAGACGTACAAGATATTCGGCACCAAAAAACACGACCAGTACAATCTCCTAGAGGGGGAGAAGAGAATAGGATAAAGGTGAGGGAGAAAAGAATGATTATTGACAGACCAGGCTAATTCAGCAACACATAACTGACACTTGTCACCAGAATTACTACAGGAGGAATCTGCTCCTTCCTCTATCTAACTCTCCTCTCCTGAAATACTCTGCACTGCTATAGGACACTGCTCCTTCCCTCCTCTATCTAACTCTCCTCTCCTGAAATACTCTGCACTGCTATATGACTCTGCTCCTTTCTCTATCTAACTCTCCTCTGCCGAAATACTATGCTCTGCTGAAAGACTCTGCTCCTTCCTCTATCTAACTTACCACTCCTAAAATACTCTGCACTGCTATATGACTCTGCTCCTTTCTCTATCTAACTCTCCTCTCCTGAAATACTATGCACTGCTGAAAGACTCTGCTCCTTCCTCTTATTAACTCTTCTCTCCTGAAATACTCTGCACTAATTGAGATCTCTGCTCCTTTCTCTATTAAAAGTATAACTAAAAGCTATTTTTGTTTTTGTTTTGGATAGAGTTGAGAAGTATTAAAACAGTCAGTTTTTATTGCTGTCTATGTCCCCGTTTGTCCTGTTTACCAATATCATTGAAAGTAAAAGTAAAAGAAAATCCCAAATTATGAGTTGTCTTCAGAAAAGTAAAAGGAGGGAAATCTTTCAATGGGGACACTAGTTCTGGTGACCCGGGGTCCCCAAGGAATTAACTTAATTTGTAGGGATTTCCTGTTAGGCTATGGGACAGGAAGTGAAGAGAAATCTCCCCAATGGGACACAGATGGCAATAAAAGACCTGACAGGGGTTATAACCCTCCCTTACTCTATCTAAAATGAAAAAAAAAAGTTTTGCCTATAGTTCTACTTTAACTTTCCTCTCCTCAAATACTCAGTACTGCTGAAGGACTCTGTTCCTTCTTCTAACTCTCCTCTCATGAAATACTCTGCACTGCTGGAGGACTCTGTTCCTTCTTCTAACTCTCCGCTGATGAAATACTCTGAACTCAGTGGCCGCCAACCCCCCCCCCCCCCCCAACACCTCCACCGCCCTCCCTATCCATGCGCCCGGCCTCTTTCAGGATGCCGGACACATGAATTACTATGGCGGGGATAGGCAGGGGGTGTGTATTTTGAAGTACGTAATTATAGCCAGTGGCTCTAATAGGCTTCAAAATAGGGTGGGCTCAGGGCACAGAGCGCTGCATCCCAATCCCACCCTGTTGTGTGGCGATAGCAAATACATTTTTGCTATGGTCACAGTACAGTTCCTCCATGCCAATCAGGAGGCAGGTCTGTGAGACCTGTTTCCCGAATTGGCCAAAGCGCCAGGCGACCCCATTGGATGCCTAGCGCTTTGGAGGAAGAGGAGACACACAGGGGAGGAAGCCTGAGGAGCGGACACCGGAGCCGCCGCTGCCTTCATTTGAGGAGAGGAGGAGGACAGCCCCGCCACTGCAGGAGAGGGGGAGGACAGCCCCGCCAATGCAGGAGAGAAGGAAATCCCCGCCACACAGCAGGTAAGTAAGTGGTCAGAGCAGTGGGTGGTCCGCGGGTGCTGCTGTAGTTAGTGCCGCGCTGCCCGGTGGCCGGGGGTTGGTGCATGTTTGCCGCCCACCCCAAAAGGAGAACCCACCAGTCGCCACTGCCTGCACTGCTGGAAGACTCTGTTCCTTGCTGTAACTCTCCTCTCCTGAAATACTTTGCATTGCTTGATGACTTTTCACCTTCCTCTTTCTAACTCTCCTCTCCTGAAATACTCTGCATTGCTTGAGGACTCTGCTCTTTGCTCTAATGTTCCTCTCTTGAAATACTCTGCACTGCTGGAAACCTAGTTTGTTTCAAAGGGATTCTGCTACTCACCATCCAGAATAAAGTTCCTGTGGCAAATTCAGAGTAATGTTCTATGGTGGAGAGGACACTGAATATTAAACATATAAGAACGAGGAGAAACCTGTGTATAAAACAGAGAAGGGAATTATAACGGAACAATTAGATCTTCTTGACTAGCATTATTTTACAGGATGTAATATGGAAAATACAGTGTTTTCCGATGGAAAAACTGCGAGGAGAGCTTTTGGCCGCGAATCCCAGCTGTGTGTATCCTCCCTCGCAGTTTTTCCGACGGAAAAAATGCCAAAATCTGCCGGAAAAAAAAAGAGAACCAGCCCTCTTTTTTCCCGTTGGAAATCCCAAGCGTGTGTACGAGGCATAAGCTTGTTCAGCAGGGACCAGCCGAGAGTCGATCCATCTATGGTCGGCTATAATCAGCATTCATTAACCACTTGGGATCCGCGCTATGGACGAAAGACGTCCACAGCGCGGCTCTCAAGTGCCGGGTGGACGTCCCTGGACGTCCTGTTGTTGTTGTTCCCCGTGCGCGCCGCTGGGGGCGCGCAGCGGGGAAACAACGTGCCCGGCGCATCGCTCAGGAGCCGATGCGTGTGCCTGGCGGGCGCGATGTTCGCCAGACACCCGCGATCGTCGGTGACACAGCAGGACGTGGAGCTCTGTGTGTAAACACAGAGCTCCACGTGCTGTCAGGGAGAGAGGAGACCGATCTGTGTCCCTTTACATAGGGACACAGCATCGGTCACCTCCCCCAGTCAGTCCCCTCCCCCCACACAGTTAGAACACACCCAGGGAATACATTTAACCCCTTCCTCACCCCCTAGTGTTAACCCCTTCACTGCCAGTCACATTTATACAGTAATTAGTGCATTTTTATAGCACTGATCGCTGTATAAATGTGAATGGTCCCAAAATTGTGTCAAAAGTGTCCGATACGTCCGCCGCAATATCGCAGTCCCAATAAAAATCGCAGATCGCCGCCATTACTAGTAAAAAAAAAAAAATCATAAATCTATCCCCTATTTTGTAGGCGCTATAACTTTTGCGCAAACCAATCAATATATGCTTATTGCGATTTTTTTTAACAAAAATATATAGAAGAATACGTATCGGCCTAAACCGAGGGAAATTTTAATTTTTTAAAAAAAAAAATGGGATATTATTATAACAAAAAGTAAAAAATATTGTGTTTTTTTTCAAAATTTTCATTTTTTTAATGTTTATAGCGCAAAAAATAAAAATCGCAGAGGTGATCAAATACCACCAAAAGAAAGCTCTATTTGTGGGGAAAAAAATGATAAAAATATAATTTGGGTACAGTGTTGCATTACTGTGCAATTGTCATTCAAAATGCGTTAGCGCTGAAAGCTGAAAATTGGTCTGGGCACGAAGGGGGTTTAAGTGCCCAGTAATGAAGTGGTTAAATAACAGTAGTAGTAGAATCCAAAACAAGGAAACACAATATAGACACTCAAGTAAGCATTGCCTATTAACCCTCATATATGCATGAAAGTAATCAGGAGAAAAAAGGAGGGAAGGGGCAAAAGAGGGTTAGAGAAGCAAAAAAAAAAGGGGGGGGGGGGTGTGAGAAGAAACAAAGGGGTGGGGGGCGACAAAGAACTATGAAGAGGAGGCAAGAACGAAAAGCATGTATTGAGTGGATAGTCAGGTATAAACAAAGACCAGCTCAAAACTCAGGGGACCTCAAATATTTCCAGCCATAATATCAATATCTTACTCTGCTGGTCTCTTGCCACAACCCATGCCCCTCCCCCTATATGTTTACACATTTTGTGAGGCAGTTGTGTTCCAAATACGTACGTTTGTAAAATGGTAACCATATATTACCATAGACCTCCATTGCTGTAAAAGTGGGAGGATCAGATAGCTTGCATTTGGAAAGGATGGTTTTCCTAGCTTAACTTCCAGACCTTAGGTATTTTTCAGATTTGGTGTTTGCAAGACTAAAACAGTTTTTTCTGCTAGAAAATTACTTAAAACCCCCAAACATTATATAAATTTTTTTCTAACACCCTAGAGCAGGGATATGCAATTATCGGACCTCCAGCTGTTGCTGAACTACAAGTCCCATGAGGCATAGCAAGACTCTGACAGCCACAAGCATGACACCCAGAGGCAGAGGCATGATGGAACTTGTAGTTTTGCAACAGCTGGAGGTCCGCTAATTGCATATCCCTGCCCTAGATAATAAAATAGTGGTCATTGCAATACTTTTTGTCACACCGTATTTGCGCAGTGGTCTTACAAGCGCACTTTTTTTGGAAAAAATTCACTTTTTTTAATTAAAAAATAAGACAACAATAAATTTGGCCCAATTTTTTTATATATTGTGAAAGATAATGTTACGCCGAGTAAAATGATACCCAACATGTCACGCTTACAAATTGCGCCGCTCGTGGCATGGCGTCAAACTTTTACCCTTAAAAATCTCGATAGGCGATGTTTAAAAAATTCTATAGGTTGCATTTTTTGAGCTACAGGTCTAGGGCTAGAATTATTGCTCTCGCTCTAACGATCGCGGCGATACCTCACTTGTGTGATTTGAACACCGTTTTCATATGCGGGCGCTACTCGCGTATGTGTTCGCTTCTGCGCGCGAGCTCGTCGGGACGGGGCGCTTTAAAAAAATTTTTTTTTTGTTTTATTATTTATTTTTATTACTTTTTACACTGAAAAAAAAAATTTGATCACTTTTATTCCTATTATAAGGAATGTAAACATCCCTTATAATAGAAAAAAGCATGACAGGTCCTCTTAAATATGAGATCTGGGGTCAAAAAGACCTCAGATCTCATAATTAGACTAAAATGCAAGAAAAAAAAATAATTGAAACTGTCATTTTTTCAAATGACAAAAAAAAAAATGTTTCTTTAAGAGGCGTTTTGACGTCACTTCCACCCAGCAGAGCTATGGGAACGGGTGAAGGAGATTTTTCCTTCAGTCTCGTCCCCAGTCAGCAGCCGAACGCACCCGATCTCCTCCGCCGCTACCGACGGCTCCGGTAAGCGGCGGAGGGCGCGGGAGAGCGGCGGGAGGCCCTCTCCCGCCACCGATAACGGCGATCTCGTGGCGAATCCGCCGCGAAGACCGCCGTTATCGTGTACAGGACCGCGCACACTAAAGATGGATACCTCGGTTGTGGCAGCAGCTGCTGCCGTTACCGAGTTATCCATCTTTAAAAAGAGGACGTACATCGTCGTGCGCAGGTCTGGAAGTGGTTAAAGGGCAGCATACAAGAGAATGAGCTATTGTCAATACTATGTCATTGATATTGATTTAAAGCAGCTGTGCAAAATAAATGAAGGTGGATGACAGGTCCGTGTCCGCTCTGCTCTGGAGTCAAAACGGACATTTGATTACAAGAACTTCATGTGAGAGTATGCCTGGGGTGCCTGAAGGAAATTAGAATGATTTGTCCCAATTGATTTTAATATCTGAAAAGGTGACAAAGGTGTCAATAACCTCAAGGGCTGCTGTCAACAAAGTAGAAGCGTCCCCCAGGCACAATAGGGTTATCAGCATACAGAGGTATTTTCTCTTCCAGTGATCCCATAGTAACACAAGGGTGCCCCAGGGATATTGTGGGCACCCCTTTTCCAAAATGTTCTCTTTATTTGGGATGAGGCAAGGATTTCCAGTTATATACTCCTGATTGGTTTCTCCTCTTAGTTTTCCATAGTAACACATTGGACTATGGCAGAGGTTGACAAATTTGCTTGGAATCTAGGAGTCAGCTAAAAAAGTTAGGAGCCAGAAAACGCGCCCCGTCCCGACGAGCTTGAGCGCAGAAGTGAACACATACGTGAGCAGCGCCCGCATATGTAAACGGTGTTCAAACCACGCATGTGAGGTATTGCCGCGATTGGTAGAGCAAGAGCAATAATTCTAGCCCTAGACCTCCTCTGTAACTCAAAGCATGCAACCTGTAGAATTTTTTAAACGTCGCCTATGGAGATTTTAAAGGGTAAAAGTTTGTCGCCATTCCACGAGCGGACGTAATTTTGAAGCGTGATATGTTGGGTATCAATTTACTCAGCGTAACATTATCTTTCATAATATTAAAAAAAATGGGGATAACTTTACTTATGTCTTATTTTTTAATTAAAAAAAGTGTAATTTTTTCCCAAAAAAGTGCGCTTGTAAGACCGCTGCGCAAATACGGCATTACAGAAAGTATTGCAACGATCGCCATTTTATTCTCTAGGGTGTTAGGATAAAAAATATATATAATGTTTGTGGGTTCTAATTAGAGGGAAGAAGATGGCAGTGAAAATAGTGAAAAATAGTGAAAAATTACATTAGAATTGCTGTTTAACTTGTAATGCTTAACTTGTAATACCAACGGCCAAGTTATTACCACCAGATGTGTAAGCTGGCGCCATCTGGTGGTAATAACTTGTAATACCAACGGCTCACCACCAGATGGCGCCAGCCCCCCTTCCAAGCCAAGTCGCCAGGACACTATTTCTAGTCGACCTGGCGACCGGGATTTGTCGAGCCCTGGACTATGGTAGAAAAGCACAGGAGTATAGCCAACGGTTCCATAGCTGGAGCAAATATACCATGTGATAGGGGGAAATCCTGCCTTGTCCACCACTGCAAGCTAAAATGTGGCAAAATAAATATAAACAAAACCTCCAGAGGGCCTTCCACAAGTATTCCCATTTAACTAATTTGAAGGCCTTCTCAGCATCCAGAGAGGCTCTGACTCCAGATGTGTCCAATGTCTTACATCAGGGGTGTCAAACCCAATTTCATTGTGGGCCGCATCAGCATTATGATTGCCCCTTAAAAGGGCCGGTTGTATCTGTAAGATTAGATGTCCAGCGCATCCCCTCCCCCTTACATTAGATGTCAAGAGCCACCCCACCACCAGAAGTTGAGTCCCCCACTCTCCCTTACATCACAGTGTACCCCCCTTTCCTTATGCTGCTGCTGGGAAGAAGCTGAATGCATTGCTTGAAAGCAGAAAGTAAGGCCCCGTACACACGAGAGGATCGATCCGCTGGAATTGATCCGCGGACCGGTTTCAGCTGATAGATCCCCTGGTGTGTACGATCCAGCGGATCTTTTTCCGCGGATTTTTGTCCCCGGGGATGGATTTCCAGCGGATCAAAATTTCTTGACATGCTAAGAAATCGATCCGCTGGAATCCAGTCCAACGGATTTATCCGCTGGTCTGTACAGACTCAGCGGATCAATCCGTCCGAATCCATCCCCCGCATGCGTCGTAATGATTCGACGCATGCGTGGAAGTCCTTATATCACAGCGTCGCGCACGTCGCCGCGTCATCGTTAGTACAACCATGAGATCAAAATCCGCCAGAGGATTTATCCGCGGAAACGGTCCCCCGGACCGTTTCCGCGGATCGATCCTCTCGTGTGTACTAGGCCTAAGGGTCTGGAGGAGGACTAGAGGAGGGCTGGAGCTCTCCTGCAGCTGCAGGAGAGGTACGAGAGTCACATGAAATGGCCTGGAGGGCCGGATTCGGCCCGCGGGCCTTGTGTTTGACACCTGTGTCTTAGAGCAAGCTTTTAGGGCCCTTTCACACATACGGACAAACGGTCCGTTTATTACAAGTCCGTTTACGGACTTGTAATGCATCCCTATGGGATTGCAGACGTTAGCGGATGATGCATCCGCTAACGTCCGCAACCATCAGCGTCCGCAAAGATCCGCTTTTGCGGACGGGAGAAAACCCAATTTTTCTTCCGTCCGGCGGAACGGATCGGATAAATACGGACACACGGTCCGTATTCATCCGATTCCCCATAGGGGAGAGCGGAGGAGAGACAGGGCGGTCTCTGCACTGTGTGCGGGAACCGCCCTGTCCGCCGACAGCTCAGCGGGGATTTACGGAGGAATTCCCGCTGAGACAAACGGGCTAACGGAGCGGATCAATACGGATCCGCTCCGTGTGAAAAAGCCTTTAGAGTGAATAACTTCCGAAGGTTATTATCTGCATCTTTCAGCCTGTACCTGGCATGGAGCCAGATTGGTCTCCATGAATTAAAGTTGGAATTACACGGTTGAGGTGGGGGGCTAAGAATTTTGGCATCCACATTTGACAGCAAAATAGGTCTATAACAAGAGCATGACACTACTATAATGATCATCTGGGGCATAGTAGCTGGAAGGCAGCCATCAGTTCACAGTTATCCTTTAATCTGGCAACCATATTCAGCAAACTTTTCACAGTGCTCGTACGCAGCGGCTGCAGATTCTTGGTCAATAACTTTGTTCCTCCCTTCACTTTAATCTGCAGGCAGCAGTACTTATAAACAGGTGAATTATTCATTGCAGACCGAACAATGCCAAGAGGATTCACAGAACGAATTTGGCTTACAGTCAAGAACACGAGAGCAGATGAAAACAGATCTATATATATAACATACAACCCTCCATCCTTTAAGCATCTCATGGCTTATTCTCTACCCCATAAAGAGGCCCTGTCATTAGTCATAACAGAAGCGGCGAAGACACCCCACAGCTGCTAAATACGAGACGGTAATCAGGGATCCAGTTTAGCATTAAGTCCGCACAGATGAGACCAGCCATAATGATCATCACATTAATGAATAATGAGACAGCTGGCCCCAGAAACGATTGGCAGATTACTGATGGAAAATCCGTGAAATCATACAAAGATAATCTACTGTGCGGATGTAATTATATTGTAGTAGGGATATTTATGTATGGCTTTCCTTTGTTGTTTTCATTATTTTACACATATTTATACTGTTTCTTTGATTGCTATCTATTAGTTTAAGGTTCAGTTAATTAGTTTAAAACAAAGTGCATTTATCTTTTTTTGCCCTATTTCTCTGACCTGACAACCCCCCCCCCCCCCCCCCATCCCCTCCAGTTTCAGCACCACAAGTTTTCATTGTCATGTGCATTAAAACCCTATAGACTTCTATAGGACTGTCATGCCCAGCCTCAGAACACCGATGCGCAGGGGCGGGCAGAACCGTGAAGACTTGAACCGCTCAATTTAAACAAACAGCTGAACCGCAGCCGTCAGATAAAGGTAAGTATACATCTGTGGAGGGGAAAGATGGATTTGGTTAGGTCAGGGAAGGGGGCAAAAAGGATGAATGCACTTTTAGGTAAATTCAGAAAAAGTTAGGCCGGCTTATCAGTAGATAAGCCGACCTAACTCAGAATCTACGCCGACTTATGTTTAAGTGTATTCTCAAACAGAGATATGCTTAAACATATCTAAGATAGGACGGCTTGCGCCGTCCTATCTTAGGTTGCAGTATTGAGGCTGGCCGCTAGGTGGCGCTTCCATTGCGGTCGGCGTAGAATATGTAAATTAGTAGATACGCCGATTCACGAACGTACGCCCGGCCGCCGCAGTACATTTACGCCGTTTCCGTAAGGAATTATCAGGCCTAAAGTTATTCCATCTAATAGATGGAATAGTAATGTTAAAGTATGGCCGCCGTTCCCGCTTCGAAATTTGAAATTTTTACGTTGTTCGCGTAAGTCGTCCGTGAATAGGGATTTACGTCGTTTACGTCCACGTCGAAATCAATAGGCCCGTGCGCCGTACTTAGCCGCAATGCACACTGGGAAATGTAGGCGCCCGGCGAATGTGCAGTTTAAAAAAAACGTCAAAAACGTAAGGTCAAGCTCCATTAACATAAAACACGCCCCCTTAGACACATTTGAATTAGGCGCCCTTACGCCCGCCCGCTTTGGGCTACGCCGCCGTAACTTAGCAGGCAAGTACTTTGAGAATCAAGTACTTGCCTAGCTTACTTACGGCGGCGTAGCCTAAACACGCTAAGCTACGCCGCCGCAAGTTTATTCCACTCTACCTGAATCTACCTATTTGTCTTTTCTCTGTGTTGTATGATTTTGTCGCCATCTTGTTGGTTGATGCCAAGGCCATGTACCCAGCCTGTAATATGGGACATGCTCAAAAAAGTCAGTTGACAATTGGAGAGGGAGATGGAGGTCAGTGGGAGGACTGGGGCTCTGCCCTCTGTATGAAGCTCTGATTAATGGTAACTGATGTGTACCTGCAGTATCAGTGCCAATCAACATTGGATAGTGGGCATGAATCTCCCTGGCAAATATGGCTCTTTCTGTTCACGTGGACTGTCATTGATAAGGATATATAAATAATGAATTAAAGAAATCTCCACCAAAGAGACGCCAAACTCCTGGGCAGCTGTCAGGCCTACGTGGTCTAATGGTGGCCATAAATGCTTTAATAAATTATCGATTAATTTTCCAATTGATCTCTTCTGTTCAAAATAATTCATCTATAGTCAACAACCCATTCAATCGTTATGCCACACATTGAACATGGATTTAGATCAATAGTTAAGATAAGATTGGATCATGCAATCATCAGTTATTGATTATCTCTGTTTCCACCATGTAATCTAATAATTTTATTGATCAAAATACGATCGCATTCATGAACAAAGTATCTCAGTGCTGCAGAATGATGCAAAACAATCAATAATTTTCTGCCCTGGCTGAGCAACTCAGTGTGATTGCATCTTATCAAAACTGAGTCTTATGCCGCGTACACACGATCGGAATTTCTGATGAAAAAAGTCAGATGGACTTTTTCCATCGGAAATTCCGACCGTGTGTATGCCCCATCGGAAATTTCCGATGAATTCCATCGGAGTTTAAAATATAGATCTATTTTACTCCAATGGAATTAGTCGGAATTCCGATCTGCTTTTGGCCGGGCAAAAGCCCGACCGTGTGTACGTGGCATAAGTCAAGTGGAAGGGAAGTTATGGCTATTGGATTCTTGCAGATTCGATTTGTTTTAAAGGAATTGCAGATCAATTGGATACAAAATTTAAGCATTACTGAGATCCTACCTCCTCACTAACAACTACTCCTGTGGATCTGTGTAAGAGCCTTTCTGATCTTTATGTTAAAATGTAACCAAACTAGGAATTTTTTATTTTATTTATTACAGGTATTAATATAGAGACATCAAATTATATATATATATAGCCCTTTACATATATATATATATATAAAGAAGGTGCACACTAAAACAAGGGAACCCAAAGAAAATAACTTAACTGTTGATGAGGTTTCACTAGTGGAGTATAGAAATAGATAAATAAATAAATATGTAAATCAATATTAAATACCAATCAGTATGATATGATAAAAGTTGCAGCAGCTGTTCTAAACAGGAGGAATTTGTATACAAGGCTCAGTTTATTCAGTCATCTGGTGAGTGTGAACCCCAGAGGGGGAGTGTGCCTCACTTCTGTGGTAAAGATTGGGAGCTGGTGTAGGGTGCACTACTATTCCAACCCTAGAAGCACTTACCACTTTCTGAACTGTGTTCAGACAAACCACACTGGGACTTTCATCATTCATTTATTTATGTGATTTTGGAGTTCATCCAACCTTAGAGCTGTTTTATAATGTTTTGATCCAGATTTGGGTCTATTGGTTTGATACATTTTAATATATATATATATATATATATATATATATATTGTACATTCACATCAGTTCCTGCCCTCAAGGAGCTTACAATCTAAGGTCCCTAACTCACATTCATACATACACATACTAGGGCCAATTAGACAGGAGCCAATTAACTTATAAGCAGGTCTTTGGAGTTTGGGAGGAAATCCACGCAGGCACAGGGACGTCCTTTTTTCCCCCCCAAATAGAGCTTTTCGTTTGGTGGTATTTGATCACCTCTTCGGTTTTTATTTTATTAAACAAAAATAGAGCAACAATTTTGAAAAAAAAACAATATTTTGTACTTTTTGCTATAATAAATATCCCCCATTTTTTTAACAAAGCGAATTTCGACTCAGTTTAGGCCGATACGTATTCTTCTACATATTTTTGGTAAAAAAATCGCAATAAGCGTATATTGATTGTTTTGCGCAAAAGTTATAGCGTCTACAAAATAGGGGGTAGTTTTATGTCATTTTTATCATTAATTTTGTTTTACTTGTTATGGCAGCGATCTGTGATTTTTATTGTGACTGCGACATTATGGCGGACACATTGGACACTTTTGACCCATTCAACACTTTTGGGACCATTCACATTTATACAGCGATCAGTGCTATAAAAATGCACTGATTACTGTATAAATGTGACTGGCAGTGAATGGGGTTAACCACTAGGGGCGGCAAAAGGTTAAGTGTGCCCTAGGGAGTGATTCTGTTAGGGGGCGTGGCTACGTGTGACATGTCACTGATCGCTGCTTCCGATGAGAGGAAGCAGACGATCAGTGACATGTCACCAGGCAGAACAGGGAGATGCCTTGTTTACAAAGGCATCCCGCCATTCTGTGACCATATCGCGGGACACCGGCAGACACCGAGTCCGCTGGTCGCACTTGCACGGTAACGGAGACCGCGTGCGCGCTTGCTGGGTGGCAGGATTCAAAGCAACATATATATACGTTGCTTAGCCTGCCTGTGCCATTCTGTCGACGTATATATGTGTGAGGCAGTCCGCAAGCGGTTAAAGATATAAAAAAAAAAACTGTAAACTATTGGCTGTAGTGCTATTGCACATATTACCTGAATATATTACCAACATTAAAAATGAAGCAACAAAAAAAATAAAACATTAAGAACTTCCGGTCTCAGCCAGGACCGGAAGTGACGTTACCCGGCTTTTCCCAATGAGTTGCGTCACTGAGGGTACCCTTGATGAAGTCACGTGATCAGTGACGCAATGCGTCGGGATGAGCCAGTGATGTCACTTCCGGTCTCGGCTGAGACTGGAAGTTCTGTTATATCTGAAGCCATTTATCGTGATTTTAACTGAAAGTCTACTGCTGTCTTAAAAAAAAAATCGGTGTTCCTCCTTAGTTACCTGGGTGAGATCGTGGGAGATAGATATACCAAACTGGGCATCACCTTTGCACTGTTTTATGCCAGAAGGGAGATCCTACTCCGATGGCGGGGCTCTGACCTCCCCACTGTGTCCTCCTGGCTGGCCACGATCAACAGAGTGCTCCCACTATATAGGTTGACGTACGAGAGCAGGAATTGTCCAGCAAAATGTGAAAAAAATCTGGTCAAAATGGATTGACTCATCTGGTGACTCCTGATAATTCCCCTTATAATGCGTCCTGATCGCTGAGGTGCTGTGGGCGGCTGGGGTTTCCCTTCCCCCTTTCCCCCCCCCCTTTTTTTTTCTCCTCTCTTCCCTCCCCTCCCGCCTTCCGTCATGTGGTTTCCCCCCCTCCTTTGCCCCCCTCGCTCCCCCTGGGGGGGTGACGGTGCGGGAATGACGACCGAGTGACGCCCTTGTGGCGTCCGCCCCTTGACTGGCGATTTTCTTGTCCGTGTTGTGTGTCTCTTTGTAGGTATTGCTGACCTAACACCCCACCAGGACTGTGCTATGTCTATGCTGTTTAAGTATGATTCTATGCATTCGTTTTGTCATCTTTGCAATCTTTGTACTGTCATTATTGTGTGTATGTTGTTGTCTGTCTTCAAAAATAAAAAAACTTTTACTGTAAAAAAAATATATATAATCGGATGACTGCACCATGGAGATTCTTTTATGTTGCATGTGAACAGTATATGAAGGGAAGTGAGGATCCGTTAAAGATATCACCAGTGGAATACTTCTAACCTGTCTGACTGGAAGTCCCAGGAGTAGGAATCCATTGTTTTAAATGTGGAGTCACGCATATACATAAGCTCAACTAGACCTGTAGTGGTCTTTATCTGAGGTGAGAGGCTGGGGCAAACCACTGCACTACAAATGGTGGAAGTTCATATGAACTGGATGTATTGGCTTCTGCTCATGTCACACACGCACTTTTATCTATGAAATTCTTTGACTGGGCACGTTATTCATTGCATTGTCACTTTACACACTGTGGCACCTTTATGGTGCGTGAAGATTACGTTATTGTGTGCAAACAAATGTCAAATATTCATATTATTTGCACTGTCACTTTTGAATTTGCTCTTTATTTATTTTAAGATTTATCAAATTATTGCTTAAAGGAAAACCTTATAAGTCATTCTGATTTAACATTCCACCAACTGTACAGGATATCTTCATCGAATGAGCAAGAGTTCACTAAACAAGCTCTGTTACAGGATTCTATTGACACAATCTCAATTACATGGAAAGCTTAAACTGAGCCGTCTCACAGCAAAGAGCCACACTGTGCGGCTCCAGGAGGGTTGCCACCTGTCCAGGATTCACGCAGACAGTTCAGGTTTTGAATCATTTGTCCGGGTTTCAGTCCACCTGAGTAACCCCAAGTAACCAAGATAGTCATACACAAATCTGTTTCCGCTGCGGGTGGCTGTTTGGGGGCAGGTTTGTCATCACTGAAGGGTGGGGTGATGGTGTCAGCAAGAGCAATTTGGCCACACCCACTGGCACGCTCTGTGCGCTATGTTACTACTCTCTTTGGGGCACCCAAATGTGTCCCAGGTCTTTTATAATTCTATAGTGTTTACTGCAACAAAAAAAATTGCCCTGTACCGCAAAATGTTCAGGTTTGGCTTAAAGAAAAGATGGCAACCCTAGGCTCTAGACCCCAGAAAAAACACAATGGCTTGTCCACGTTGGAAAGTACTCTGTGATCACAGCACATGTGATTGAAATTTGGGCAACTTGTATGCTGGATACTGGTTCACAAGTCTCCTTCCATGCATGTACCTGTATCTCCCTACATACCTGTGCCTCCTTCAATAGATTTTTGTGTCTTCTTCTATACATGTTCCTGTGCTTTCTTTCATACATGTACCCGTGCCTCCTTCCGTACATACCGTATTCATTTGCCTCTTTCCATATGTGTACCCGTGTTTCTTTCCTTACACTTTCCTGTGTCTCCTTACATACTTGTACCCAGTGTTAATTTTGACGTCAAATTTCAATTTAGTTTTAGTCATTGGGGGTTATTTACGAAAGGCAAATCCACTTTGCACTATAAGCGCAAACTACAAGTGCAAAGTGCACTTGAAATTAGCCTACAAGTACACTTGAAGTGCAGTCGCTGTAAATCTGAGGGGGAGACCTGAAATGAGGAAAAGCTCTGCTGATTTTATTATCCAATCATGTACAAGCTAAAATGCTGTTTTTTATTTTCCTTGCATGTCCCCCTCGATGTGTGTGCCACAGGCCTATTACTTTAAGCGAACTAGATGGATGATTGGAGCGGATCCTCCCAGTAAGTTTTAGCATAGGTCACCGGATGACAGTAAAGCGTACCTGTCAGCATTCCAGTCACCAGATCCCCGATTGGTTCGTTCAAGCCCTGTTGGACAACCTGCCTCCGGGTTCTCCTCAAGCCGACCCCCAATCGAACGGCACCCAGCCTGGGATCCTCTCAATAGAACTGGGGAGCCAGTATGTCACTGGATTCCCCTTATACCTCCGGATGAGGTTCTGTGAAGCCTGCAAATTCGGCCAGGTGGGCCATGCCAGCGGGGTCCATGGATGCGCGCACCCTAAAGGTGGATGCCGCACCTGGAACCGGGACCCCGCGAAGAAGAAGAACCCACATCAATGGCGTCTGTCCCAGATATACACCTCCCCAGCATGCCCAGCGAGGGAAAAACTCCTCTAATTGGCTGCTGGGGAAAAGTGGCTCTGCCAAAACCCCTCTAGCGCCAACTGTCGCCCAGGAGTGAGATCGCACCCCTGGAACGCAGACTGGCCCACAGGACAGTTCTGAAAGGACAGCAGCCCCAATTTAGCAAATTGCGAATGTGAGCAAAATAACTCTCCCATTCCCCACTAACTTTAGCGTAGTGCCCATACTGAAAGTAAGGGGGCGCTACATATGGAAGAAGATACAGGTATGGAAGAAGGCACAATTGTGAGGAGGCAGAGTTACAATTATGGAAGGAGAGACTGGTTTATGTATAAATGGAGGCACAGGAACACGTATAGAAGAAAGCACAGGTACGTGTATAGAAGAGGGCACAAGTACATCTATGGAATGAGGCACTGGTGCAGATATGGAATTAGGCACCAGAACATATAAGATGAGAAACAGGTACATGTATGGACCTAGGCATATGATGTACATGAATGGGAGGAGGCACAGGTACAGTACATGCTTTGAAGGAGATACAGGAACATGTATGGAAGAAAGCACAGGTATATGTATTGGGGGATGTAGGGGAACATGTATGGGAGAAGGCACTGGTACATGTATGGAAGGATATATGTTCTTTACTGTAAAAGCGGCAAGGATGTGGAATTCCCTTCCACAGGCGGTGGTCTCAGCGGGGAGAATCGATAGTTTCAAAAAACTATAAAATAAGCACCTGAACGACCGCAACATACAGGGATATACAATGCAATACTGACATATAATCACACACATAGGTTGGACATGATGGACTTGTCTTTTTCAACCTCATCTACTATGTAACTATGTATGGAAGGAGACACAGATACATGTATTTAAGGAGGCACAGGTAGTTGAAGGTAAAGTTACTCTCTTTAGCGGTGGCATGGGTATCCACAGAAGAAAGAGAACAGGTACGAATGGCCTGAATGGAGAAGAATGCATTTCCGTGAACAGCTGAGTATGACCACTAATTCCTAGAAGGATCCTTTGTTGCAGGATTAGATTACAACACTATGACATTGTAGCAAATCACAAGGTGAGAGGCTGCAGCATAGGCTGATCTCTGTCAGATATGTGTGAATACAGCCAAACACTGCACAGGCACCAGGAGTTACATGATTGTGTTCCCTCTGAACTGGCATCTTAGTCGAGAAAGTAGATGGTGGCCTGGATTCAGATAGAGATACGACGGCGGATCTCCTGATACGCCGTCGTATCTCTGAGATCCGACGGTCGGATCTATGCGACTGATTCATAAGAATCAGTTCTGCATAGATCTCCCTTAGATCCGACAGGTGTAAGTGACTTACACCCTCGGATCTTAGACTGCATTCTCCCGCCGGCCGCTAGGTGGCGCTTCCATTTGTATACGCGACGAATATGCAAATGAGGAGATCCGCCGATTCAGAAACGAACGCCCGCCCGTCGCTTTTTTTTATGTCGTTTGCGTTCGGCTTTTTCCGGCGGAAAGTTACCCCTGCTATAGCAGGGGTAAGTGCCGCGTATCCCATGTTAAGTATGGCCGTCGTTCCCGCGCCGAGTTTTGAATTTTTTGCGTTGATTGCATAAGTCGTTTGCGAATACGGCCGGACGTAATTTACTTTAAAGTCGAAACCAATGACGTCCTAGCGACGTCATTTGGAGCATGCGCACTGGGGAAAATCGCGGCCGGCGCATGCGCAGTACAATCGGCGCGGGGACACGCCTGATTTAAATAATACACTCCCCCTAGCCGCGGAATTTGAATTCCGCCGCGGGATTTACGATCCGCCGGCGCAACTTTTGAGGCGAGTGCTTTCTGAATACAGCACTTGCCTCAAAAAATTGCGCTGGCGGATCGTAAATAAGATAGATTACGCGGATCTAAAGATCCGCTGATCTATCTGAATCTGCCCCGGTGACTCTGAATGATGCCTGACTAAAGATGGCGCTGTCTTTCTGGAGAGAAAAGAATACAACGTAATTGTCAGGGGAATACTGTGATCTCTGTGGTAGGTAATAAATACCTGTTAGTGTTACAGTGACATATTACATAGCATGCTGCAATTAGGAATTGAAGAAATATATCTGAGACTAGGGGCCAGATCCTCAAAAGAGATACTCCGACTTAACTGCTGTTCAGTCTGTGTCTAACTTTGGAAACGATCCTCAAAAGGCTTTTTCCAAAGTTAGGCAGAAGATCCGGCATGTGTAATTGAATTACACTGCCGAATCTTAGGATGCAGTACCGCATCCGCCGCTGGGGGCATTTCGAGTCGAAATGCCGTTTCTAGTATGCAAATTAGCACTTAAGGCGATCCACAAAGCTTTCCAGCTTCGTTTTTTCGCCGTAAGTGTTATTTTGCAAGTGTAAAACTAGGGCTGATGTTACAAAGTGTAAACTAGTCACACCATGTAAAAGCCTATTCCAGCGACGGCATTTGGTATGCATTCCCGAGGGAGAACTCCACGGCAATTTGTAAAAACAAAACCGGCATGGGTTCCCCCCCAGGAGCATACCAGGCCCTTAGGTCTGGTATGGGTTGTAAGGGGACCCCCCTACGGCGAAAAATCGACGTAGGGGGTCCCCCTACAATCCATACCAGACCCGTATCCAAAGCACGCTACCCGGCCGGTCAGGAAGGGAGTGGGGACGAGCGAGCGCCCCCCCCCTCCTGAGCCGTGCCAGGCCGCATGCCCTCAACATGGGGGGGTTGGGTGCTCTGGGGCAGGGGGGCGCACTGCGGGCCCCCCCACCCCAGAGCACCCTGTCCCCATGTTGATGAGGACAGGACCTCTTCCCGACAACCCTTGCCATTGGTTGTCGGGGTCTGCGGGCGGGGGCTTATCGGAATCTAAGAGTCCCCTAAAATAAGGGGGCCCCCAGATACCGGCCCCCCACCCTAAGTGAATGGATATGGGGTACATCGTACCCCTACCCATTCACCTGTAGGCAAAAAGTTAAAGTTAGTAAACACACAACACAAGGGTTTTTAAAATAATTTATTATTCTGCTCCGGAGGCCCCCCTGTCTTCTTTATTAGCTCTATTAGCAGGGGGGGCTTCTTCTTCCACTCTCCGGGGGTCTTCTCCGCTCTCCGGGGGGGGTTTCTTCTTCCGCTCTCCGGGGGGGGGCTTCTCCGGACTCCGGGGGTGTTCTTCCATCTTCTCCCCTCTTCCGCTGTTGACTCGGCGAACCCCGGTTCTTCTGCAGATGTCCGGTGCCTTCTTCTTCAGCGCTGGCTGCCTGCTATCTTTGTGTGTTAGCTCAATTAGTAACAGGCAGCCGGCGTGGTCTTCTGTGAGTATATAGGCATCACCCTCCCATCATGCTCCGGCAGGTACCCACGTGGTGGGTGCCTACCCACGTGCACCCACCACGTGGGTACCTACCGGAGCATGATGGGACGGTGATGCCTATATAAATGGGATGCAAGGCGCGCTTCCATCATTACAGCGACAACAGGCGACGAGGCAACATCGGAAGAAGGGAAGAGAAGACCCTGACGTCACAGAAGACCGCGCCGGCTGCCTGTTAGTAATTGAGCTAACACACAAAGATAGCAGGCAGCCAGCGCTGAAGAAGAAGGCACCGGACATCTGCAGAAGAACCGGGGTTCGCCGAGTCAACAGCGGAAGAGGGGAGAAGATGGAAGAACACCCCCGGAGTCCGGAGAAGCCCCCCCCCCGGAGAGCAGAAGAAGAAACCCCCCCCCGGAGAGCGGAGAAGACCCCCGGAGAGCGGAGAAGACCCCCCTGCTAATAGAGCTAATAAAGAAGACAGGGGGGGCATCCGGAGCAGAATAATAAATTATTTTAAAAAGCCTTGTGTTGTGTGTTTACTAACTTTAACTTTTTGCCTACAGGTGAATGGATAGGGGTACGATGTACCCCATATCCATTCACTTAGGGTGGGGGGCCGGTATCTGGGGGCCCCCTTATTTGAGGGGACTCCCAGATTCCGATAAGCCCCCGCCCGCAGACCCCGACAACCAATGGCAAGGGTTGTCGGGAAGAGGTCCTGTCCTCATCAACATGGGGACAGGGTGCTCTGGGGTGGGGGGGCCCGCAGTGCGCCCCCCTGCCCCAGAGCACCCAACCCCCCCATGTTGAGGGCATGCGGCCTGGCACGGCTCAGGAGGGGGGGGGGCGTTAGCTCGTCCCCACTCCCTTCCTGACCGGCCGGGTAGCGTGCTTTGGATACGGGTCTGGTATGGATTGTAGGGGGACCCCCTACGTCGATTTTTCGGCGTAGGGGGGTCTCCTTACAACCCATACCAGACCTAAGGGCCTGGTATGCTCCTGGGGGGTGAACCCATGCCGGTTTTTTCTTTGAAAATTGGCATGGAGTTCTCCCTCAGGAATGCATGCCGAGCGACGCTGTCATTATTTTTTTTTTTTCCCGACGCAACTTTTTTAAGCCGTCGCGATCCTCAAAACTCGGCGTAACGTAACTTCGCGCATGCGCAGTACGGCCGGCGCGGGAGCGCGCCTCATTTAAATGGGACTCGCCCCATTTGAATAGGAACGCCTTGCGCCGGCGAAATTTTAGTTACACAGCCTGAAATTTCTAGATAAGTGCTTTGTGGATCGGGCACTTAGGTAGAAACTTTAAGGCAGTGTAACTTAAATGGGATTTTTTAAGTTACGCCAGGTTTTTGTGGATCTGGCCCTAGGTTCATCTTGAATTTAAAGCGGATGTGCCACTAAAAAAATATATTAAAAGCCAGCAGCTACAAATACTGCAGCTGCTGACTTTTAATATAAGGACACTTACCTGTCCTGGAGTCCAGCGCCGATCGCAGCAGATGACGAGCGATCGCTCGTCACCCTGCTGCTCCCCCCTCCATCCACGGTGAGGGAACCAGGAAGTGAAGCGCTCCGGCTTCACTGCCCGGTTCCCTACGGCGCATGCGCGAGTCGCGCTGCGCCCGCCGATTGGCTCCCGCTGTGTGCTGGGAGCCGAGTGTTCCCAGCATACAACGGGGGACGGACGGGAAGCAGAGAAAAAACCCGTCTTTTGCCCGTATCGTAGGGCCGGAAGTGGGTGCAGATACCTGTCTGTAGACAGGTATCTGCACCCCCCTCCCCCCTGAAAGGTGTCAAATGTGACACCGGAGGGGGGGAGGGTGCCGATCAGCGCGACTTCACTTTAGAGTGGAGATCCGCTTTAACATTCCTCTGCCATAAATAACTGTATAAGTGCAGTTCAGGGGGCTGTCGGCTTGAGGTGTGATACTGCTCGGTGTAGTCCACTGGAAGGGTAAGAGACCTGGTATTGTGGCCTGTGATCTTTATCCCACCATTACTGAACCCAGGGTGGAGCTTGTGAAAGTCTATGAGTGATAGGGAATCTGAATGGATAGATGCAGGATCAGGGCCGTCTTTAACCACTTCCATACAGTGCACTTACGCACCTTCCCGCCAAGCCAATTTTCAGCTTTCAGCACTGTCGCACTTTGAATGAAAATTGCGCGGTCATGCTACACTGTACCCAAACAATTTTTTATCATTTTGTTCCCACAAATATAGCTTTCTTTTGGTGGTATTTGATCACCTCTGCGATTTTTTTTTTGCGCAACAACTAAAAAAAGACCGAAAATTTTGAAGAAAAAAAAGTTTTTATTTTTTTCTGTTAATTTTTTTTGTAAATAAGTAAGTTTTCTACTTTTATTACGGACACCGATGAGGTGGCACTGATGGGCACCGATGAGGTGGCACTGATGGGCACCCTTGAGGCGGCACTGATGGGCGGCGATGGTATGCGGCACTGATGGGCACTCATAGGCGGCACTGATGGGCACTCATAGGCGGCACTGGGCACTCATAGGCGACAGTGATGGGCACTCATGGGTGGCACTGATGGGTACTTATGGGTGGCACAGACGGGCACTGATAGGTGGGCACTGGGCATGGATGGACACTGAGAGGTGGCACTGATGGACACTGAGGGGTGGCACTGATGGCATTGCTGGGCATCACTTGTGCCCATGTTGCCAGTCAGTGCCCATTTGTGGGCACTGATTGGCATCTATTCTCTTTTTTTTTTTTACTGCCCTTTTCTTATTACTGCCCTTCCCTGGTGGTCCAGTGTGGGCATCCGAGGGGGGGCTGCGCTGATAAACAATCAGCGCGAACCCCCCCCCCCCCGTCAGGAGAGCCGCTGATTGGCTCTCCTCTACTCGCGTCTGTCAGATGCGAGTGAGGAAGAGCCATCAACGGCTCTTTCTGTTTACATCGTGATCAGCCGGAGGCTCTTTACCGAGATCGGAGATGCAGGGTGTCAAACTGACACCCCGCATCACCGATCGCCGCGCTGCCAGTCAGGATTTCACAACCACTTCCCGGACGTCAATTGTCCATTGACCGGGCGGGAAGTGGTTAATGTTGATTGGACCCCCCCCCCCCCATGCAATTTTGCGCTCCACCTGCTCTGAAACATACAATAAATATCAGCTAGACTTAAAATCAGTTTACTGTATCAGATCAGGCAGCGATTGCGATTGGTTGCCAGAGGTTACAGCATATCATTACCACTTACTGACTGGTTGGTAGAGATTTCAGCACACATTACGGCTCACTGATTAGTTGCTAGAGGTTACAGCACATGGTTTCTTGTTGTTTGGTTGCTAGAGATTACTGTACAGTAATACTGCTCGCTGATTGGTTGTTAGAGTTTACAGCACATCATCTCTTCACTACAGAGGGGCTTGTGACATATGAATGCCGCCTTTATTTACATATGAATGCCACCGGTCTCAGCTATTTACATATGAATGCTCCCGCTATTTACATATGAATGCCGGTTATTTACATGTAGACACATGGTCTGCAGGTGAGTCATATGTACACAACAATAGGGTAGAGCTGGGTAGCATTAGTAGTAGCACTTCACACTGAGATATCAGGACACAGCACAGGACTAAAACTTTTAAGAGACAAGGGAATTTAAACTGGGATAGTTGGCAAGAATGAGGCAGCTGCTTTGGGCCCCACAACAATGACAGGGCCCAGGGCAGCGTCCCCTTTTGCCCTGCCTTAAAGAAGGCCCTGGGCAAGATGGTGGCTGCACGGGAAGAATTTATGTCCTGGGGTTTCCTGAGTGCCCCTTTGGAGTGTTTTTCCCTGGAAAGTGTTTGGCTATATTCATATTGGTTCATTTCTTCCTTCACCCAAACACTAGTGGAGGTTTAACCTATACAAGCAATGATTTAAGACATAAAATACCCAGGAGAGATGGGGCACAAAAGGACCAGTGGAAGTGGCAAAATGGCACTCAATTGCTGTGCCTCAGATACCCAGGTCAGAAGGGGTACAGGCATATAAAGACAATGACACACATAACTGGGGCACAGAAATCTGGGTAAGCTGGGGCACAGGTTATAGAAGGTTTGGAGGAAGCACAAGGACAATTAGTTGGTCACAGACACCCAGGTAGGGCTGGGCATAGGTTATAGAGGTAATGGTCTGAAGGAAGTATAAGAACATACATTAGTGGGACACAGGTACTCAGATAACATGGGGCATAGGTTATAAGGAACAGGCATGGAGGTAGCACGAGACACACTTTAGCTGAAGAATAGGTACCTTTGTACAACGAGGCACAAGTTATTGGGGTACAGATCTGTAAATATATTAGAGAGGAACAGGTACCCAGGTAGGATGGGGCACAGGTTGTTGTGGTACAGGTTTAGAGGAAGAACAAAGGTGGCACAGGTCATTGAGTTACATGTTGGGAGAAAAGCCATCAAACAAACATTAGTAAACTTATATGACCTAGGCACATGTACCCAAGTAAGATGGGGCACAGGATTAGTGGTTCAGGTCTGGAGGAAGCACAAGGGTGCGTGTTAGCTGGGGCAGAGGTACCTGGGTAAGATGGGCACAAGTTGTAGGGGTACTAGTCTGGAGAAAAGACAAAGCTACAAGGTACAGGTACCTGGATAGGATGGGGTACAGATTATAGTGACACAGGCCTTAAGGGATCACATTAGCTGGGGCACAGGTACCTGGCTAGGATGTGGCACAGGTTGTGGGGCTACAGGTCTGTAAGAAGGATATACATTGCTGGAGCACAGATAGTCATGTAAGATGAGTCATAGGTTGTAGACATACAAGCTTGGAGGAAGCACACTGGCACACACCAGCTGGGGCACGGGTACTTGGGTATCATGGGTCACAGGTTATAGGGGTAGGACAAGGAAGGACATAAGGCACAAGTTCCCAGGTAGGATGGGTCACCAACTATAAGGATAAAGGTCTGGGGTAAGGATGAGAACATAGGGCATAGGTACCCAGGTAAAATAGATCACAGATTATAGGGGAAAAGGTCTGGAGTATAGGCAAGCACATGGGTACCCTGGTAGGCTAGGGAACACGTTGTCAAGACATATAAGCATGAAAGAAAGCTCAGAGAGTTGGATTCGCATGGGGACACTGTGTTAAGTACAGCATGGCAGCCCTGTCTGTGTGTAATGTTAGATTGGAACAACTGTAACCTCTGAATAAAAGATGAAGAGATCAAGACACGGCTAATCCGACCAGCGCTGTGTGTCAGGGAGCACCATATGACACACGGGCATGTGACACACATAGCTGAAAGCTGCAAAACATGCTGTGGTCATACAACACGCAGCTCCGACAGAAATGTCATTTCCAGTTGTGACCGTTGGGCACAGGACATGAAAAGCTTGTATTCTTCGTCAGCAGTGCTTTATATCTGCACACTTCCATTATACACTCTATGCAGCAAAAAAACAGCTGAGCGAAGGAAATGTCTGCCTGTGGCACATTTAATTCATGGGCCTGATGGTGTTCCCAGATTATGGCCAGCAAGGAAGAATTCAGTAATGGGATGTCATGTTTCACATTATAACATTTGGATGTATGGCTGAGGGCTTGCGCATTCAGGTTGCAATCGCTAATGCCGCGTACACACGGTCGTTTTTCAGCATGGAAAAAAAACAACGTTTTTAAAAACGTCATTTAAAATGATCGTGTGTGGGCTTCACATTGTTTTTCGGCTTCTGAAAATGTTGTTAAAAATGATCGTGTGTGGGCAAAAACTACGTTTTAAACCCGCGCATGCCCAGAAGCAAGTTATGAGACGGGAGCGCTCGTTCTGGTAAAACTACCGTTCGTAATGGAGTAAGCACCTTCATCACGCTGTAACAGACAGAAAAGCGCGAATCGTCTTTTACTAACACAAAATCAGCTAAAGCAGCCCCAAGGGTGGCGCCATCCGCATGGAACTTCCCCTTTATAGTGCCGTCGTACATGTTGTACGTCACCGTGCTTTGCTAGAGCATTTTTTTTTCACGATCGTGTGTAAGCAAGGCCGTTTTAATGATCAAGTTGAAAAAAACTTTGGCCCGGATTCAGGTAGGACTTGCGCATTATTTGCGGAGGCACAGGGCAAGGATTTTGCCCTACGCCCCCGCAAATAATTTGCGCTGCCCTCGATTCACGGAGCAGTAGCTCCGTAAATTGCGAGGGTGCGCCGGCAAAATTGCCCGGTGTAAGCGCACGCAATGTAAATGATCCCGCCGGGGGCGGGAATCATTTAAATTAGGCGCGCTCCCGCGCCGAGCGTACAGCGCATGCTCCGTCGGGAAACTTTCCCGACGTGCATTGCGGCAAATGACGTCGCAAGGACGTCATTTGCTTCAAAGTGAACGTGAATGGCGTCCAGCGCCATTCACGATTCACTTACGCAAACGACGTAAAATTCGAACGTAGCGACGCGGGAACACCGGGTATCCTTTAGCATTGGCTGCCCCTGCTTTTAGCATGGGCAGCCTTACGCTAAAGACGCCCTACGCAACCGACGTAACTTGCGTAGGCGTCGCAACCGACGCAACATTGTGAATCGGCGTAAGTATGCAATTTGCATGCTATACGCTGACCACAATGGGAGCGCCCCCTAGCGGTCAACGCAAGAATGCAGCCTAAAATCTGCGTGGCATAAGAGTCTTATGCCACGCAGATTTTAGGCTGCAGTCGGCGTAACGAGTTCTCTGAATCAGGAGAATATGGTTACGCAGGCGCAATTGCTACCTGAATCTGGGTCTTTGTTTTTTTCTAGAGCCTGAAAAACGTAATTTTTAAGAACCTGAAAAAATGATCGCGTGTACGCGGCATTAGAGAACTGTTTGTTTTTGTTGGATAGAGAATGAACTGTTTATGTTTGTTAGCTAGGGGATATATTTTGTATTATCTATTCTACAACATTACAGTGTGCTCAGAATCTAATAAAATATTTATAATTCCACGAAAACAATCACAGCTGTTCCCTTTTCTACTACATAGACAAAAACATAAAACTAGAGTTGGCCAAGAGCACTAAAACCTGTCTGACAATGGGACCTGAGGACATGACCATAATACAATACTATACCAGTATACAGATGCAGTACCTCCAAAATAACTGGCCATAGGACATAATCATAATACATTACAAACTACAAACTACTACTATTACAAACTACAAACTACAGTCAGGTCCATAAATATTGGGACACCGACACAATTCTAATCTTTTTGGCTCTATACACCACCACAATGGATTTGAAATGAAACGAACAAGATGTGCTTTAACTGCAGACTTTCAGCTTTAATTTGAGGGTATTTACATCCAAATCAGGTGAACGGTGTAGGAATTACAACGGTTTGTATAGGTGCCTACCACTTTTTAAAGGACCAAAAGTAATGGAACAGATCAACAATCATAAATCAAACTTTCACTTTTTAATACTTGGTTGCAAATCCTTTGCAGTCAATTACAGCATGAAGCCTGGAACGCATAGACATCACCAGACACTGGGTTTCATTCCTGGTGATGCTCTGCCAGGCCTCTACTGCAACTCTCTTCATTTCCTGCTTGTTCTTGGGGCATTTTCCCTTCAGTTTTGTCTTCAGCAAGTGAAATGCATGCTCAATCGGATTCAGGTCAGGTGATTGACTTGGCCATTGCATAACATTCCACTTCTTTCCCTTAAAAAACTCTTTGGTTGCTTTCGCAGTATGCTTTGGGTCATTGTCCATCTGCACTGTGAATCGCCGTCCAATGAGTTCTGGAGCATTTGACTGAATATGAGCAGATAATATTGCCCGAAAGACTTCAGAATTCATCCTGCTGCTTTTGTCAGCAGTCACATCATCAATAAATACAAGAGAACCAGTTCCATTGGCAGCCATACATGCCCACGCCATGACACTACCACGCCATGCTTCACTGATGAGGTGGTATGCTTTGGATCATGAGCATTTCTTTTCCTTCTCCATACTCTTCTCTTCCCATCACTCTGGTACAAGTTGATCTTGGTCTCATCTGTCCATAGGATGTTGTTCCAAAACTGTGAAGGCTTTTTTAGATGTTGTTTGGCAAACTCTAATCTGGCCTGCCTGTTTTTGAGGCTCACCAATGGTTTACATCTTGTGGTGAACCCCCTGTATTCACTCTGGTGAGGTCTTCTCTTGATTGTTGACTTTGACACACATACACCTACCTCCTTATAGAGTGTTCTTGATCTGGCCAACTGTTGTGAAGAGTGTTTTCTTCACCAGGGAAAAAATTCTTCGGTCATCCACCACAGTTGTTTTCCGTGGTCTTCCGGGTCTTTTGGTGTTGCTGAGGTCACCGGTTCTTTCTTTCTTTCTACGGATGTTCCAAACAGTTTATTTAGCCACACCTAATGTTTTTGCTATCTCTCTGATGGTTTTTTTTTTTTTTCAGCCTAATGATGGCTTGCTTCACTGATAGTTACAGCTCTTTGGATCTCATATTGAGAGTTGACAGAAACAGATTCCAAATGCAAATAGCACACTTGAAATGAACTCTGGACCTTTTATCTGCTCCTTGTAAATGGGATAATGAGGGAATAACACACACCTGGCCATGGAACAGCTGAGCAACCAATTGTCCCATTATTTTTGGTCCCTTAAAAAGTGGGAGGCACATATACAAACTGTTGTAATTCCTACACCGTTCACCTGATTTGGAGCCAAAAATATTAGAATTGTGTTGATGTCCCAATATTTATGGACCTGACTGTATAACAAACTACAAACTATTATAAACAACAATGATCGACTACTAGTTATAATACAATTCTGTTACACTCTATACAAAGAACTCTACACCTCCAACATGATCGACCACTAGACATGATCAGAATACAATTCTATCATGCTCTATTCACGGAACACTACACCTCCAATATAAGTGACCACTGGACATAATCATGATTTACAGTAATTCTATTACAATTTAGACAGAACACTAAACCTCCAACATGACTGACCACTGAACAAGATCATAGTAATACACAACTATTACTACTGGACACGATCATGATATAATTCCATTACATTGTATTTATAGAACTCTACCTCTCCAAAATAAACACCCACTGGACACCATTCTAATTCAATTCTATTATACTCTAAACATACAAGTGTCTTGAAAAAGTATTCATACCCCTTGAAATTTTCCACATTTTATCATGTTACAACCAAAAACGTAAATGTATTTTATTGGGATTTTATGTGATAGACCAACACAAAGTGGCACATACTTGTGAAGTGAAAGGAAAATAATAAATGGTCTTCGCATTTGTTTACACTAAATCTGTGAAAAGTGTGGTGTGCATTTGTATTCAGTCTCCTTTACTCTGATACCCCTAACTAAAATATAGTGGAACCAATTGCCTTCAGAAGTCACCTAATTAGTAAATAATAATTACATTTTACTATAAATACAGATGTTCTGTGGAGGCCATGAAACATGGTGGTGGCAGCATCATGTTGTGGGTAAGCTTTTCTTCAGCAGGGACAGGGGAGCTTATCAGAGTTGATGTGAAGATGGATGGAGCCAATTACAGGGTAAATTCCGTTCAAGCTGTCTTGCATACACACTGTCAGACCAAATTCCGACCGTCCAAAACACGGCGACGTAAAACACTACAACGAGACAAAAAGTTCAATGCTTCCGAGCATGCATCAACTTGATTCTGCGCATGCGTGTTTTTTTCTCCGTCGGAATTTCCGATAGGAGTTTTTTCCATCGGAAAAAAATAAAACATGCTCTATTTCTAAACTCCGACAGGAAAAAGTCGGATGGGGCCCATACACGGTCGAAATTTCCAATGAAAATATTTCGTCTGACTCTTTTCATCGGAAATCCCAATCGCGTGTACGAGGCATTCGAAGAAAACCTTTTAGAGTCTGCAAAAGACTTGAAACTGGGGCAGAGGTTTACCTTCCAGCAGGACAACACCCTAAACATACTACAATGGAATGGTTTAGATCAAAGCATATGTGTTAGAATGGCCCAGTCAAAGTCCAGACCTAAATCCAATTGAGAATCGATGGCGAGACTTGAAAATTGCGGTTCACAGACGCTCTCCATCCAATCTGGCAGAGCTTGAGCTATTTTGCAAAGAAGAATGTTTCTATAAAGTATTGACTCAGGGGGGCTGAATACAAATGCACGCCTTACTTTTCACATATTTATTTGTAAAAAATCTTGAAAATCTTAAAAACCATTTATCCTTTTCCTTCCACTTCACAATCATGTGCTACTTTGTGTTAGTCTATCACTCAACTTGGTTGTAACATGACAAAATGTGGAACAATTTGAAACATTTCAAGGGGTGTGAATACTTTTTCAAGGCAATGTAGAAGAACACTAAACTTCCAACATGATCGACCACTGAACACCATTCTTTTACACTCTATACATAGATAATAACACCTCCAACACATCCTTCCACTAAACAAGATAATAATACAATTCTATTACTCTCTATACATAGAACACTACATCTCAACCACGAGGACCATTGAACAAGATCATAATACAATTCTATTACACTCTACACTAGACATTAACCACTACACATCCCGCCCATGTAAATATGATGTCCGCAGGAGGGATCTCCCATCCTGGGTGGGCGTCATATGACGTCCTGGGCTTCCCGGCACTTGGGAGCCAATGCGCGTGCCTGGCGGCCGCGATGTCTGGCCAGGCACCCGCGATTGCCCAGCTGGACCGTGGATCTGTGTGTGTAAACACACAGATCCATGTCCTGTCAGAGGAGACCGATGGTGTGTTCCCAGTACAGAGAAACACGGATCCGTCTCCTCCACTTGTGAGTCCCCGCCCCCTACAGTTAGAATCACTCCCTAGGATACACATTTAACCCCTTGATCGCCCCCTAGTGTTAACCCCTTCCCTGCCAGTCCCATTTACACAGTAATCCATGCATTTTTATAGCACTGATCGCTGTATAAATGTTAATGGTCCCAAAAATGTGTCATAAGTGTCCGATACGTCCGCCGGGACGGGACATAATTTTGGCCATATAATATAGTTAATGATGATTGGTCATGCTGGGGTTCATATTTCTTTGACAGCCGGAGGGCTTAAGGATTGCCTTCTATTTTAAGAGTAGTCATTTTCCTATTTAATGAGGTTGAGTCATTTTGCTGCGAAAATGATGATGGAGATAACATGTATCTGAAGAGTGCTTTGTGTACAAGGCAGGAAGTTCAACCTGACAGCAAAAGTATTTATTATGGTTTTATGCGGAGTGGAATGTTTCTAGCTTGTCACTGCAGAGAACACCTATATAGATGTGTGAGTGATGCCACGGAACCCTTTCAATTGTTTTTTGGATACAGACAGTAACTGAAACACTTTGAGTGAAGGAGGGTCAGAACTTTTATAAGATTTTTATTGCTGTCATTGTCTTTGGGAGATTTTGTCCACTTTATCACCCTGCCCTGGTGACAAGAGTCAAAGACATTGTGGATGGTGTTATTAGGGCAGTGGATGGTGTCAGCAGTTTGTTTTATGTATTTATTTTTTTACAATTGAATTTGCATTAAAAAATTCCAAAAATTGCTTTTTGGGGGGAGAGGGTTGGGGCTGTAGACAGTGGGGTAGATTCACGTACGGGCGCGCAATGTTACGGCGGCGCAGCGTATCGTATTTACGCTACGCCGCCGTAACTTACAGGAGCAAGTGCTGTATTCACAAAGCACTTGCTCCGTAAGTCGCGGCGGCGTAGCGTAAAAGGGGCCTGCTTAAGCGCGCGTAATTCAAATGTTGAAGGGGGGCGTGTTTTATTTAAATTAAGGATGACCTGACGTGATTGACGTTTTGTACGGACGGAGCATGCCCCGTCCATGTACATATCCCAGTGTGCATTGCTTCCAAGTACGGCGTAACGACGTATTGGGTTCGACGTGAACGTAAATTACGTCGAGCCCTATTCGCGAACGACTTACGCAAACGATGTAAAAAATTCTAATTTCGAAGCGGGAACGACGTCCATACTTAACATTGGCTGCGCCTCCTAATAGCAGGAGCAACGTAACGCCGAACCAGCCTTAACGCAAACGACGTAAAAAAAAACGAACGCCGGGCGCACGTACGTTTGTGAATCGGCGTAAGTAGGTAATTTGCATACTCTACGCTGACAACTACGGGAGCGCCACCTAGCGGCCAGCGTGAGAATGCACCCTAAGATACGACAGCGTAATTATGCCAGTCATATCTTAGGCTAATGTCGGTGTATCTAGCTTTCTGAATACAGAAAATAGATACGCCGGCGTAGCTTTGAATTTACGCCGGCATAAATCGTTCGTGAATCTACCCCAGTGTCAGTAGGGCTGGGGGGGGGGTGCTGCCAGTATTTTTTTTTTTTTTATTAATTTTTTTAACAATTTTATTTTTTATAATTTTTTGACAATATAATATATATTTTTTTTTATTGCAATTTATTTTAATCAGCCCTGTTGGGGCGCTTTGGTGAGATATCAGGGGTCTAAACAGACCTCTGACATCTCCCCTTTGAGACAGAGAAAGGGACTGAGGACAGATATTCCCCAGTCCCTCTCTCAGCATTGAAAATTAATTAACAGGAGACAGTGGCTCCTGTCTATTTGTAAACAGAAGCAGGGCAAACACAGGTTAATGTGCTCAGCTGTTACAGGGACACAGGAGAGACCGGTAGCGATTTCTTACTGTGTCCAATTTAGAAAATAAAGAGCCCAGCAAATCAAATATTTACTGATTCCCTCCTCCGCTCTCCATCCTGACACAGCTCTTGCAGTCAGCGGGAGAGGAGAGGAGGGAAGCCGGCTGCGGGGGATGGGGGGGGGCCCAAAGGAGCACATGGGGGGCGGACTAGGAGCAGGACATGAAGGAGGGCCAGAGACAAGCGGAGGAGGACTCAGGGAACAGTCGGGATGATCGGTGTGGTGGGAGGGACAGCTGTGAGCACCGATTTCCCTGCATTGCTTTTCAGCTGACAGCCGTGGGAGGGAGAGGAGGAGAAGCGGCTGTCAGCTGCTTCACTGATAGCTATACAGTGAGATTGGTGCTTGCAGCTGTCCCTCCTGCCGCACCGATCATCCCCGGCTGTGAACCAGGGGACCATCCACGTGTGCAGTGTGGGTCACATTGGGCCCCCCCCTTCTCGGGGCCTGTGTGCAGTGAACACCCTGCACACATAGATGATACGCCACTGGGCCTAAGACATGCATCCAGTGCTGTTACATAACAGCAGGGAGACAGTCTCTAGCCCTGAAAGCACTGGCCTACCTAGCTGCACATACTCACTTTTGCTTTGCTTACCCAGTGTTCAATGAATCAGTGGGGAGTACAGCATAAGTGAGCATATTCAGCTGGTGGGTTAGAATTAGCTTTTTTTTTTTCATTTTGGATCAAGAAATAAAGGATTATAACCCCTGTCAGATTTTTTTTCGCCATCTGTGTCCAATTTTGGAGATTTCTCTTCACTTCCTGTCCAAAAGCCAAACAGGAAGTGAGAGGAAATCCATGCAAACCTAATCCCTTGGGGATCCCCAGGGACAACTCAAAATGTGGGATATGATTTCTTCCGTCCTTAGGATAGGAGGACAGGAGAACCAGCCTGTAAATTCCGAGAGTGGTGACTGCAAGCTGAGCCGAGTGTCAGTCTATGACACTCTTTTACAGCCCAGCGAGTCCAGCCACCTCCCCCCCCCTCACTCTCCTCACATACGAGCAGGGAGGAATACAGCTCCTCCTCCTCCTCCTTTCAGTCCCGCCCACACTATCCCGGTGTGCTGTATCTGAAGAGAGGGGATGTGTGGGCGGGAAATATGAAAATCAGCAGCATTCCTGGCCCTGACAAACAGTGATTCTCACTAGTGGCTATACAGCAACCACTAGTGATAATCATAAGAGAATCTGGTTGACACCGGGCCAATTAGGCCTAGGTGTCACTGACTAAGTGAGGTGGTGGCATGACAGGGTTAAGTGAGCCTCATCCCCCCCCTCCCTTTCTCTACTGTAGATGGGACGTCCCATAGGTTGGCACGGGACCAATAGTTTTCCAGTTGGGGGGAAGGCCTAGGTGGGACAGAGGTTCTAAAAGGAGGGGTGACACCCCTCCCCACTTCCTCTTACCTGGACAGCGCCAGCGGAGAAAGCTTTGGCTGACGATGGCTGATGAGCTGATGGATTTCCCCCGGGAGCGGGTGCGGTCCGATGGCGACTTCCTCGCCCGTGTCGCCGCCGACTTGGGAGTGCCGGGACCGCCCTCCTCGCCGTGCCACACTACAGGTACCGATGTGGGGGGTCGGCGGGCCCCTCGTAGGGCCATCCGGCCGCCGGATCGATTGAGCCCAAGCCCCCTTAGAGCTTCACAGCGGCGGGGGAGCTCTGTGGCATCTGGAGCTGGGAGGGGGGGAAGGGGCGGGGCCGCCGCTCGTACGCGCGTTGGCGCGGTAGCTCCGCCCCCTTCTTTTTGCAGCTCTCCTCGTGGGATTTTTTCACTCCCCTGCAGAGTGCCTGTGGAGAGCTGTCCCCTTCCACACTTCAGCTCTACAGTTATGGGCAACGCAAACGCCCCAGGTGGATCCAGCTCCTCAGCTACAGAGGAGGCTGGTTTAGTCACTGATGCTGTCCCCACTGCTGCAGCCGCACATGTTATAAACCCACCTCCCGATCAGCCCATTGATAATGACCCCCCAGCGTCTGTATTTGAAGATGCTGGGGAGGACGCTGGAGCCCCCTCTTCCCCCCTTTTATTTACCACCGTTGATGACCTCCCCCGCGCCGCGTGTCGCAAGCGCGACCGCTCCCGCAGACGGGAGATACGGTCTCCTTCCAGGTCCTCCTCCCACAGCTCAGGAAGCTATTACAGGCATAGCAGGAGCCGTCGCCATAGGTCACCCAGGCGTCGCAGTAGGTCCAGGCGCTCTAGATCCTCCCGCTGGAGGTCGCCGTCCTCCTCTCGCAGCCGCTCCAGGACCCCTAGGGGCCGGGAGGGTCATCATAGGTCCAGGTGCGGATCGTCAAGGCGCTCTAGGCAGCCTTCTCGCGTGGACGACAGGTCCGGCGCGCCGCCTCCTCTGCTATCCCATTGGCTGCTCCTGTCCCAGGGGCTCTCCCTTCGATGTCGGTGCTGCCTCCACGTGATCCAGCGCCTGCTCCTCCGGCGATGCTGCCAATCCGTGATTTCTTCAGAGATGCCTCCTTCTCCGTCTCCTGCCGTGGTTGGTGAGTTTGACTACGCGGGGGCCTGGGGGGCTGGGGGCGGGTCGCAGGTGTTGGTTCCGGCCCTTAAGGCCTTGTTGACGCAGCTGGAGTCCGGTTCCCAGGGGGCGGTCTCGGCAAACGGGCTCCGTCTCCGCCAAGAGCTGGTGTGCACAAGGAGTCTTTTTTCTGCGGGATTAGCCCGTTGGGTTCACATGTTAGCGACGACATTAGACAAAAAATTTGGGATAACAAGTATGTAGACATCTGGTCGCTGGTATCGGTGGACCAACACACAATTGATAGAGAGCGCAAGCCTTTTACGGATAGGTCAGCTGAGCGCAGGCCCCGTGTCGCCAGGACAATAGGTAACTGGCTTCAGGCTTTTGCGGTGCTGGGTGGTATAATGGGAGAGAAACATCCCGAACGCTGTTCTGAACTCTTCATCTATTTGGATTCGGTCTACAATGCATTCAAATCTCATGGCGTCAGCGCCTGGTGGAGATACGATGAGGAGTTCCGAAGGCGCTTGGCGTTGCAGCCCGAAGTGGGGTGGGGTTGCAAGGCCACGGACGTCTGGCTGCGTCTTATGATGGCGCAGAGACAGACTCCCTTTCTCGGCGGGGCCGCGGCGTCCTCAGCAGGTCAGCAGGGCGCGGCGGCCGCGAAAAGACCCGGCACTTGCTGGCTCTTTAACGAGGGCCATTGCAAGTTCTTCGGGCTATGCAAATTTAAGCACGAGTGCTCCTCTTGTGGGGGCCCCCACGGTGGAGTCCGTTGCCCCCGCGGTGCTAAACCAGCACAGAGGGGAGCAGCGCCTGCTGATGGGAAAGACGCCAGTGAGCGTGGACGAGATGTTGCCCTAGCTAGAGCGCTACCCCAATAGGTCTGAGGGGGAACAACTGCGCATAGGTTTTTTGTATGGTTTCTTCATCCCCTTTGTTCCTTCAGCGTCCCCTCAACTGGCTGGCAATTTGCAATCGGCTGCACTTTATCCGGAGGCTCTTCGGGACAAGGTTAGTAAAGAAGGTAACCTGGGTCGCATTGAGGGCCCGTTTTCATACCCCCCTTTTTCCAATTTGAGGGTTTCTCCTTTGGGAGTGGTCCCCAAAAAGGACAGTGGTAAGTTTCGCCTAATTCACCATTTGTCTTACCCGAAGGGCTCATCGGTCAACGACGGCATCTCCAAGGAGGAGGCTTCGGTTTCCTATGTCTCTTTTGATAAGGCGGTGATGTTGGTCCGGCAAGCCGGTCGGGGCGCCCTTATGGCCAAGACGGATGTTGAATACGTCTTCAGGTTGTTGCCGGTACACCCGGATTGCTACCATCTTCTGGGTTGCTGCGTGGATGGCCTGTTTTACTATGATACCTGTTTACCGATGGGGTGCTCCATATCGTGCCACTATTTCGAAATGTTCAGTTCTTTTTTGGAATGGGTGGTGCGACGTGACACTGGCTGCAGGTCTATTATTCATTATTTGGATGATTTTCTGATCGTGGCCCCGGGTGAGTCTCCCACTTGTCAAGTTTTGTTGAATTCTTTCTGTGCCTTGATGAGCAGGTTTGGTGTTCCGCTTTCCGCCGAAAAGACGGAGGGTCCAACTACTAATCTGTCCTTTTTGGGCATTGAAATAGATTCCCTATGAGATGGTTTTTAGGTTACCGGTGGTCAAGCTCGAGAAACTAATAAGCTTAATTGACGTTTTTTTCGGAGCTCAGAAGGTCACTTTGCGTCAGTTGCAGTCGCTTTTGGGTCTCTTGGTTTTCGCATGTCGTATCATGCCGATGGGTCGGGTTTTTTCACGTCGGCTATCTTTGGCCACCAAAGGGGCTAAGCGGCCTGAGCATCGGATCCGTCTGACTTCATCTCTGAAAGCGGACCTGTTGGTGTGGCGTGAATTTTTGCGGCGCTACAACGGTCGTACATGTTTTTTGTCAGATGAGATGTGTAATCAGGAGTTGTCCCTGTTCACCGATGCGGCTGGATCGGTGGGCTACGGTGCAATTCTCGGATCGGACTGGAGTGCGGAATTGTGGCCGCAACAATGGCGGGATGAGGGGTTGTGTCGCAACCTGACTCTCCTTGAGCTTTTTCCCATCGTTGTGGCGGTTGAACTTTGGGGGGACAAGCTCAGGGATAGGAAGGTATGTTTTTGGACTGACAATTGCAGTGTGGTTCATTGTATTAACGGTCTGTCTTCCTCCTCCCTTCCGGTCCTGGCCCTCCTCCGTCACCTGGTTCTCAGGTGTCTAGAGTATAATATATGGTTCAGATCTCGACATGTTCCCGGTGTTGTCAATGTGACTGCTGATTTATTGTCTCGTTTCCGTTTCCAGGAGTTCCGCACGCTGTGCCCGGGGGCGGCTCAGGAGGGCCTGCCTTGCCCGCAGTTCCTTTGGACCCTGGGGATAATAGGCGGCTTATGAGCCAAGATGGCGTTCACCTCAACGACATCGGGATGGATATATTCTTATCTGGCCTTCAGGATGGCATTGAGCAGGCCCTATATATTCTGGGTGGGGGTCGGAGCTCAGTTTGAGGGACCGAGCTCCTCCTGTGGCGGTACGGAGAATAAAGCCATGGAAAGGAGCGGTGGAAGGCTTTTATGCCCGTCGGCTTAGGCCGGCGGCTGGCTGTTTGCTTCCCCCTGGTGAGCAACCTTTGAAAGGTTGATAAAGGTTAACAAGTTCATGTTGTAATTTAACAAAATAAAGCTGTGGCCGACCCCTACGTCCATTCAAGAATAAGTCGTTGTCAGTGTCTTTATTGTAGGTTACAATAGGGGTGAGACGAACAAATGGTTACGGTAAGGGGTTGTTCAATTAGTCTGGTTGACACCGGGCCAATTAGGCCTAGGTGTCACTGACTAAGTGAGGTGGTGGCATGACAGGGTTAAGTGAGCCTCATCCCCCCCCCTCCCTTTCTCTACTGTAGATGGGACGTCCCATAGGTTGGCACGGGACCAATAGTTTTCCAGTTGGGGGGAAGGCCTAGGTGGGACAGAGGTTCTAAAAGGAGGGGTGACACCCCTCCCCACTTCCTCTTACCTGGACAGCGCCAGCGGAGAAAGCTTCCCGCCCTCCTGCCCCTATTTTCTGGAGTACCAGGTTTTTCAAAAAAAAAAAAAAAAACACAATAAAAATGGATACAGCAAACAAAGGCGGGCTTATTTCGATATATTTATGTTTCACGGGTGTTATGTCGTTGGCCTGACAGGCCCTGGTTTTTATTTGCTTTGATATGTATGAGTTTTTCTATTGCTTATTTAAGTCACAGCTGGCGGTACAGGAGAATAAAGCCATGGAAAGGAGAGGTGGAAGGCTATTATGCCCGTCGGCTTAGGCCGGCGGCTGGCTGTTTGCTTCCCCCTGGTGAGCAACCTTTGAAAGGTTGATAAAGGTTAACAAGTTCATGTTGTAATTTAACAAAATAAAGCTGTGGCCGACCCCTACGTCCATTCAAGAATAAGTCGTTGTCAGTGTCTTTATTGTAGGTTACAATAGGGGTGAGACGAACAAATGGTTACGGTAAGGGGTTGTTCAATTAGTCTGCTCATTAATGGTTCAAATCTCAGCCAGTTCCTGCTGAACCAGCTGAGATCTAAACTGTCTATGGCAGGTCTTAGCTCTTAGGCAGCCCATACATTGATCACTTTTTTTTATTCAACTATTAGGTTGAATGAAAAAAAAAAAGAAATGATCCAATTCCCCCATCTACACATTATAGGTGGATGGGGGAATCCTCCCAGTGTGGACCAGTGCTGGAACAACCAGAGTTGCTGTCCTGTCCCGGCTATTCACAGCGCTGGTCTCTGTCTCCATGGCAGCGGCGGCAGCACATTGGAACCCAGTGCTGGTTACTTTATGGGGCTGATGCACAGGAGGGCCAGCACAATTTGTTGTTAGAGATGGGCTGGGCATGTTCAAAATTCCACATGCCAGAGCCTGCCAGGAAGCCCACACTGCACAGCGCTAATCACAGGCAGTGAGACATTTCTCGGTCCGCAGCTGCACAGATAAGGAAATGTCTCAGTGGCTGTGATTAGCACTTTGGAGTGTCGGCTTCCTGGCGGGATCGGGCATGTGGGATTTCAAACATACCCAAGCCCATCTCTATTGGTTTAAGACAGTTGAGCTCCCTGCAGGTTGCTTAGCAGCAGTGGATCTTCTCTGACAAGCTGATCGTGATGCAATCCAGGTGATGCTCCTAGTCGAATCCTAGTGTTAAATATCAGTGATTTTATTGATTAATGCCCACACTTTACAGGCATAGAGCCCACATGGCTGCGGAACATACGGTTGATTGTATATATGTGGTTGTACTGGGACCCATGGTAGGGCCTGCCCTGAAAGTAGCAGTGGACAAGGAGGCAGAATATGCCACTCTGGCAGCTGCGGTGGACTACGCACTAGTCTCTGCTTGGGTGATAGAGAATGAGGAGGAAGAGGATGGTTTAGTAAGCCAATCCACCACCTCCTCTGAATGCTGTGGATAGCACGGGCAACCAGGGCCGCTGATAGGCCAGTACAACTGGCCCAGTTGTACCGGGCCCGGGCAGTAGGGGGGCCCGGCAACCTGAACAAAATACTAGTGAAATGTAAAAAAAAAAAAACGATCAGGGTCCCTTAACATCGTCCAGCACCAAAGCCATTTAGCCGTCACACCCCCCCCCCTCTCGCTCCACGTGAAGAAATAGCAGTGAAGCTACTCAAGAGGAGCAGTGGCGGCAGAGGATGTCGGCATCGGCATCGGCAGAGCAGAGGCATCCCATGATGATCATCTGACTGGAAGTTTGTTGGGCTGTCGGTGGGCGACATTCAGAGAATTGGTAGGTGGAAATCGGGGTGCTATGCGGGCTACGTTCGCCCAGAATTGTTGCTCTAATAATTTTTCCCCTTTTTAGGTCCTCGTGCTCCGGTGGTGCACATTGTGGGGCACTCCTACGTTCATCGGGCCGCGCAGAGGGCTATCTGCCGGCCGGGCGGTAGATCATTGGGATTTCCGGTGAAGGTGCATTGGAGAGGTATTGGGGGTCTCCCTTGGTCCCGGATCCTCATGGAAGTTTTCCAGATTGCCGGTGTATCTCGGACGCCGGTGGTGTTAGTGGTTCATGCTGGTGGGAACGACATACGTTCCCTGCGAGTCCCGTAAATAATCGTACTTATGCGTATGGATCTTGAGAGAATGGTTTTTCTTTTTTCCGAAATGATTATTGTTTGGTCGGAAATTGTCCCTCGGGTCACATGGCAGGAGGACAGGGACGCGGTGGGCATAGAGAGGGCGCGCAGGACCGTAAATTCCCGTATGTCCCGTTATGTTAGGGCCAGGTCCGGGGTGGTAGTCCGGCACAGACAGTTGGAAGGGGATAATAGGCGGCTTATGAGCCAAGATGGCGTTCACCTCAACGACATCGGGATGGATATATTCTTATCTGGCCTTCAGGATGGCATTGAGCAGGCCCTATATATTCTGGGTGGGGGTCGGAGCTCAGTTTGAGGGACCGAGCTCCTCCTGTGGCGGTACGGAGAATAAAGCCATGGAAAGGAGCGGTGGAAGGCTTTTATGCCCGTCGGCTTAGGCCGGCGGCTGGCTGTTTGCTTCCCCCTGGTGAGCAACCTTTGAAAGGTTGATAAAGGTTAACAAGTTCATGTTGTAATTTAACAAAATAAAGCTGTGGCCGACCCCTACGTCCATTCAAGAATAAGTCGTTGTCAGTGTCTTTATTGTAGGTTACAATAGGGGTGAGACGAACAAATGGTTACGGTAAGGGGTTGTTCAATTAGTCTGGTTGACACCGGGCCAATTAGGCCTAGGTGTCACTGACTAAGTGAGGTGGTGGCATGACAGGGTTAAGTGAGCCTCATCCCCCCCCCTCCCTTTCTCTACTGTAGATGGGACGTCCCATAGGTTGGCACGGGACCAATAGTTTTCCAGTTGGGGGGAAGGCCTAGGTGGGACAGAGGTTCTAAAAGGAGGGGTGACACCCCTCCCCACTTCCTCTTACCTGGACAGCGCCAGCGGAGAAAGCTTCCCGCCCTCCCGCCCCTATTTTCTGGAGTACCAGGTTTTTAAAAAAAAAAACACAATAAAAATGGATACAGCAAACAAAGGCGGGCTTATTTCGATATATTTATGTTTCGCGGGTGTTATGTCGTTGGCCTGACAGGCCCTGGTTTTTATTTGCTTTGATATGTATGAGTGTTTCTATTGCTTATTTAAGTCACAGCTGGCGGTACAGGAGAATAAAGCCATGGAAATGAGAGGTGGAAGGCTATTATGCCCGTCGGCTTAGGCCGGCGGCTGGCTGTTTGCTTCCCCCTGGTGAGCAACCTTTGAAAGGTTGATAAAGGTTAACAAGTTCATGTTGTAATTTAACAAAATAAAGCTGTGGCCGACCCATACGTCCATTCAAGAATAAGTCGTTGTCAGTGTCTTTATTGTAGGTTACAATAGGGGTGAGACGAACAAATGGTTACGGTAAGGGGTTGTTCAATTAGTCTGCTCATTAATGGTTCAAATCTCAGCCAGTTCCTGCTGAACCAGCTGAGATCTAAACTGTCTATGGCAGGTCTTAGCTCTTAGGCAGCCCATACATTGATCACTTTTTTTTATTCAACTATTAGGTTGAATGAAAAAAAAAAGAAATGATCCAATTCCCCCATCTACACATTATAGGTGGATGGGGGAATCCTCCCAGTGTGGACCAGTGCTGGAACAACCAGAGTTGCTGTCCTGTCCCGGCTATTCACAGCGCTGGTCTCTGTCTCCATGGCAGCGGCGGCAGCACATTGGAACCCAGTGCTGGTTACTTTATGGGGCTGATGCACAGGAGGGCCAGCACAATTTGTTGTTAGAGATGGGCTGGGCATGTTCAAAATTCCACATGCCAGAGCCTGCCAGGAAGCCCACACTGCACAGCGCTAATCACAGGCAGTGAGACATTTCTCGGTCCGCAGCTGCACAGATAAGGAAATGTCTCAGTGGCTGTGATTAGCACTTTGGAGTGTCGGCTTCCTGGCGGGATCGGGCATGTGGGATTTCAAACATACCCGAGCCCATCTCTATTGGTTTAAGACAGTTGAGCTCCCTGCAGGTTGCTTAGCAGCAGTGGATCTTCTCTGACAAGCTGATCGTGATGCAATCCAGGTGATGCTCCTAGTCGAATCCTAGTGTTAAATATCAGTGATTTTATTGATTAATGCCCACACTTTACAGGCATAGAGCCCACATGGCTGCGGAACATACGGTTGATTGTATATATGTGGTTGTACTGGGACCCATGGTAGGGCCTGCCCTGAAAGTAGCAGTGGACAAGGAGGCAGAATATGCCACTCTGGCAGCTGCGGTGGACTACGCACTAGTCTCTGCTTGGGTGATAGAGAATGAGGAGGAAGAGGATGGTTTAGTAAGCCAATCCACCACCTCCTCTGAATGCTGTGGATAGCATGGGCAACCAGGGCCGCTGATAGGCCAGTACAACTGGCCCAGTTGTACCGGGCCCGGGCAGTAGGGGGGCCCGGCAACCTGAACAAAATACTAGCGAAATGTAAAAAAAAAAAACGATCAGGGTCCCTTAACATCGTCCAGCACCAAAGCCATTTAGCCGTCACACCCCCCCCCCCCTCTCGCTCCACGTGAAGAAATAGCAGTGAAGCTACTCAAGAGGAGCAGTGGCGGCAGAGGATGTCGGCATCGGCATCGGCAGAGCAGAGGCATCCCATGATGATCATCTGACTGGAAGTTTGTTGGAGACCCTCAAGTCCAGGCAGCAACAGGATCACCAGGAATAAGTGACTTAGCCCAGCCAACAATTACACAGGTCAGGTGTGTGCTTGCTTGGGGGGGGGGGTGCTTAAAGATCTACAACCACTGTTTTATTTGTAGCATGGCACCTCTAGTAACACTGCGTTACTCTATTTGCATTGTTTCTGGTAATGGCACCTATACATTGTGGCATAGGTGGCTTTGTCTGCCCATAACACGTACTGCCTGCAGAGACAGTGCCACCCATGCCGCCAAAGCGCCTATGCCGTAATGTGCTGCAGACAGTGACACTCATGACGCTAATGCCATAATGCATGTGCCACCCATGCCGCACAATATGGCATTGGCGGGATGGGTGGCACTGTCAGCAGGTATCACATGAGTTATGGCATTGGCATCATAGGTGGCACTGCCTGCAGCACATTGCGGCATGGGAGACGGTGCCACACATGCCACCAATGCAGTAATGTGCTGCAGACAGTGCCACCCATGCCGCTAATGTCATAACGCATGTGCTGCCTGCAGAGACAGTGCCACCCATGCTGCCAATAGAATTATGCCATTGGCGGCATGGGTGGCAGTGTGCAGCACAATATGGCATGGGTGGCACTGTCAGCAGGTAGCACATACGTTATGGCATTAGCGTCATGGGTGGCACTGTCTGCAGCACATTTCGGCATTGGGAGACAGTGCCACCCATGCCGTAATGTGCTGCAAACAGTGCCACCCATGCCGCTAATGTCATAACGCATGTGCTGCCTGCAGAGACAGTGCCACCCATGCTGCCAGTAGAATTATGCCATTGGCGGCATGGGTGGCAGTGTGCAGCACAATATGGCATTGGTGGCATGGGTGGCACTGTCAGCAGGTAGCACATACATTATGGCATTAGTGTCATGGGTGGCACTGTCTGAAGCACATTGCAGCATGGGAGACAGACACCCATGCCGCTAATGCCGTAATGTGCTGCAGACAGTGCCACCCATGCCGCTAATGTCATAACGCATGTGCTGCCTGTAGAGACAGTGCCACCCATGCTGCCAGTAGAATTATGCCATTGGCGGTATGGGTGGCAGTGTCTGCAGCACATTACGGCATTGGCGGCATGGGTGGCACAGTCTGCAGCACAATATGGCATTGGCAGGAGGCATGGAATGGGTGGCACTGTCTGCAGCACAATATGGCATCTGGGGAGGGGCCAGGGGTGGAGCCAGAGTGGGGCTAAAGGAGGGACCAGGGGGTGGATCTGAAGGGGGCCCCGTCAGGTAGGCTGTACGGGGCCCCATGATTTCTATCAGCGCTCCTGCGGGCAACATCACTAAACAGAGGAAAGAGTGCCCTGCCTGAGGACTGACCATGTCTACCTTTGCCTGTGGACACAGACACTGATGGCCCCCTCACAGTGCTATGGGAACCTCTGCCTCTCCTTGTTGGCCTTCCAGACATGAAGGAGGGGGGCTTATTACAAAAATGTAATAGAGAAGAGAAAATGTGTACTTGGATGCACTTTAATCAATGGAAAGTGGTGTTTGGTGCACTCAATTAACTTGAGTGCTCACTACGCAGACACACTCCACCGACACACTGCAATATAATGCAGTGAAACTGCACTGACGCACTTCAATACACTGCAGTAAAGTGCACTAATGCAATTCAATATACTGCAGTAAACGTGCACTAATGTAGTTCAATATACTGCAGTAAATGTTCACCAACGCACCTCAATATACTGCAGTAAACCTGCCCTGAAACAATAAACTGACACTAAAGTAAAAATGAATGGTCGCACTACACGCTGAACTATCACTATATTCACACTACACTCACAATAGAATCACAAAAGCACACTAACTAGCAATGAACAGTGCCCTGTTCTATCTATCTCCATTCCAATATTGCACTGAAAATTGCTGCTCTGGGAAGGATCCTTTTATAGTGGGGGGTGGGTCTATGGGCAATGAGTTGATATTGGGCACAGTCATCATTACTTTCTCCAATTATGGCTCTGACAGTGTTTTGTCCCCCGATTGGGCAAATCCTTCATTGCTTCAGCCAATCAGGTGGCGCACAGTGCATTGTGGGGTGCTAGGCGGGCTGAATAAACAGTCGAATGACAATTCATGCTTGGGTCGAACTGTTCACCCAACACTACTGACAAGAAAGCAGAAAAAATAATGCTTGCCATAGATGGATACAGTGCCTTGCAAAAGTATTCACCCCCCTTGGCATTTTTCGTGTTGTGTTGCCTCAAACCTGGATTTAATATGGATTGTTTGAGGATTTGCACGGCCCCCCTGGTAATTTGGATATACAGTGGAACTTCGGAATGCGAGTAACGCGGTTAACGAGCGTTTCACAATACGAGCACTGTATTTTGAAAAATCCTAACTCGGTTTGCGAGTGTTGTCTCGCAAAACAAGCAGGATTCAGGCCAAAGCAGTGTGCAGTACCGCGTTTGACCTGAGGTGGGGGGGGGGGGTGGAGCCGTTCGGAAATGCTCGGACCTGCCCTCGGGCCTTTCCAGCTGTTTCCGAGGCTCTCCGGCGCCCCCGCCTTTGGCCGCATGCAGTACTGTATGCCTTTAGAGTCAATGCGGAAACAAATTATTTTTGTTTCCATTGACTTCAATGGGGAAACGCATTTTGATATGTGAGTACTTTGGATTACGAGCATTCTCCTGGAATGGATTATGCTCGTAATACGAGGTTCCACTGTATATATCTTTGGTGGCCCCCCAGGAGCTGCCTTGGAGGGCACAGGGAGGGGGCGGGACAAGTGCTGTCAGATTACATACAGGAGAATATCCTGTTTACTCTGCGGCGTCTGTAATAGGAAGTCCCGTCTCCTGGGCTGCCATTGGACGATTCGCCTGCATTGATGGGCACTGGTCCTTAGTTCACAGTTCTTTATTTAAAATTTCATTATTTTTCTGAAACTTCCCTCTTAAAATGAAGATGCGTGTTATACACCTGTGCGTGTTATATGTCAATAAATACGGTATATCCCAATAAAACGCCCAAGCTCATCTCTTCACCACACACAGCCACAAAGGCAAGAGAATTTTTGTTGGGCAGTGTATTAGTGCTCGGATGAACACACTTATAGCTAGATTCAGGATGGCGAGCGCATACTTGCGGCGGCGTAGCTTATGGCATTTAGGCTACGCCGCCGTAAGTTAGCGAGGCAAGTACATGATTCACAATGTACTTGCCTGCTAAGTTACGGCAGCGTAGCCTAAAGCGGGCGGGCGTAAGGGTGCCTAATTTAAATTAGGCTGAGGGGGCGTGTTTTATGATAATTAGGCTTGACCCGAAGTGATTGAGTTTTTTTTGGAACTGCTCATGCGCCGTGCGCCTACATTTCCCAGTGTGCATTGCAGCTAAGTCCGCCGCACAAGCCTATTGATTTCGACGTGGACGTAAACTACGTAAATCCCTATTCACGGACGACTTACGCAAATGACGTAAAATTTTCGAATTTCGACGCGGGAACCGCGGCCTTACTTAACATTACTATTTCATCTATTTGATGGAATAACTTTAGGCCTGCTAATGCGTTACGTAAACGGTGTATCTGTACTGCGTCGGCCGGGCGTACGTTCGTGAATAGGCGTATCTACTGATTTACATATTCTACGCCGACCGCAATGGAAGCGCCACCTAGCGGTCAGCCTAAAAATTACACTTTAGCATACGAGGGTGTAAGACACTTACGCCGCGCATATCTGAGCCTACTTAAAGTGTATCTGGTTACCAGAATACGCTTAAATTAGCGCCGACGCAAATTCTGACTTAGGCTGGCGTATCTACTGATACGCCAGCATAAGTCTCTCTGAATCTAGCTATTAGACCGGATTTTAAAGGTTCAAAGAATGTCAGGCAAAATGGTTGGGCCTCACGCATGTTCACATTATCACATTAAATCTGGCCCTCTTTGAAAAAAGTTTGGACACCCCTGTTGTAGACGCTATAACTTTTGCACAAACCAATCAATATACGCTTATTGCGATTTTTTTTTACCAAAAATATGTAGAAGAAACATATTGGCCTAAACTGATGAAGACTTTTTTTTTTTTTTTTCAAAATTGTTGGTCTTTTTTATGCATATAGTGCAAAAAATAAAACTGCAGATGTGATCGAATACCATCAAAAGAAAGCTCTATTTGTTGGGTGAAAAAATAACGTTAATTTTGTTTCGGTACATTTTCACACGACCCCGCAATTGTCAGTTAAATAACCGCAGTGCTGTATCGCAAATAATGGCCTGGTCATTAAGGGGGAAAATCTTCTGGTCCTTAAGTGGTTAAGGTATATGTCCAACCAAAACGATAACATTTTGTGGGACAGTGGAAAAGGATCAGATTACTAAGCCCCCATTCACATTAGTGCCTTTTGCCCCGAATTTGCAGTTGTACTGGAGTGCATTACAATGGAAATCTCATTATTCTCTACGTGGTTTTACAAGGTCTCCTCCATTTAAGAGATTTCCCCTCACTTACAGGTGAAACTCGAAAAATTTGAATATCGTGCAAAAGTTCATTTATTTCACTAATGCAACTTAAACTGTGAAACTAATATATGAGATAGACTCATTACACGCAAAGCAAGATAGTTCAAGCCTTGATTCGTCATAATTGTGGTGATTATGGCTTACAGTTCATGAAAACCCCAAATCTACAATCTCAGAAAATTTGAATATTACATGCAATCAAAAAAACAAGGATGTGACATAGAACAATATCGGACCTCTAAAAAGCAGAAGCATGCATATGTACTCAGTACTTGGTTTGGGCCCCTTTTACAGCAATTACTGCCTCAATGCGGCGTGGCATGGAAGCTTGTGGCACTGCTGAGGTGTTATGGAAGACCAGGATGCTTCAATAGCGGCCTTCAGCTCTTCTGCATTGTTCGGTCTCATGTCTCTCATCTTTCTCTTGGCAATGCCCCATAGATTCTGCAGAACGGGGAGAGGCCAGTGTAAACACTGCTTCTCCTTGTTCTGCCTAGTGACACAGCACTGATCATATGCTCCCTCTCTTTGGGAGCAGTGATCAGTGACGTGTCACAGTAAGCCACGCCCCCTAACAGTTAGAATAACTTCCTAGGACACACTTAATCCCTTCCCTGCCCCTTAGTGGTTAACCCCTTCAATACCCGTCACATTTATACAGTAATCAGTGCATTTTTATAGCACTGATCACTGTATAAATGTGAATGGTCCCAAAATAGCATCAAAAGTGTCCGATATGTCCGCCATAATGTCGCAGTCACAATAAAAATCGCTGATCGGCGCCATTACTAGTAAAAAGAAAAAATGATTAATAAAAATGCCATAAAACTATCCCCTATTTTGTAGATGCTATAACTTTTGCGCAAACCAATCAATAAGCCATAATGTCGCAGTCACAATAAAAATCGCTGATCGGCGCCATTACTAGTAAAAAGAAAAAATGATTAATAAAAATGCCATAAAACTATCCCCTATTTTGTAGATGCTATAACTTTTGCGCAAACCAATCAATAAGCGCTTTTTGCTAATTTTTTTTACCAAAAATATGTAGAAGAATACGTATCGGCCTAAACTAAGGAAAAAGTGTTTTTTTATATATTTTTGGGGGATATTTATTATAGCAAAATGGAAAAGATATATATACAGAGGTGATCAAATACTGTACCACCAAAAGAAAGCTCTATTTATGGGAAAAAAAGAACGTCAATTTTGTTTGGGAGCCACGTCGCACGACCGTGCAATTGTTAGTTAAGCACTTGTGGACCGCCTAACGCCGATATACGTCGGCAGAATGGCACGGCTGGGCACAGGCACGTACAGGTACGTTGCCCTTTAAGTGCCCAGCCGTGGGCCGTGCGCACGGCGCTGGCTGTGCGCTCGCGACCCTGGTCCGAAGCTCCGTGAACGTGCCCACGGGACCCGATCGCCGCCGGTGTCCCGTGATCGGGTCACAGGAGCTGAAGAACGGGGAGAGGTGAGTGTAAACAAACCTTCCTCATTCTTCTCTGTGGCTTGTCACTGATCGTCTGTTCCCTGTTATAGGGAACGACGATCAGTCACGTCACACGTCCAGCCACGCCCCCCTACAGTAAGAATCACTCCCTTAGGGCACACTTAACCCCTTAGCGCCCCCTAGTGGTTAACCCCTTCGCTGCCATTGTCATTTTCACAGTAAACAGTGCATTTTTATAGCACTTTTCGCTGTGAAAATGACAATGGTCCCAAAAAATGTTTCAAAAGTGTCCGATGTGTCCGCCATAATGTCGCAGTCACGAAAATAATCGCTGATCGCTGCCATTACTAGTAAAAAAAAATTATTAATAAAAATGCCATAAAACTATCCCCTATTTTGTAAACGCTATAACTTTTGTGCAAACCAATCAATAAACGTTTATTGTGATTTTTTTACCAAAAATATGTAGAAGAATACGTATCGGCCTAAACTGAGGAAAAAAATGTTTTTATATATTTTTTGGGGGATATTTATTACAGCAAAAAGTAAAAAAATGTTTTTTCAAAATTGTCGCTCTATTTTTGTTTATAGCGCAAAAAATAAAAACCGCAGAGGTGATCAAAGACCACCAAAAGAAAGCTCTATTTGTGGGGAAAAAAGGACGTCAATTTTGTTTGGGAGTCAAGTCGCACGACAGCGCAATTGTCAGTTAAATCGGCGCAGTGCCGAATCGCAAAAAGGGGCCAGGTCCTTTACCTGCATAATGGTCCGGGTCTTAAGTGGTTAAAGCGATACAGTGCCGAATCGCAAAAAGTGGGCCGGTCATTTGAAAGCCAAATGGTCTGGGGCTGAAGTGGTTAAGAACAGATACGATCCTATTTGGATGAGGTCTCACAGCAGAAATGTATGGAAATAGGCAAGCAGAGATTTCATTGCGCAGTATCATCTCACATGTGTGGAGAGCTGCAGTGGAGTATTCAGGGTCAGTGTGAACTTTTTCTTTTGGTGACGGATCCTTCCCAGTACCTTTTTGTGTGGACCTGAACTTATTTGACTTTCATCTATATGAAGATGTCATATTCTTTTGAAAATTTGGACTATTAACATTGTATAAGCACTGTACTTATAATACATTGTTATTGCTTTCTATACCAGGGAAATTGTGCTAGCAGCTTTTCCATACTACTATTATGCCACGTACACAGTATCCGATTTTTTTGTCGGAAAAACCTTGGATGTTTTTTTCTAACGGAATTGCGCTCAAGCTTGGTTTTGTATACACACGGTCACACAAAGTTCTCTGAACTTTCGCTCATCAAGGATGCGGTGACGTACACCACTAGCCGAGAAAATTAAGTTCAATGCTTTCGAGCATGCGTCGGAATTTTGCGCATCGGAAGTGCTACAGACGATCACATTTTCCAATAGGAATTTTTTCCATCTGAAAATTTGAGAACCAGCTCTCAATCTTTTGTTAGCGGAAATTCCGACAGCAAAAGTCCGATGGAGCATACACATGGTCGAGATTTCCTTTTTAAAGCTCACATTGGACTTTTGCTGTCGGAATTTCCGATCGTATGTATGGGGCATTAGTGTTATTTTCTGATTTTATTGATCGTGGGTGTTTTGTGTTTTTTTTAGGTCTTTATACCTGCCTGGATCTCAAGACTGGTTGAAGAGAAATCTTTTGGCAGGTACAGTGGGCCAGATTCACAAAAGAGATACGACGGCGTATCTCCTGATACGCCGTCATATCTCTGTGATCCGCCCGTCCTAACTATGCGGCTGATTCATAGAATCAGTTACGCATAGCTAGCCCTAAGATCCGACAGGTGTAATTGACTTACACTGTTGGATCTTAAAGCGGAGGTTCACCCGCACATGACACATTTTCCCCTCAGGCCCCGTACACACGACCAGTTTCCTCGGCAGAATTCAGCTTCCGACCGAGTTTCTGGCTGAATTCTGCCGAGAAACCCGGCCTTGTGTACAATTTTGCCGAGGAAGCCGACGAGGACCTCGGCGAGGAAATAGAGAACATGTTCTCTATTTCCTCGTTTTCAATGGGAGCTCTCGGCCCGCCGAGCTCCTCGACGGCTTCAGGGCTGAACTGGCCGAGGAACTCGATGTGTTTGGCACGTCGAGTTCCTCGGCCGTGTGTACGGGGCCTTAGATGAATGCTTGTTTTGTCTAGGGGAATCGGCTAGTTGTTTTAAAATATGATCCGTACTTACCGTTTACGAGATGCATCTTCTGCCGCTTCCGGGTATAGGCTGCGGGACTGGGCGTTCCTATTTTGATTGACAGTCTTCCGAGAGGCTTCCGACGGTCGCATCCATCGCGTCACGATTTTCCGAAAGAAGCCGAACGTCGGTGCGCAGGCGCAGTATAGAGCCGCACCGACTTTCGGCTTCTTTCGGCTACTAGTGACGCGATGGATGCGACCGTCGGAAGCCTCTCGGAAGACTGTCAATCAAGAAGGAACGCCTGCTCCCGAAGACCCATACTCGGAAGCGACGGAGAAGATGCATCTCGAAAACGGTAAGTACGGCTCATATTTTAAAACAACTAGCCGATTCCCCTAGACAAAACGAGCATGAAGCTAAGGGGAAAAGAGAAAAAAAAAAATAATTGGGTGAACTCCCGCTTTAAGGATGCAATTCTATGCCGGCCGCTAGGTGGCGAGGCCATTGCAGTCGGCGTAGAATATGCAAATGACTAGTTACGGCGATCCACGAACGTCCGCGTTACCCGTCGCTCTAACTTTACGTTGTTTCCGTCGAGATACGCGTCGTAAAATTAGGGCTGAGCTCTAGTTGTTCTAAGCCATGTTAAGTATGGCTGTCGTTCCCGCGTTGAAATTTAAAAAATCACGTCGTTTGCGTAAGTCGTCCGTGAATGGCGCTGGACGCCATTTACGTTAACGTCTAAACAAATGAAGTCCGTGCGACGTCAATTAGCGCAATGCTCGTCGGGTAATTTTCCCGACGGAGCATGCGCAGTACGTTCGGCGCGGGAACGCGCCTAATTTAAATGGTGCCCGCCCCATTTAAATTAGGCGGGCTTGCGCCGAGCGGATTTACGTTACACCGCCGCAAGTTTACAGGTAATAGCTTTGTAAATCAGATACGTTACGCTGCCGTGGAGCAACGTAATTCTTTCAAAATCTGGCCCAGTATAACTATGCCCATGTATGCATTTCAGCTTAGTATGTAGATGTTTGCTTTCAGCTGTCAGAAATGAATATTATATTATCCGTCTGATGTCAGCCTGATCTCATTTGAAAACATTCACTTTTTATAAGCTCAACAAAGGGCAGTAAACACCATAATCACCTGCTGCCAACAGGTGTCTCATTAAATTTTAATATGTTTACATTTTTCCTTCTTCTAGTTCTGGTGTGACAAGCAAGGATATACAGTATATGGAGGGGGATGAAATGTGCAGGGACATCCTAACATCATAGTAAAAAGGACATCCTAACATCATAGTAAAAAGGACATCCTAACATCATAGTAAAAAGGACATCCTAACATCATAGTAAAAAGGACATCCTAATATCATAGTAAAAAGGACATCCTAACATCATAGTAAAAAGGACACCCTAACATCATAGTAAAAAGGACATCCTAACATCATAGTAAAAAGGACATCCTAACATCAGTCTATCAGAAGATCCATTTACACTACAGCAATGCGGTAATGTACATGTTAGTACGCGCTACCATCAAACTCAGCAATACACGTTACATGCATTTCTGTGCCATTTATGGGCAATTTGCCCACAGCCATGTGTTGTAGTGCCGACTGTTGTGTAGCAGTTCACTGCCAAAAATTCTCTATACATAATTTTTATGTCAAGCTGAATGAGCTTCCCTAATGCAATGAGTGTTAATGGGCTATACAACATGCGTTAACATGTATACATTTAGCACACCACTGCAGACCAGGCTGGTGTGAAGGGCCCTTATGCATCATTGTGGAAAATGTTTAACCCCCCCCCCCCCCACAGGAGCTATAGATATACAGAGTTCTGTACATTTTATATAAGTTTATTTTACATTACACTAATATAAAAGGGTCTATACCCCCTAAAAAATTAACACACAGTGCTTCAATGAAAAATCAAAATGTCAAATGTGTATCAATGTAAATTATAACATGAATAATTAGGGCCAGATTCAGGTACAAATGCGGCGGCGTAACGTTTCGTCTTTACGTTACACCGCCGCAAGTTTTCATCGTAAGTGCTTGATTCACAAAGCACTTGAGTATAAACTTGCGGCGGAGTAACGTAAAGATGTCCGGCACAAGCCCGCCTAATTCAAATGGGGCGTGTACTTTGCGACGGGAAAAAAACGACGTAACGCACGCGAGTAGCTTGGTGGATCGCCGTAAAAGCTAATTTGCATACCCAACGCTGGAAAACGACGAAAACTCCACCCAGCGGCGGCCGAAGTATTGCAGCCTAAGATCCGAAGGCGTACAAAGCCGTAAGCCTGTCGGATCTTAGCCAAATGCCGTCGTATCTTGTTTGTGAATCACAAATTAAGATACAACGCGGCAAATTTGAAAATACGCCGGAGTATCAGTAGATACTCCGGCGTATTTGTTCTGTGAATCTGGCCCTTAATTCTTATAAATCTCTAAATAAATATTCCTAATACTTCATAATTATGGACCGCCCTATAGCAGATATAATGCTACAGGATGGCCCTCCTGTGCAAAATCACGTATATATAATGATATACATGACTCTGTACTTCTGCCTAGGGGGCGCGCGTCTGCTGTCATACACACAGCAAAAGCCGATCTGCGGGTGCCGGGCACTGGATGTCCGCCGGAACCCGCGGATCGCTGGGCAGAGACACCAAACGGTGCTCTGCCTATGTAAAAATGGCAGAACATCATTCTGACAGGGGGAGTGATGTTTTTTGTGTCCCTGCAAAGCAGGGAATAAAATCCATCACTTCCCCTAGTAAAAGCACCTAACACAGTACACAAAACACTGATTAGGCAGACAGTTAACCCTTTGATCGCCCCCTGCCACACCCCCTTAAAGGAGAATTAGCTAAAAAAAAGGTTAATTAAATCTGCAAGGACTTTTTTTTTACCACTACTATTCCTTTATATTGGCTTTTAAAATGTACAAATGCAGCACTTTAAAATTTGGAAGAAAAGTTTAGCACTGGGAAACACCTTTTGAAAGATAAAAAGTGCATTTTATATACAACAAAATAGATCAGACCAAAATGAGGGACAAATGAGGAAGAATGAGGGACAGAGGGACATTGCTCCAAATCAGGGACAGTCCCTCGAAATCAGGGACAGTTGGGAGTCAGTGTACAGTATTATCCCTGATCACTGTATTAGTGTCTATAGTGACGTCAGTGTCAGTTAGTGTCCCTCCCTGCCAATGTCTGTTAGCACTAGATTTCCAGCCACCCTATCACTGTGAAGCCTCGTACACACGGCCGAGGAACTCGACGTGCCAAACACATCGAGTTCCTCGGCCAGTTCAGCACTGAAGCCGCCGAGGAGCTCGGCGGGACGAGAGCTCCCATAGAACAACGAGGAAATAGAGAACATGTTCTCTATTTCCTCGCCGAGCTCCTCGTCGGCTTCCTCGGCCGAAAGTGTACACACGACCAGTTTCCTCGGCAGAATTCAGCCAGAAACTCGGTCGGAAGCTGAATTCTGCCGAGGAAACTGGTCGTGTGTACGAGGCCTGAGACTATAAATGGCTGATCACTGCCATCACCAAGTATATCATCTATAGCTGCATAAATTCCAGTATATATACCATAGTGTGTAGACCCTGTGGGCCAGATTCACAGAGCAAGTACGCCGGCGTATCTACTGATACGCCGGCGTACTTTCAAATTTCTCACGTCGTATCTTTAGTTTGAATCCCCAAAGCAAGATACGACGGCATTTGGGTAAGATCCGACAGGAGTACGGCTTCGTACGCCTTCGGATCTTAGATGCAATACTTCGGCGCCCGCTGGATGGAGTTTGCGTTGTTTTCTGCGTCGGGTATGCAAATTAGCGATTTACGACGATCCACGAACGTACGCGCGCCCGTCGCATTTTCTAACGTCGTCTGTAGTCGGCTTTTTCCGGCGTATTGTTAAAGCTGGTATTTTGCGGCGTATAGATAGACTTGTCATGTTAAGTATGGCCGTCGTTCCCGCGTCGAAATTTGATTTTTTTTTTTTTTTTGCGTAAGTCGTCCTTGAATAGGGATGGACGTAACTCATGTCTAATCTCAAAAAATGACTTTGTTGCGACGTCATTTCGCGCAAAGCACGGCGGGAAATTTCTGGACGATGCATGCGCAGTTCATTCGGCGCGGGGACGCGCTTCATTTAAATGAAACCCGCCCCCTGATTTGAATTCCGCCGCCAGAAATACACTACGCCGCTGTAACTTACGGCGCGAAATCGTTGAGGATTCGAAATTCCGCCAGGTAAGGTACGGCGGCGTAGCGTATCTCTGATACGCTGCGCGGATCCAATTCTCTCTGGATCTGGCCCTATGACTTTCACACAAACCAATTAATATACATGTAGCGCCTGTGTACCTATCAGTATAGGTGCTATGTTAAATCTAGTGGGATGAGAGACTTACTTGCTCTCATCTGTGTTTGATTTATCTAAATTTGGCTGTCGCCAGCCCTGAACTGTCCTGTGGGTCACTCTGTTCTCCAGAGATGCTGGACGGTAGGTGGCGCCGGAGGGGTTCGGGCGGAGCCACTTCTTGCCAGCAGCCAATTAGAGGAGTTTTCCCTCGCGGAGCATGCTGGGAGGGGTATTTCTGTGGCGGAGGCCGTTGCTCGGGGTTCTTTGCGGGTTCGGGTTCCTGGTTCCAGGTGCCGCACTCACCTTTAGGATGTGCACACATAACGGGCCCCGGCGATATGGCCTACCAGGCCGGGGAGCACATGTTACGCGGAGTTCCTGACTCTGGGCCCTCATGGCCCGGAGCATCTGATGCTGCAAAGGGGCCCCAGTGACTTACTGGGTACCCCCATCTCTATTAAGAAGATCCCAAGCGAGTTGTGCTGTTCGGTGGGGGATCGGCTTGAGGAAAACCCGGAGGCAGGTGATCCAAAAGGGCTTGAATGAACCATCAGGGATCTGGGTAACGGACACTGACAGGTTGTATGCGGCAAACTGTCAGTCGGTGGCCCCAAATTACGCACTGGGAGGATTCGCTCTACTATCCAAACTTCTAAAGTACTAGGCCTGTGGCAGAGGTCTCATCCTAAGATCCAAATTTCATTAGAGCCAAGTCTGTGGCAGAGACTTGTTCCTTCCCAGAAGTTCTAAGTGACGCTGTGGCTGCCAGGCCTGTGAGAGGGGTCTGTCCAGGGGCACTTTGCCCACTCTGGCTGGAGTGGCGACATGACGATTACAATTATTGGAGGCAGGACTGCTTCCCTATCCATAACCTGGGTCTGCAGAGTTTATCTTTATTTCACTAACCTATGCTGTCTACCTCAAGTTGACTGTTGGTCGTGTTGGACCAGAAATAAAACATTGAAAAACGTCAACCAACAGCTTGGACATTCCATTACTGCTCTCATTACCATCATCACCCCTAGACACATCACAGAGGTAACTTAAATACGCCGATCCCAAATCTAACCAGCGGCTCCTCCGGGGGTAGCGCTACATACACTTATTGGGATTTTCATTTTATTTTTTACCAAAGACATGAAGCGGAATACATTTTGGCCTAAATTTATGAAGAAATTTTACTTTTTGAGGATTTGCCCCCTTAATGACCAGACCATTTTTTTGTGATACGGCACTGCGTCGCTTTAACTGACAAATGCACAGTCATGCGCTGTTGTACTCAAACAAAATCGATGTCCTTTTTTCCCCACAAATAGAGCTTTCTTTTGGTGGTATTTGATCACCTCTGAGGTTTTTTTTGTTTGCGCTATAAACAAAAAAGTGCAACAATTAAACAAATATTTAAATATTTTAAACTTTTTGCTATAATAAATATCCATAATAAAAGCCAACAAAAACGACGATTCGCGATTTTTAGCGAGACTGCGACATTGCGGCGGACAGATCGTACACTTTTGACATATTTTTGGGACCGTTGACATTTATACAGCGATCAATGCTAAAAAGATGCACTGATTACTCTGTAAATGTCACTGGCAGGGAAGGGGTTAACACTAGGAGGCGATCAAGGGGTTAAATGTGTTCCCTGGGAGGTGTTTCTAACTGTGGGGGGGGGGTGTGGGACTGAGTGGAAGAGGAGAGAGATCGCTGTTCTTAATCACTAGGAACAGCAGATCTGTCACTCCTCCCCTGTCAGAACGGGGATGTCTGTTTAGATTGACAGATTTCTGTGGAGCGACTGTGGGTGGCCCATGGGCATCGGCCATGCGCATCGGCTCCGGTGTCGCGGGCGCGCGCACCCCCTATCACTTCTAAAGCGGCGATTCGCCCAGGAAAGCCAACCGGCCGCAGTATAATGACGGCAGCTGGTCCTTAAAGCGGAAGTCAGCCTAAAAAAAATATTAAAAGCCAGCAGCTACAAATACTGCAGCTACTGACTTTTAATAAATGGACACTTACCTGTCCAGGGTGCCCGCGATGTCGGCAGCCAAAGCCGATCAATTGCTCAGCTCTCGGCTGCCCCCGCCACCATCCTCGGTGAGGGAATCAGGAAGTGAAGCGTTGCGGCTTTACTTCCCGATTCCCTACTGCGCATGCGCGAGTCGTGCTGCGCGTCCTCACTGGTCTCTGCTGTCTTCTGGGACCTGTGTGTTTCCCAGAAGACAGCGGAGGGGGGAGTGGGTGCAAATACCTGTATTATACAGGCATCTGAACCCCCCTGAAAGGTGCCAAATGTGACACCGGAGGGGGGAAGGGTTCCGAAAAGTGGAGGCTTCCCCAAACAGAGAGCTCTACCCCTCCGACCCACTAGAGCAATCAGGCAGTGGGATGGATTCTAACAATACTGTCGGGATTCTTCCTGAGCCTGCATGGCTCTGCTCAGTCAGCTGTCACAGGAGACTGAACGTAATTGTAGTCTTGTGACCCACAGTAGAAGTATGAAAAAAAGCTTTGAACATAATTTTAATATTTTCTACGAATAAAAAACATTTTTGACTGCAGCTGAGCTTTGATGCATTTGTAACCTGTGTGACATCATCACCTAATAGCCTTCTGCCACTGGCAGACGATAATAAATTGGAACTATCCATTGGCATCGCATTGCAAACCAGGAGTGAAGGGGCCCGCAGATCAGATGCCATGTGGAACGGACGCAGAAGCCCATAATATCCTCACGCCGCACAGCACACACCAGGATAAAGCTGCAGATTATCTCAGCCACTCACTGCAACATCTGCCCAGCTGACAGAGCTTATCCACACTCAGCGATTACCGCCTGAGCCCGCTGTCCTCGAAAGAGGGGCCGATCCCAAAACTTGGCAAGAAACCATCAGACAATCCTGGATCTTTTGCCTGGGTGACAGCAGGGACGGAAGGATGGGGGGCACCAAAATTGTTTACAAAGAGTGAGAAAGAGGGAGCCCTGCTGACCTACAGTGAACCCGCCACCAAAAGAGAAAAATCGCACCCTATTGAAACAACAAAGAAATAGGTTTTCTGTTTTAACATTCGCTGCCTTTAGGTTCACATCTAGGCATCACGCCAACGACATGCGTTTAACAACATGCTATAGGTTAGACATGCAAGCAGTTAAAGTTAACCACTTCAGCTCCGGATTGGTTTTACCTCCTTCATGACCAGGGCATTTTTTGCTATTCAGCACGGCGCTACTATAACTGGCAATTGCGCTGTAATGCAACACTGTATGCAAATGAAATTGATTTAAATTGTTTCACACAAAGATTTTTTTGGTGGTATTCGATTACCACTGGGTTTTTTTATTTTTAATTTTATAAATAAAAAAAGACTAAGGGCCAGATTCACAAAAGAGATACGACGGCGTATCTCCTGATACGCCGTCGTATCTCTGAGATACGATTGTGGTATCTATGCGCCTGATTCATAGAATCAGTTACGCATAGATAGCCCTAAGATCCGACAGGTGTAACTGTGTTACACTGTCGGATCTTAGGCTGCAATTCTAGGCCGGCCGCTAGGTGGCGATTCCATTGCGGTCGGCGTAGAATATGCAAATGACTAGTTACGCCGATTCACGAACGTCCGCTTTGCCCGTCGATCTAAATTTACGTCGTTTCCATAGAGATGCTTCTAGGTGTAACCAATGTTAAGTATGGCCGTCGTTCCCGCGTCGAAATTTTAAATTTCACGTTGTTTGCGTAAGTCGTCCGTGAATGGGGCTGGACGCCATTTACGTTAATGTCGAAACCAATGACGTCCTTGCGACGTCATTTAGCGCAATGTACATCGGGTAATTTTACGGACGGAGCATGCGCAATACGTTCGGCGCGGGAACGCGCCTAATTTAAATGGTGCCCGCCCCATTTGAATTAGGCGGGCTTGCGCCGAGCAGATTTACGCTACGCCGCCGCAAGTTTACAGGTAAGTGCTTTGTGAATCAGGCACTTACGCTGTAAACTTGCGGCGGTGTAACGTAAATGGAATACGTTACGCCGCCGCAGCGTAATGTATTTGTATGTGAATCTGGCCCTAAATTTAAAAATAAAATAAAAATTTCCACTATTATGAAACATATTCAATAAAATCTAATTTCATCATAAATTTCAGCCAAAATGTATTCTCCTACATCTCTTTGGTAACAAAAAATTTCAATAAGTGTAGATTCATTTGTTTGTGTGAAAGTTATAGCATCTACAAACTATGGTATATATATTTGAAAATTGGCCAGTCCTAATGGCCGATAAATGCCAGGAGAGTACAAATACCCCCAAATGACGCCTTTTTGGAAAGTAGGCAGTCTGGGGAATTTAGTAAGGGGCATGGCAAGTTTTTGGAAGTTGTAATTTTGTATCACATTTAAAAAAAAAAAAATATATATATATATATATATATATATATATATATATATATATATATAATCTAATCAAATTTGGGCTTTTTTAACAATTTCATTTTATTTTTTGACATATTGGGCCTGATTCTGGTAGAATCCGCGGCGGCGTAGCGTAAGGCATTTACACTACGCCGCCGCAAATTACTGGAGCAAGTGCCGTATTCTCCAAGCACTTGCTCCGTAATTTGCGGCGGCGTAGTGTAAATGGCCCGGCGTAAGGCTGCGTAATTCAAAGGGGGCGGCTTGTATTTAAATTAAGCGCGCCCCCGCGACGATCGAACTGCGCATGCGCCGGGCATAAAAATAGCCCAGTGCGCATGCTCCAGCTCACGACGGAAAACGTCAATGACGCCGGCGTGAGCGTCATTGACGTAAAGTCGTATTCGCGAACGACTTACGAAAACGACGTAAACGACGAAAAAAGACGACGCTGACCCGACGCCATACTTAACATGGCTTACGACGGACCTTCGTAAACCTGCCCCTCATATAGCAGGGGCAAGTTTACGCTTACGGAAACGTCGTAAATTCACTGCGTCGTCCGCGCGTACGTTCGGGAATCGGCGTAAATAGCTAATTTGCATAGACGACGGGGAAAACGATGAGGCGACACCTAGCGGCGGGAAAAAAAATTGCATTTAAAATCTGACAGCGTAAGAGCCTTACGCCTGTCAGATCTAAGGGATATCTATGCGTAACTGATTCTAAGAATCAGTCGCATAGATACTCCGAGCCAGATTAGGACTTACGACGGTGCAAATGGCCTTGCGCCGTCGTAAGCCTTTTAAGAATCTGGCCCATTGTTACCAATGCAGTGCAGTGTCATCATATGACTGATCAAGGGCACTGACTGGTGTCAGTATGTTAAAAATAAATAAATTAAATAAATTGTTTTTTATTCAAGCTTGTAAACTTTTTTTTAATTTTTTTAATTTTTTCATTGTTTTCATTTTTTTTTAATTATTATTTTTTTTTACATATTTTCATCAGAGTAGTTCCATGTCACCATAGTAACACTGTACTACTTTGAGACGTAATCAGGGATTTTTTTTTCTTTTTAAGCTTCATGTACACTACAGCTCCTAAACTTGAGTTTAGGAGCTTTTGGCATTTTTTTTGCCAAAGCTCCTAAACTCAACTCCATGTATACAAAGGCTTTTAGCAGAGTTTAGGAGCTGCTGAGGTTAGGGGAGCTTCTCCTGAACACAGAAGAATAGTGTTCAGTATAGGAACGTTTTGACCGCCGGATGTCAAAGAAGGCGAATGTGTATATGAAGCCACTTTGTTTCCTGTTACAATGAAGATCATTGTAACAGCAACGTTTTCATGAATTCATGACAGTTATGATCATTAGTGATCTGTGATTGGCTACAGCTAATCATTTGGTACAGGGTGCTGCAATTGGCCCAGGGAACATGTGATAGCTATGGGCTAATCCCAGCATAGGAAAAACAGCTTTTGAATGAATTTGCATAGCAATCATATGATCACCGGGCCCTAAGTACTGGTGTTCTGTCGAATAATGGAGATCGTTGGATAATGCCTCTGACGATTTGCGCATGCATGATAGTGATGTCACTCCAGCTGATCTGGCGATCAGCTGGCGTGAGGTCAACACTGTGCATGTGCAGATCATCGGAGGCATTATCTGACGATCAGCAAACCATGTGCACAGAGCTGTCAATGACCCTAGCACTGCACCGCATGGCAGGGGCAACCCAACACCGGGGGAAACTACTGATTATCCAGCAGCGGGATCTACCCTCCTTCTTCTCCTGCTACACTGCACCGCCCAGCAGGGGGGACAGACCCGATCCTTCACCGAGGGAAAAACCGATCTACTCTCCCACGGGGAGGAACGATCTAGGGGGGACACTCTGATATAGACACCACCCATGTGCCCATCCCCGGTCTGTCCTTCTCCTGGGGGAACACCGATCTACCACCCACCCGATCTATGCATTTTCGCCTTCGCCGTGCCTGAGCCGCCTTCGAATAAGCTGGCCCCTCTCTATCCTCCTCTCCCCTCCTCCATCCCTTCCACCCAGCACTACCTCCCTTCCAGCCAGCCATCAGCTGGAGTGACGTCACTACCGCGCATGCACAGATCGTCATAGGCATTGCCCGACGATCTGCATTATTCTAAAAAACACTGTAATCTGCAATCGCAGGGAGGGGAAGTGCGCAACACACTCCTGAACTGGGAGCAGGCGCATGACGTACATGTACGTTATTGTGCCCGCACATACCTGCTGCAGTATATAATGTAGAATCCTATCATTATAATCACATAGGAATTTTAACATTTTAATGCTGCTTCATTTTCAGTCTTTTTAAATCTAAAGTATACGCTTTACACCCCATCTCTGGAATTTGAAAACTGTAGTTGGTTAATTGATGTTCAACAGGTCTTACAAAGCCCATAGGATTGAAAATAGAAAAAATTCCCTCCGTCTCATTGGCGTGCTTTTTGTACATATTAGAAAATAATTAATAAGGTAAAAAAAAACAACACAACTGGGCGATCATGAAGGTGTCACCACGGTCCAAGGTTTTGGAGATCTGTCCCTGGAATGTTTTGTCCCTGGAAATATCCATCATTTTTAAAGCTAATGAATTCTGGAAAAAAATCCAATTCAATTCAACCTGTTAGCCATCAAAGGGGACTTAATTAAAGCCCATTTCTAAAATGATAAAAAAAATTGCTATATATAAATGGGTGAGAAGCAATTTATGCAATTTTTTTGTGATGCAATTTATTTACTTATTCATATGATTTTTTTAAACACAGTTCATCCCTTTTGTCTTTTCTGCCTTTTGGCTAGTTGCAGGTTTCAGAGCTAAAAATCGTTTCTCTGCGGCTTTGTCTATTAATTACAAAAAAGAGTGGAAAAATTATGCAATTATTTCTATATTGACAAATGGAGATTGCTTTTCTTTGTACACATAGGTGAACTTTGACAGCTGTCGGACCTCCATTGAAACGGGGGATCATCGTCATACGATCCCCAATGGTGTCATCATTCTGCATTTTGATAAAAGTTCTCCCCTTCCTGTCCACCAGTCATCCTTAGGCCCAAGGTGTGCGCCAATCAGAAAAACGCAGGCGCTTTACACAAGTTTGAAGCGAGCAAGGTTTTGCCAATCTCAATGCACCTTTTTGAATAATTTTGAGAAATCTCTAACTTTGGAATTTTTAAAGTACACTCTTTTTAAGTTCACATTTTTATAAATAGCGCAAAATGTGAAAATGCTCTGAGAATTGTACAAAAAAGGCAAACACAGCATTCTTTATAAACAGACCCCTCAACCTCGGGCATACATATGTGAGCCATGTCAGGCCCCGTACACACGTCCGAGGAACTCGACGGGCAAAACACATCGTTTTGCTCGTCAAGTTCATTGTGAAGCCGCCGAGGATCTCGGCGAGCCAAGTTTCCCCGTTGACTAACGAGGAAATAGAGAACATGTTCTCTATTTGGCCCGATGAGATCCTCGTCGGTTTCCTCGGCCGAAAGTGTACACACGGCCGGGTTTCTCGGCAGAATACGGCTCCGATCGAGTTTCTGGCTGAATTCTGCCGAGAAACTCGGTCGTGTGTACGGGGCCTCACAGTATCATAGTGCCAAACTAGTATATCGTATGCTCCTTTCCCAATGTAAAAGAACAGCAACAACAGAACATATACAACACAATGTATAAACTATATAGCCAGAGGTTTGCAAACACTTTGCATCAAACCTGTAGGAGTTTGTTGGCTCTCCATTCCCCAAACCATAAGCATTAATATGGAATTGCCCCTAGTTGTGCTATATCATCCTCCACTTCTCTGGGAAGGCTTTCCACTTGATTTTGGAGGGTGCTGTAGGAATTTGTGTTCATTTTTAAGGTTAGGTACTAATGTTGGATGAGAAGACCTGGCCCACAATTGGTGTTCCAATTCATACCAAAGATGTTTAGTAGGGTTGAGGTCAGTTCTATGTTCAGGACACTTGATGTCCTCCATACCAAACTGTTCAAAACGTGTCTTTATGGAGCTGGCTTTGTACTACAGGGGTACAGTCATGCTGGAACAGAAAAGGACCACTTCCATACTGTTATCATAAGGTTGAAAGAACACAATTGTCTAAAATGTGTATGTAAGTTGTAGTATTAACAGTACCCTTTCCTGGAGACACCTGAACTCAATTATTTGGAGGGGGGTCCACACATTTTTAGCCATATTGTAGGTGTGATGGTCAGCTGTGCACAAACTTTGACAATTATGATGCTGGATCAGAAGCTGTCCTTCCGCCCTAAAGCTACAGCAACACATGGAAGATCTAGACTTGCTCCGGGCAGAAGAAGAAGACCTAGCCTATGTAGACACCATGCCCATGCAAAGGAGAAAATAGTCACCATTCAACTAGAAAAGAAAGGTGCAGGTGCAGCTACAAAGTACTCTAAGGCCCTGTACACACGACCGGTTCATCCCATGAGAATGGTCCGACGGACCGTTTTCATCGGTCCACCGCTGAAGTGGCCTGATGGTCTGATGTGCGTACACACCATCAGTTCAAAAACCGATCGGGTCAGAACGCGGTGACGTAAAACACACGACGTGCTGAAAAAAACGAAGTTCAATGCTTCCAAGCATGCGTCGACTTGATTCTGAGCATGCGTGGGTTTTGAACCGATGCTTTTCTGTACTAACCATCGGTTTGGACCGATCGGTCAGCGGTCCATCGGTTCGATTTTAAAGCAAGTTTTAAAATTTTGGTCCGAAGGACAACAGACCGATGGGCCGTACACACGGTCGGTTTGGACCGATGAAACTGAACCTCGGTCCATGCTCATCGGTTTTGTCCGACCGTGTGTACGCGGCCTGAAGCCTGGTACACACAATGAGAATATCCGATTAATGACCATCAATTTTTTGCATGCTACTCTCATATAGAAAGTTAGTGGTTTACTAAAGTTACGAAAATTCTCTTACGACAGAATACAATTTCAGAAATGATGTAATGTGTTGTATTTTATTATATTCTGTAGTTTTGGAGCATGCATGGTCATGGTCTTCTGATTTTGTTCGGATGTATACTGTATTGATTAAACGAAAATCATACTTTCTGGTACTGTATGGTGAACATTTTTGTATTTGTACCTTCGGATAATTTGTCATGAACTGTCGCGATCGGCTCTCAAAACGGACTAACGACCAGATTATCGTAAGATCGCCCTGAAAGCTGTATTTTTCATCCCACTGTCTGATCATGTGTACTAGGCTTTAAAGCAGGGTGTCTGTGTGTGTATACTGTGTATGTGTTTTGTATGTGTGTGTGTGTGTATACTGTGTGGCCCCATAATCTATTGCCCGGAGGGCCCCTAATATCCTATTGCCCGGGGGCCCCATAATCTCCTATTGCCCGAGGACCCCATGAGTTGTCATTCCGCCCCTGCATTAAAGTATTCCGATTTACAAAAGTCATCACATGGGCACTGTCTCGTCTGATCAGCAGGGGATCTACAAACAGATCCGTGCTAAATCAAAACACGTTTGTGACATCCGCGTCCATTCACTTTTTTCTGCCTTTGCAAACTGGAGCCTTCTGGACCCGTGTTGGATCCATTGCCGGCTGGATAGAAATGGACTTGCCTTTATTAACATAAGACTCTACCTCTGATCCATCATGGTTAGATCCAGAAAAACGGAACAGGACGCAGACCTAATCCATTTATTTTACTGACTACCAACTGTTCGAAATGGGTCTTATTTAAACTATTTGTATCAATTATTATGGCCTGGTCCTTTCTTAAAATTTAACATTGGTTAAAATGTAGTACAAAAGTTATATAGGCCATCGCTAGTTATACAATCATTTGTGGTCTGCAGAGGCAACACTGTATGCAATAAGCTTAGAGGGCAGCGAAATGACAATGTTGGCAGCTGCGGTCATGTGTGACCGCACGTGCCGCCAATGCATGTCAGGCCTCGTACACACGACCAGTTTCCTCGGCAGAATTCAGCTTCCGACCGAGTTTCTGGCTGAATTCTGCCGAGAAACCCGGCCGTGTGTACACTTTCGGCCGAGGAAGCAGACGAGGAGCTCGACGAGGAAATAGAGAACATGTTCTCTATTTCCTCGTTGTTCTATGGGAGCTCTCTCCCCGCCGAGCTCCTTGGCGGCTTCAGTGCTGAACTGGCCGAGGAACTCGATGTGTTTGGCACGTCGAGTTCCTCGGCCGTGTGTACGAGGCCTGAGGCTTTCCGGCTTTCTATTCCAATATGATACTCTTTCTCTCTGAGCTCCTTGTAGGCCGCTGTAGGAAAACCTGCACAGCAGGACATGGACTTTCCAAAAACTTTCATACAGTGAGTTAATATTGACTCTTGGCAGAGTGTAGAGTGTTGCTTTACCATATCAAATTTGCCAGCTGGAGACTCTGGCTGTCATTAAAGTAGATCTAAACCCAGTCAATAAAATCTCAACAATGTTATTTAAAAAAATGTTTTAAATCTTTTCAAATCTGCAGCTTCTATTAAAAAAAAAACCTTGTTGATCTGGGCATAATGGGCCAGATTCACGAACAATAGCGCCGGTGTAACTTAAGCCGTTTACATTACACCCCCGCAAGTTTTCAGTTTTAGTGCCCGATCCACAAAGCACTTACCTGGAAACTTGCGGCGGTGTATCGTAAAGACGTCCGGCGCAAGGCGGGCCAATTCAAATGGGCGTGTGCCATTTAAATTAGGCGCGCTCCCGCGCCGGACCTACTGCGCATGCTCCGTTTCGCAATTCCCGTCGTGCTTTGCGCGCAGTGACGTAAATTTCTTCGAACGGCGACGCGCGTAGCGTAATTCCGTATTCCCGGACGGCTTACGCAAACGACGTTCATTTTTAAATTTCGACGCGGGAACGACGGCCATACTTTATACAGCAATACGATTGGTCAAATAACAACTAACTTTGCGACGGGAAACTAGACTAGCGGCGACGCAGCGAACGCGAAAATACGTCGTGGATCGCCGTAACTCCTAATTTGCATACCCGACGCTGGTTTACGACGCAAACTCCCCCCAGCGGCGGCCGCGGTACTGCATCTTAAGATCCGACAGTGTAAAACAATTACACCTGTCGGATCTTATGGATATCTATGCGTAAATGATTCTATGAATCAGTCGCATAGATAGAAACAGAGATACGCCGTCGTATCTCTTTTGTGAATCTGGCCCAAAGGTCCTTGTACAGGCACTTCATGTGATTGAATGACAACTGTCTCCCAAATGTGCTCCTGCGTTGTCACTCTATCATATGCACCCCTGGTGGAGGCTACAAGTGGCCGTGCTGACACACAAAGTGCAGGCATGGTCCCCTGTTGTCACTATCGGAAGATAGTCCAAAGCAATGATGAGCAGCCAACACTGTAGCGAGTGCATATAGATAGGACGTGGCTAATAGAGACTGAGGGAGATCAGCAGCATTAAGATGGCAAAATTGATGAAAAAAAAAGTAAAAGCAGTATTTTATAACACAAATTGCGATTTTTATGATACACAGAGCAAACTAAATGTCATTCAGTTAGGCCCCGTACACACGACCGAGTTTCTTGGCAGAATTCAGCCAGAAACTCGATCGGAGCCGTATTCTGCCGCGAAACCTGGCCGTGTGTACACTTTCGGCCGAGGAAACCGACGAGGATCTCGTCGGGCCAAATAGAGAACATGGTCTCTATTTCATCGTTAGTCAACGGGGAAACTTGGCTCGCCGAGATCCTCGGCGGCTTCACAAGGAACTCGACGAGCAAAACCATGTGTTTTGCCCATCGAGTTTCTCGGACGTGTGTACGGGGCCTCACAGTTTTTGTCTAATTTAAATTGTAGGACTGATTGCAGAAAAACCAAAACCCCGAAAAATAAAACTGAGTGTCTGCCTATCTAGAGGACAAGATTGAGCAGGTGACTTTTTTTTCCGATTGGACAATACCCCAGCTAAGCAATCCCGCCAGTAGAAACCTGAATTATGCATTCTCAATCTGACAATGGGGAAATGGAGGAGATAGTAAATGTGTTATCAGTGTAATAGAGACAGGTGGAGGACAGGAGACTGGCTAAAGAGATAAGAGGGACACTAGACCAGGCTCAGGTGACCAGTGAGGATAGCAATGAGTTCGCCCATAAGCGCAAATTTGCAGATGGGGGGGGCGAGGGTGAGAAAAGAAAGTACTCACACATTAAAATGGTATATCAAGCAACGCCAACCACTGGGTCTTTCCAAGAAGTTGTAGATGTCACCCTGCATGCTGGTTCGAGTGAGATAGTGGCGGTAGAAAGGCTTGGGGGAGTTGTCCGGGTGGCCTTCTTTCACGCCCCCAGCGGGGCTGCTCACCTGCAATGTGGGGTCCTGGGCAGAACAGGGGGTCCCAGAGCCATTGTTTAAGGGGGGATCCGGGTCGTGGGACACCGAGGAGTAATGCATAGGGTCCGTGGCAGGGGGGGCTGTGTAGAAGCTGTAAAGGGGGAGCCCCCTGCACTCCCCCGAACCGCACGACATGGCGCAGACTGCTGCTGATCAATATTTCACATCCTCAGCTGCCGGTGTTGGATTGCAAGCTCCCGCGGGACCTGATCCCTCTTATCAGTGTCTTGCTCAGAGTCACCGCAGACAGGATCACAGATGTGTCACTCGGTGTCACCTGCTGTCACCCTCTGTCACTCATAGCTCTGAAACAAGAAGAACAACACAAGGTCAGTGCACCTGGTAGGCTCAGAGCACAGCACGCAATAGACACAAATTACAAAAAAAAAAAACACATGCAGGACAAAATGCATCAATCTTTTCAGGCTTATTCAATAAGCTGGTGCAGAGAGGCGACTGAGTTACATAATACGCATAACTCTTACTGTCACCCACAGTGATCTGCCAATGCAGCACCGCAGCCGTCCCGCTGTCAGAGTATTACAAGTCTCAGAGTGCTCCACAGTGCTGGGACTTGTAGTCCTCTAACGGCTGCATGAGCTTCAAGCTATGATACAGGTCAGTCATGTACTATGGATGCTTTGCCAAAATGGCAATGCCCAGCTTCATTACTCTTCATTAGGGTACCTAAGTACACTTTCCACATACCCCCGGGGATGGATAAAGTGGTATAAATTGATTTCTGAACAATCAAGTTTACAAATAATGTCAAATTTAGTGTTATAGATGGTGTAATATTTACAGCGTCATGACAACTTTTCTTTAACAAGCAGATCTACCTCCTGCACATCTGGTGTCAATAAGTTGCGACGGAGATGTAATGCAAATTCAAATACATTTTCCCATACGCCAGTTGTTGATTATTTTGTTTCTAAAAAAAAAGCGTAATTTTTAACTCGCCAAATGCTTAATGCGCTGTTTTAGCGGTTGAAAGCTGACAGTTGAAAAGAAATCTTTGTAAGTGTGCACACCTGTAAGAAAATGGAGACAAATAATTCTATTTCCATCGCTGTCGGGACGCCATGGCTCTTTCTGCAGTTTAAAAAATGCAAAGCATTACCTTTGGATTTAAACACTGTTCCCCTTTCTTGATCAATAACTAAATGATATTTCGAAACCTTCCTATTTCAATATATGTCGCATCCATCCCTCTGCAGAACATTGCACCATACATTAAATTGCAGTTAACACGACTGCAATTGCTTCGCAGTGGTCTATTTGCCCTTTGTGCCCGCTGCAGACTGTTACATAGTGAGGTGCCACTTAAGTATTCTGCAGGCTATTGCGCTGTCACTAACCTTTGCCCCTGCAGATTGTTGCACTATGGGCAGACTATTGCACTGCTGCAGACGTTAGCACGCAACGCCCCCCACCAACTTTTGCAGCAGTAAATAATTCCAATTCCAGCAGAGGTCAGCTGTATCAAGGGTGAAGAATTTTGTGCCATGGCAAACATTACCTGCAGGACCTGGTCCTCCTTGCGGTGACATTTAGGGACGATCAGCCTTCAGTGGTCTCCACCAGACTCTGCCATTAACCCCTTGCTGTACAGGGCTCTTGTCAACCATCCATGACTTGTTCAGCACCTGCCCGTGGGTGTGTGGGGCTCTCTGCCTCTCCACTGAAGGCTCAGGCTATGACCCCTCCTCCTGGCTCATCAGTGCCTAACCCCCTCCCCATCCATCCTGCAGAGAACGGTAATGCCATTCTGCCTACTTAACCACAGCATTACCTGTGCCATTTCTATCCACCCCCTGCAGAGGCACTACAAGTCTCAGCACTCGCACACATCACTACCAAACACAGGACATGCAAGGCATAGCTGATAATATGTTAAACTAAATTCCAGGTAAATAATTGGGTTTGCAAAGTTTATTATGTACACTACTTGTTTTTTTGTTGCGTTTACACTTTTCCGCTGCTGTGTGGGCTGGAAATGCACCAAAACATCCAAGAAAGTGGATGTGCCCCACTATTGGCAACACGGAGCACTACAAAGTATGTTGGGGCCAGATTCACGTAGAACTGCGGCGGCGTAACGTATCGTAGATACGTTACACCGCCGCAAGTTTTCATCGCAAGTGCCTGATTCACAAAGCACTTGCAATGAAAACCTACGCTGGCGGCCTCCGGCGTAAGCCCGCGTAATTTAAAGGGGCGTGTCCCGCGCCGGACCTACTGCGCATGCTCCGTTTCGAAATTCCCGCCGTGCTTTGCGCGAACTGACGTCATTTTTTCGAACGGCGACGTGCGTAGCGTACTTCCGTATTCCCGGACGTCTTACGCAAACGACGTGAATTTTTACATTTTGACGCGGGAACGACGGCCATACTTTATACAGCACATACGTGTGCTGTGTAAAGTTAGGGCACCCAAAACGACGACTAAATTTGCGACGGGAAACTAGACTAGCAGCGACGTAGCAAACGCGAAAAACCGTCGTGGATCGCCGTAACTCCTAATTTGCATACCCGACGCTGGTTTACGACGCAAACTCCCCCCAGCGGCGGCCGCGGTACTGCATCCTAAGATCCGACAGTGTAAAACAATTACACCTGTCGGATCTAAGGGCTATTTATGCGTAACTGATTCTATGAATCAGTCGCATAGATACTCTAAGGCCTCGTACACACGGCCGAGGAACTCGACGTGCCAAACACGTCGAGTTCCTCGGCGAGTTCAGCCCTGAAGCCGCCGAGGAGCTCGGCGGGCCGAGTTCTCCCATAGAACAACGAGAAAATAGAGAACATGTTCTCTATTTTCTCGACGAGTTCCTCGGCGGCTCCATCGGGCCGAAAGTGTACACACGACAGAGTTTCTCGGCAGAATTCGGCGAGAAACTCAGTCAGAGCCGGATTCTGCCGAGAAACTCTGTCGTGTGTACGAGGCCTCAGAGATACGACGGAGTATCTGAGATACTCCATCGTATCTCCTTTGTGAATCTGGCCCTTAGTGCCCTACCGTGCATTCTGGTGGGCTGCAACACATGTGAATTGGAGCTGTGCTGCCTTTGTATGTCTTTTTGCAACGCACTGCAGAAAATTGTAAATATAGTTAAGAAAAAGGTGTACCCAAATATGGCACGGATTCACATACATCGGTGCATATTTATGCCGCCGTAGCATATCTAATATACGCTACGCCAACGCAGTGCAGAGAGGCAAGCTCTGAATTCACAAAGCACTTGCCTCCCAAGCTGCGCTGGGTTTCCTCGGCCTAAGCCGTCGTAGGTGGAAGGGGTGCATGAGCCATGCTAATGAGGCGTGACCCCATGCAAATGATGGGCCGAGCGCCATACAAGTACTTAAAACGAACGGCGCATGCGCCGCCCCGTGGACGTATCCCAGTACGCATGCTCAGAATCACGTCGGAACTACTCCCTAAGATACGACGGATCACTGCCTACGACGTGAACGTAACCTACGCCTAGTCATATTCACGTACAACGTAAACAACATAAGATACGACGGCTTGCGTTCCCTGGTCCATACCTTTGCATGGGTTGCGCCTCCTATATGGGGAATAACTTTACGCCGGACGTACGACTTACGCAAACCGCGTATATTATACGCCGGGCGCAAGTACGTTCGTGAATCAACGTATCTCCCTCATTTCCATATTTGAATAGGAAATCAATGGGAGCGCCACTTGCGGCCAGCGTAAATATGCGCCCCACAATACGCCAGCGTAGGAAAGTTACGTTGGTCGGATGAAGCCCATTTTCAGGCGTATCTTGGTTTCAGAGTCCGGCGCATAGATACAACGGCGCATATTTACACTTACGTGGCGTATCTCGAGATACGTTGGCGTAAGTGCTTTGTGAATCCGGGCCTATGACTTTAGATTAAGGCTCTGTTTCCACTATTGCGACCAGAAAGTAGCAGGTTTTTGCCGCGATTTTTTGCTACGTTTTTTTTTTATGTGACTGGAAACAATGCTTGTGTATTCTTAAGGTCTATGGACCCTTAAGTCGCATCAAAGTGGGACCAAAGTAGTGCAGGGACTACTTCGAAGTCACTGCAACTTAAAGTTGCACAGATATGAACAGTAATATGCGAATTCCTCCAACATGCAAGTCGCAATAAAATCGAAAGAATGTAGTGCAGGAACCTTTTTATTAATTGCTGCGACATGTCAACAATTGAACAATATGAACAATTCCTTTGCCGGGGTCCTGTCGATATGTGCCCGCATTGAAAAGTGCCCATTCATACGCTGAACGGAACGGCACTCCAGCTGATTTCCCGACGTCACCATAGCGCTTGTGCACATCGTAGGAGCCTTTTTTCGACGGGAGATACCATTTCTCGGGCACAATTTAATGCTATACAAACAGTGGAGGGACACCATGTTTGTCATACTGTGCCTCGCCGTTGCGCCGCGGGTTTATATCGACGCAGAATCTGACATCTACGGTGCCTGTGAAATGGCATCTCCCGTAGAAAAAAAAAAAAATCCTACGATGTGCGCATGCACTATAGTGACATCACGCCAGCTGATCGGCAAATCAGCTGGAGTGCCCTTCCGCTCTGCTCATACTTGGGAAATTGTCGGCGGAGGGCACAAATCTATAGAACCCCCGGTAATGAGGTGCGACTTTTCATGGGATTTTGCCGCATGACAAATCGCACCGCTGTGAATGAGGGCTAATGCTCAATGCAAGGGCACATTGGGAACAACTGTTTTCTTTGAGCCCTTGTGTTGAGCCTGCGTTGATCAATGCAGAACAACGCAGCTTAATGCAACTGGTGTAAAGGAGACCTAAAATAACTGCTTTAGGGTAAGAATATGTGCATTGCAGTGCTCTGGGTTCTTGTATTGCCAAAAGCATTCCATTTCTGACTTGTTCTTAAAATGTAAGTGGTTCCATCTGGCTTGGGCACTTTCTAAGTCACTGATCTGGAACAAGAATGTGACTAGTGAAGTCAGGAAAGTCAAAATTGACAAAAATGTTTCCAATGGCAAAGATGTTGAGATGTATAGATATTCCCAATTAACAATTCTATGTTTTTGAAGATAGGAGGGCTGCTAATAATAAAATAAATGATCTAAATCAGACACTCAGAATTAATTGTCTGTGCCCTCCCTGCTATACAATCATTGGGAGTCATTGAGAGGTGTGCTGCATCTCTCCGTTGCCCCCTAGTGTGGATAACTATAGCATTATAAAGCAGGGCAGTGCCCATATTCAGCTTCCAATAATTTAAAATTCTTCTACATGCTTATTACCTTTTCTTACTGAGGTCTTATTTAAGGTGTTACTAAACCCACAACAGTGAAATCAGTGTGTATATGCAGTACAGCATGCTTGTTATACACACTGTGGAACCTAAGGGGTTAATCCCCCGCATTGTGTAAAAAGGCCAAGGGTGGTACCTTTAGTATTACTTCAATGCACATTGGCAGAGGCTCACAGTGTGCACTGAAATCAGGATAGGTTATTTCAGTCCAGGGGAGGAGCTTACTGTATATAACATATATGTGATTTTGTACTGTAAGAGGACTTTATAGTGCACTCCCAGCATGGAGACCAAGCTGTCACCGAGTGCTCTTGGCCTCGTACTAAGGATCGGGAGCTGGGAGACCTGATGACATGATGTGATAGCTAGTCACATAGCTCCCAACTGTCCTTGATTTCGAGGGACTGTCCCTGATTTGGAGAAATGTCCCTCTGTCCCTCATTCCTCCTCATTTGTCCCTCATTTTGGTCTGATCTACATAGTCTAATATAAAATGCACTTTTTATCTATGAAAAAATGTTTTCCAGTGCTAATTCATTCATCTGATTTCTAAACTGCTGCATTTGTAAATTCCAAAAGCCAATATAAAGGAATAGTAGTGGTAAAAAGGCACTTGTGGGTTTAACCACAATCTTGTTTTTTTGTACAATTCTTCTTTTTTCTGTTTTTCAGATTTGGTGTTTGCAAGACTAAAACAGTTTTTTCTGCTAGAAAATTACTTAAAACCCCCAAACATTATATATTTTTTTTCTAACACCCTAGAGAATAAAATGGCGGTCATCGCAATACTTTTTGTCACACCGTATTTGCGCAGCAGTCTTACAAGCGCACTTTTTTTGGAAAAAATTCACTTTTTTGAATTAAAAAATAAGACAACAATAAATTTGGCCCAATTTTTTTATATATTGTGAAAGATAATGTTACGCCGAGTAAAATGATACCCAACATGTCACGCTTTAAAATTGCGCCCGCTCGTGGCATGGCGTCAAACTTTTACCCTTAAAAATCTAGATAGGCGACGTTTAAAAAATTCTATAAGTTGCATTTTTTGAGCTACAGAGTAGCTCTAGGTCTATAATTATTGCTCTCGCTCTAACGATCGCGGCGATACCTCACTTGTGTGATTTGAACACCGTTTTCATATGCGGGCGCTACTCGCGTATGCGTTCGCTTCTGCGCATGAGCTCGTCAGGACGGGGCGCTTTAAAAAAAAAAATTTTTTGTTTTCTTATTTAATTTTATTGATTTTATTATTTTTTACACTAAAATATAAAAAAAAAAAAATGATCACTTTTATTCCTATTACAAGGAATGTAAACATCCCTTGTAATAGAAAAAAGCATGACAGGTCCTCTTAAATATGAGATCTGGGGTCAAAAAGACCTCAGATCTCATATTTAGGCTTAAATGCAAAAAAAAATAAAAAAAGGAAAATTTGTCATTTAAAAAAATGACAAAAAAAAAATTGTCTCTTTAAGAGGCTGGGCGGGACTGACGTTTTGACGTCACTTCCGCCCAGCAGAGCTATGAGGACGGGTGGGGGCCATCTTGCCCTCACTCAAGTCCTCACTCTCCAGGCGGCAGCATCGGATCTCCTCCGCCGCTACCGACGGCTCCGATAAGCGGCGGAGGGCGCGGAAAATCGGCGGGAGGGGGCCCCTCTCCCGCCACCGATAACGGCGATCTCGCGGCGAATCCGCCGCGGAGACCGCCGTTATCGTTTACACGGCCGCCCGCTGAAAACATGGATATCTCAGTTGTGGCAGCAGCTGCTGCCGTTACTGAGATATCCATGTTTAAAAAGAGGACGTACATTTACAATACGCGGGTCGGGAAGTAGTTAAGGGGGCGTGGCAAGGGGGTGTGTCCTATGCCTACATGTGTTTGCTGATAGGTGTCCCTCATTCCCGTCTCAAAAAGTTGGGAGGTATGTAGTCAGTAAAACCTGCCACTGTACTCTGTTTCTCTTCTGAGTGGAGAAAAAAAGATTCATAGAGGGTTATTTACTAAAGGCAAATCCACTTTGCACTACAAGTGTAAAGTGCACTTGGAAGTGCAGTCGCTGTAGATCCGAGGGGGACATGCAAGGAAAATAAAAAACAGCATTTTAGCTTGCACATGATTGGATAATAAAATCAGCAGAGCTTCCCCTCATTTTAGATCTACCCCTCAGATTTACAGCGACTGCACTCGTAGTGCACCCAAGTGCACTTTACACTCATAGTGCAAAATGTATTTGCCCTTTGTAAATAACCCCCTTTGTCTCCTAACCAGAATTGAAAATGCATTAAAAAAAAAACAGTAATAATACAAAATAATAATAATTTTTATATTATTAAAGTAGCTAGATCAGGGCTTGATCTAGGTTAGTGTCAGGGTCAATGTTGGGTTTAAAGGTAAGGGTTTGGGGCAAAGGTTGCACTTGTAGTGCAAAGTGGTCTATGGGTCCAAACAACAAATAAAACACACATAAATGGTATCACCAAGAAAGCTAAAAGTAGGAGAATTTATTTATTTATGTTTAATATATTTTTATTTAAAAAAAGGGAAAAGGGAAATTGCATTATAATGAAAATAACAGCACTTAAATGGGTTGTAAAGGTTCGTTTTTTATTTTTTAAATAGATCCCTTTAAGCTAGTGCATTGTTAGATCACTTACCCTTTCCTTCAATTACCCTTCTAAATGTTTTTTTTTCTTTGTCTGAATTTCTCACTTCCTGTTTCTCCTCAGTAAGCTTGCCTCCATCATCCAAGCCGTTCTGGCTGGGGGTTAGTCAGCGTGCTCGCCCCCTCCCTTGGAACTACATCCCTGCGGGGAGATGATGTGAACATTCACAGCGTCTCCCCGCAGGGATGTAGTCCCAAGGGAGGGGGCGAGCACGCTGACTAACCCCCAGCCAGAACGGCTTGGATGATGGGGGCAAGCTTACTGAGGAGAAACAGGAAGTGAGAAATTCAGACAAAGAAAAAAAAACATTTAGAAGGGAAATCGAAGGAAAAGGTAAGTGAACCAACAATGCACTAGTTTAAGGCTCCATTCACACCTCCGCGACAACGGCGTACGGCGTACGCGGCGTATTTTGCCGCGAGTGTGAAACTTTTTTTTTTTTTTTTCAAATTCTTCCCATTGCTGTCAATGGGAGAACGCCAATGTCGCCTGAAAAAAAGGGTCCGGGACTTTTTTTCAGGCGACAGGCGTATGGCGTCTATGAGATGTGAACCATCTCAATAGACAGCAATGGGAATTCCCCCCTCTAGCGGCACGAGCGTCCGGCGTCGGGCGTTTTGTCGCATAGATGTGAATGGAGCCTTAAGAAACCTATTTAGAAAATAAAAAAACTAACCTTTACAACCCCTTTAATGGAAGTACTCTAGCCATGTATATTGTAAGTTTCATCATACTCACCTGCCATTGAGCATCTAATACATTCAAAATTGCACAAATATGCAGTGAAAGAAAATTTTAAATCAATGCCAACTTTTTCAGGGAGAAACTAAGTCAGGGTAAATCAAAAATAAGAAAAGGTATTTTTTTTTTGTTTTTGTTTTTTCTTTTTTTTCTTTTTTTTGTTGTTGTTGTGTTTGGTTTTGTTTTGTTTGGTTTTGTTCTGGATGAATGGATGTGAGGACGAATGGATATGGAAGACAATAGGAGTATAAGTAGATAAATGATAAAGGGTATATTGTTTAATGAGAAAGTAACTAGTAGATACTTATCAAGATTCGGTATATTGAATAATTAGTGGGAACAATGTATATTGTAACTGAATCTTGTATAATTGTAAAAGCTTTTTGTATTTGAGAAAAAGATGAATAAAACGAAATTGAAAACAAAAATAAGAAAGGGAAGAAGAGAAGGAAAGAGAAAGAGAAAAAAAAAGGGGGAGGGGGTGAAAGAAAAAAAGAAACAGTATAGTAGCATCCAGCAGAGGGGACCACCATAAGTTCTATAATTGTATCTAATGGTGTCTAACAATGGTGGCTCAACTGAATATGGCTTGCGCATATAAAGGAGAGACAGTGACTAACTTATCTCATGTAGGATACGAATAAGGGAGATTCAAGAAATGTATTTATTTATTTTGATGGTGGGTAATGGTAATGACACGCAAATATACCGCTATGTTTTAAAAAATTTGGGCCATTTTTCTTTGATAATAAGAAAATAACAGGATATATCCTATACCCTTTACCACCTAATAAAGGTCCAATTTATCCCGAAAAAAAAAAAAATTATAATGTACCTGGATACATTAAAGCTGGCTACACATTACAATTTTCCTTTAGCGTTACCAAAATCATATCATTTTAGGTACACCTAAACACTTTCAAATTGTATGCAATCAGGAAAGCCCTTGCACTACATAGTTGAAGGTAAATCTAAATTGTATAATGTGTAGCCAGCTTTAGTAGTTGTGGTAATTTATAATGTTATTATTTATTATTATACAGGATTTATATAGCGCTGACAGTTTGCGAAATCGCTTTACAACTTGAGGGTAAACAGTACAAATACAATACACTTTAATACAGTAGGAATCAGAACGCCCTGCTCGTTAGAGCTTACAATCTAAGAGCAACTTTACTGGCACATAAGGCCCCATGCACACGAGAAGCAAATGCAAACACATGTAAACTCAAGTTTTCAAAGGCAAAAAACGGCGTTTAAAACGCCCGTTTTTGCCGCAAATTTCACATGGTTTTGCCGCGTTTAGTGGCGTTTTACCGCGTTTGCGGCTATCAGCGTTCATAACAAAGACATTGTAGACCCTCCCAAAGCTTTGAAACGCAAAAACGTTTGCGTCTGAACCCAAAATTTTGCGTCTCAAAAACGAGCCTAAACCCAACTGCTTTAAAACGCAAAAAAACGTGACTGTGTGCATTGACACATAGGATAACATTAAATGTGTTCAGGGGCAGTTTAAAAAAATGCCCAAATGCCTCTGAACTCGAGTTTACCAGCGTCTCGTGTGCATGGGGCCTAAAGTTCTAAAACTGCATTCAGGTGGTAGAATTTGTTTTTGCCTTCAGGCATTAACCACTTGAGACCCACGCTCTAGACGAAAGACGTCCACATCGCGGCTCTAAACTCCTTTTATTTGCATTCCCCGCGTGCACCGCTGGGGGCACGCAGTGGGAAAAAACTGTGCCCGGCGCATCGCTGAGATGCCAATGCGAGTGCCTGGTGGTCGCGATGTCCGCCAGGTTCCCGCAATCGCCAGTGACAGAGCAGGGACGTGGAGTTCTGTGTGTAAACACAGAGCTCCACGTCCTGTCAGGGAGAGAGGAGACCGATGCTGTGTCCCTTGTACATAGGGACACAGATCAGTCACCTCCCCCAGTCAGTGCCCCTCCACACACAGTAAGAATCACTCCCAGGGAATACATTTAACCCCTTCCTCGCCCCCTAGTGTTAACTCCTTCCCTGCCAGTCACATTTATACAGTAATCAGTGCATTACTATAGCACTGTTCGCTGTGTAAATGTGAATGGTTCCAAAATAGTGTCAAAAGTGTCCGATGTGTCCGCCGCAATATTGCAGGCCTGACAAAAATCACAGATCGCCGCCATTACTAGTAAAAAATAAAAAATAAATCATACATTTATCCCCTATTTTGTAGGCTCTATAACTTTTGCGCAAACCAATCAATAGACGCTTATTGCGTTTTTTTTTTTTTTTACTAAAAATATGTAGTAGAATACGTATCGGCCTAAACTGAGGAAAAAATCTTTTTTTAAAAAAAAAATTGGGATATTATTATAACAAAAAGAAAAAATATTGGGCCAGATTCATGAAAAATTGCGGCGGCGTAACGTATCCCCTTTACGTTACTCCGCCGCAAGTTTTCGTCGTAAGTGCTTGATTCACAAAGCACTTACGTGTTAACTTGCGGTGGCGTAGCGTAAAGCCATCCGGCGCAAGCCCGCCTAATTCAAATGGGGCTTGTAACATTTAAATTAGGCGCGTTCCCGCGCCTAACGTTCTGCGCATGCTCCGTGTGAAAATTTCCCGCCGTGCTTTGCGCGAAATTACGGCGCCCCGACGTATTTTTTGAACGGCGACGTGCGTTACGTCGTTTCGTATTCCCGGACGTCTTACGCAAAAAAAAATTTGAAATTCGAAGCGGGAACGACGGCCATACTTTAACATGGCTGGTCTAAATGTAAGCCATGAAAAAGCAGGCTTATGTTTGCGACGGGAAAAACCGACTAGCGACGACGTAAGAGAATGCGACGAACGCGCATACCTTCGTGGATCGCCGTAAACAACTAATTTGCATACCCGACGCTGGAAAACGACGCAAACTCCACCCAGCGGCCGCCGGAAAATTACACCTACGATCCGAAGGCGTACGAAGCCGTACGCCTGTCGGATCTATGCCAAAAGCCATCGTATCTTGGTTTGAGGATTCCAAATCAAGATACGACGCGGCAAATTTGAAAATACGCCGGCGTATCAGTAGATACGCCGGCGTATTACTGCTGTGAATCTGGCCCATTGTGTTTTTTTCTAAATTTTCTGTCTTTTTTGTTTATAGCGCCAAAAATAAAAACCGCAGAGGTGATCAAATACCACCAAAATAAATCTCTATTTGTGGGCACAAAATTATAAAAACATAATTTTGGTACAGTGTTGTATGACCGCGCAATTGTCATTCAAAATGCGTCAGCTCTGAAAGCTTAAAATTGGTCTGGGCAGGAAAGGGGTTTAAGTGCCCAGTAATGAAGAGTTTATTCTGAAAATTACCAGGTGACTGGCTGTTATGTTAATCCCGTGGCTGCGCCACACCCGAGTCTCTTCCTAGAAGCAAGCATGCAACTAGTGAAGTCAAAACTCTTCATACACATACTTATTTATTTGACAACGTTTTTATTGGTAGAAAAGTAAATACAACAGATTAGTGCAACAGTGCAGGAATGGTTATATCAAACATAAGGTGGAAAAGAAGGTCCCAACAAAGGGATATTATATGCATAGTACAATATTTATCAATTGATTGTAAACAACAACACGTTGTCGTGATAAAGAGCTAGTAATATCTCAGTATAAACCGTATGATAGGCAAAGGCTCAGAAACCCCAAACGGTAAAGAGGGGTACATACAGACATAGGTTAACTGCACAGTGAGCATGGCTAAGAGAGAGAAGTGATTATTTGCTTGGCGATTACTTTATTTATCGTTAATTTATTATTCATTCTCTATTTTATCACTGTTACCATCTACACCGGATCGACCCCTGTAAACCAGGAGTGTCAGAGAAAATATACAGGACCGTAGAAAACGCGGGAGAAGACAGAGATAGTAAAAGAGGAGGAGGAGAGAAAGGACGAGTACATTGGGGGGGGGGGGGTGAATCCAGAGACCTTCAGATTGAAAGTAGTAGGTTGTTAAACCTGGAAGGATGGTTGTATGATATCCATGGTTGCCAGACCTTAAGAAACTTATTGTAAGGCCTCGTACACAGGACCGTTTTCCTCGACAGAATCCATCAAGAAACTTGGTGGCAGAGCTTTTTTGCCGAGGAAAACGGTCGTGTGTATGTTTTTCGTCGAGAAAACTGACGTGGAATTCGACGAGAAAAAAGAGAACAAGTTTTCTTTTTCCTCATCGGGAGTCTCAATTTCCTCGTCGTTTTTCTCGTCGGGCTGGTTTACGACGAAAAACACGTTTGTGTGTATGCTTTGAAACCCGCATAAAGTAGGAGACGGGAGCGCACCTTCGGTAAAAGTAGTTTGTCACGCTTTAACAGACTGAAAAGCGTGAATCGTCTCTTACAAAACTTTTACTTAACACGCAGTAACATGAGATTAGCAAAAGCAGCCCCAAGGGTTGTGTCAGTGGAATAAAACTTCCCCTTTATAGTGCCGTCGTACGTGTTGAACGTCACCGCGTTTGAGAACGACGAGATTTTGTCTTGACAGTGTGTACATAAAGAAAGCTTGTCAAGATTCTCGACAAGCCTAAGGGCCCTTTCACACGGGGCGGATCATTAATGATCTGCCTCTGTGTGTCCCTCAGCTCAGCGGGGATCGCTCCGTATATCCCCGCTGAGCCGGCGGCTGACAGGGCAGTCCCCGCACACTTTTGGCGGTCCCCGCACACTCTCCACAATGGGGGATCGGATTAACACGGACCGTGTGTCCGTGTTCATCCGATCCAACCTGCAGACGGAAGAAAAAATAGGGTTTTCTTCCTTCCACAAAATTGGATCTTTGCGGAGGCGGGTGATTACTGGTGTCAGCGGATGCTTATCCGCTGACACCCGAAATCACATAGGGACCAATGTATGTCCCTTTTTCATCCGCAAACGGATGGATGAAAAAGCGGACATACGGTCCGCACATGTGAAAGGGGCCTAACAAGGAACTGGTCGAGGAAAACAATGTTTCATTTACGATGAGTTCCTCGGTCGTGTGTACGAGGCCTGAGTATCAGAGGCGAGGGCTGCCAATTTTTCATTATCATAATGTCATTCATGCGGTTTTTAACTGCTTCGAAGCTGAGTATTGAGGTTTTCCATGCTTTTGCAATGGTCAACTTAGTTGCATGCAAGGTGCATGAAAAGGTGCTGGGCCAGTTGGCGTTCCAGGCGGAGGAGTTCAAGGATAGGTTTACACAGGAGGGCTTCATAGAGGTCCCTTTTGAGGTTGGAATGGAGGATGTTACGAAGAAAGGTGTAGACCCTGACCCATAGTCAGCAAGCTTTGGGACAAGTCCACCAGATGTGGGCCATGGTTCCTGTCTGCGAACAACCCCGCAAACAATGAGGGGAATAGGAGGGGGATAAAACGAGCCAGTCTAGCTCGGGTATAATACTACCTATAGAACACTTTTTATGCATTTTCTAGAATGAGAACATTCCTAGAACTTTTCGTAAGGGCTATTGTCATGATTTGTGCAAAAAATTATATATACATATATATATATATATATATATACTGTATATTATACAAACAAACCAGCCTCGGCTCTGGCCGATCAGCTGGAGGCGTGGTGACTTCAGCAACTCTCACTCCACCCAATGCTGCGTTTCTCCCTAACGGGCATCGACTGGGAAAGGAGGCCTCCTATCCCAGTCAATGCCCGTTAGGGAGAAACACAGCGAGAGTTGCTGACGTCACCACGCCCCCAGCTGATCAGCCAGAGCCGAGGCTGGTTTGTTTGTATACGCTTCCTATGTCCTTGATATTATATCAGATGTCAGTTCTTTTCCTTTGCATGGAATAAAGAGAAACATTTTTAATCAATATTGCACTATGAAGCGCTTTTTCTCCTTCTTACCTATATGTTCCCACAACATTGTGTGAGGCTGGTCCATCCCTGGAATGAGTAAAAGAGACCATGGAAGTTTCCCTTTGGATCCAAAACAGAGGAGTGAACCAGGAGTAACCGCTTTGTATCAACCGCGGACATCTGTGTCTTTGAGCCTGTCTGATCCCTGTAGGGATCCAACAGATCTGGTAAGCGGCCACTTATTTCCTTTGTTCGTGGGAATTTTGTTTGAAGTTATATGCATCCATTCAGTCATCAGACAGAAGCTTTAGACCCTGTTTGAGCCATTGCACTGATGTAACTTCATGAGGACACTTTGCTAGTTTTTATTACATACCCTTTGTTGCACAGCAATAAGGACATTCTGAATGCTTTTCATTATTCATTATTTACTGTGTATATGAATTTTCCACATGCAATTTTTATTGCCCATTTTGGTTGCGCACTTTTTTTCACTTGTACACATAGGGATTTTCCCACCCGTAGTCCATGGCTACCTTTCTCATGAAGATGCGCTGCAGGCGGGCCAGTTTCGGCAGAGTACGGGGGTGTCCAAGTCCCAACAAGACAATAGCATCAGGAGCTCTCTTCAGTACAGGCAGAAGAGCAGGCATGGGGTTAACAATACTGGTGCTTGGCACTTCAACTTCCCATGTTAGCTGTGGGACATCCGCAGGTGGTGCGGAATCCCTAAAGTGTCTCTTGTGTCTACGGGGCTTGGTAGCCCGGGAGTTTTTACCCCGCTGCGACTCGGGAAACTCGGGCTCGAACCATTTATTATCCCCATCATCAGATAATGAGTCTAAGTCCGATGTGTCATACTCCTCAGCAGGCAGGCATGTACACTCTCCAGCAAAGATACTAGCTTTGTCATTCTTGCTCACAGGCAGGCCTCGACCACAGCCGTGGGAGGCCTGAGCGGGGCCCATCTTAGCGATAGCGTGCCACACAGAGACCACATTGGTTAGCGCTGTCTTCGTTACAGCATCCGCTTCCACCACAGTCACACACTCATCATCCGCATTGCTTACCTCCGGTGACACGATTGGGGTAACAGCCGATGGCAGAGTCAATGTAGACGAGACGGTCACGGTCTCTGGATCAGCGATCACAGCAGTTGAAGAGGGTTCTGGCCATGGGGCCTCCTCCTCCGCGGTCACTGTCCCAGTAATCCAATCCACCCTCTACTCCTGAGGAGGTTCAGTCGGTGGCTCCACTTGGAACAAATAACTCTGGCATTTTTTGCACCTGGCAAATGACAAAAGACGGACAGCCAGCTCCGAACAGCAGGGGCAGGACAGTCCGAGTGCCTCCACGCTACCGCTGGAAAATAGGACGAACTTCCCCTGGGTCCGCATTCGAATTCCGGTATCTGTCAGGGGGACTCCAGCAGTAGCAGACATCGTGTTGACCCCTGGCACAGACATCGGGGGTCGAAGCATCATGAATGGCGTTGATGGCACAGACCTTCTCTCGTGGGCGGGCAATCACTCTGTCCTTTGGCCCCAAACTAAGTCTGCGTCTCACGCAGGGGTGGGTGACTGCTCCCACCTAAGATATTTTTCTTTCTTTTCTACACGTGCGCCCAACTTCAATGGTGACTTTAACTCCTTCCTCACCAGGCACAATTTAACACACGACAATTCCTTGAATTAATGGCAGATTAAACTTCTGAATTCGGGTATTTTGAGGTAACAGCCTATCCCGGATGAGCCCCCACGTGTAGCACTACCCCCAGATTAGCTGCTGGTTGTTTTGGGTGGCACATTTACCCCATGGCTCCCCCAAATTCCTAGGGGTGAATGATGCGTATTGCATTTGGTAGAAGTAAAGGAATGTCCGCAACAGGAGCACTTTGCTGTGCTCTTTATTACCCAGCCCGGTAAAAACAATAAACTTGTGGTGAGGAAAGTAAAGTTGAAGAAGAAAGGAGAACAGCAGATTCAGGCATGATGGTAGGGAAACAGTTCTGCTCCCAAGTGTAACACTTTTCTGCGCCACTCCTATGTGAGTGGGTTTAGCGTACCCGGACAAGCCTCTCTCACTGACCTGGCAGCTGGAGTATCACTCGAACATTTGTAGGATAAAGTCCCTGCCACAGACCCTCCTTGGTGAACTTCAGAGAGACACCTCTGCCACAGGCCCTCTCTGATTTGTAGTTACGGAGATAATCCTCCTTAGATGAATTACGCCTGGGTGTCCTTCAACTTGTCGCCCAGGTACCGACTGACAGGTGATCAATCCTTCAGTGTCCGGCTACCTTGATTCCCAGTGGTTTGTCAAGGCTCTTTTGGACCGCCAGCCTCTCAATGGCGCTCCTCAGACGGACTCCCCACTGAACAGTATTACAGCTTGGGATCCTCAAAGGTGGGAACCCAGTCACTGGCTGGGTCCCCGTCGCTGTTCAGATGCTCCGGGCCAACATAGTCCCGGAACCAGAAACACTGTGTGGCACGCACGCCCCGGCCAGGTAGGCCATAACGCCGGGGCGCTGTGATGTGGTCACCCTAAAGGTGGGCGCCACACTCCAAGAAGAAGACCCAGAACCAATGGCGTCTGCCTCATAAATACTTCTCCCCAGCATGCACAGCGGCGCCAAACCCTCCCGATTGGCTGCTGGGAAAGAGCATCCAAACCTTGACTCCACTGTTCCTACCTGCAGCACCCAGGTTGGAAGAACACCCCAGTGCAACAGAATAAGCCCACAGCACAGCCAAGCCGAGACAGAGACCCTGCCTTGCACATAACAATTTGGATCAGATCTCCCTCAAAACTTAACTAGCACTGGTACTATAAAGTACCCAGGCGCTACACTCAGATTTCCCTTCTAATGCCGCGTACACACGACCGTTTTTCATGGCAAGAAAAATGCAATTTTTTAAATTGGTCGTAAAAAACGGTTGTGTGTATGCTCCAGAGCATTTTTCTCAACGCAAAAAATGGCCATTAAAAATTTAGAACCTGCTCTATTTTTTCTTGTCGTTTTTCACGTCATGAAAAACGATCCTGTGTAGGCTTTAACGAGGGGGGGAAGACGCGCATGCTCAGAAGCAAGTTGTACGTGTTGTACGTCACAGTGCTTTCCTCTAGCATTTTTTTTAACGATCGTGTGTATGCAAGGCAGGCTTGAGAGGAATCACGTAGAGAAAAACTTTGTTTTTTTTCAATGACATGAATAACGGTCGTGTGTACATGGCATAAATGTTTTTTTTTTTTGTTTGAATTTCTCACTTCCTGTTCCTCCTCAGTAAGCTTGCCCCCATAATCCGAGCCATTCTGGCTTGGGGTTAGTCAGTGTGCTTGCCCCCCCCCTTTTGGGACTACATCCCTGCCGGGAGACTCACAGCGTTTCTTTATTGCCACTCCTCCATAAAGGCCAGATTTGTGGAGTGCACGACTAATGCCGCGTACTTCGGGTTCTAAAAAATTATGTTTTTAAGGGTCTAGAAAAAACAATGTTTTTTTCAACCCGATCATTAAAACAGCCTTGCCTACACATGATTGTGAAAAAATAAATGCTCTAACAAAGCGCAGTGACGTACAACACGTACGACGGCACTATAAAGGGGAAGTTCCATTCGGATGGCGCCACCCTTTGGGCTGCTTTAGCTGATTTCGTGTTATTAAAAGATGATCCGCGCTTTTCTGTTTGTTACAGCGTTATGAATGTGCTTACTCCATTACGAACGGTAGTTTTACCAGAACGAGCGCTCCCGTCTCATAACTTGCTTCTGAGCGTCGTTAAAGTCCACGCACGACCATTTTTTACAACCTTAAAAACGACAACGTTAAAAACGTTGTTAAAAAATGTTCGAAAAAAAAATTGCCCATTTTTTAGATCGTGAAAAATGCTCTGAAGCCTGTGGGCTTCAGAGCATTTTTCACGATCTAAAAAATGGTCAATTTTTTTTTTTTAACGTTTTTAACGTTGTCGTTTTTAAGGTTGTAAAAAATGATCGTTTTTAATGACATAAAAAAAACTAAATTTTTTAGAACCCGAAAAACGGTCATGTGTACGCGGCATCATAGTTGTCCTGTGGACAGATTCTCCCACCTGAGCTGTGGACCTCTGCAGCCCCTCCAGAGTTACCATGGGCCACTTGGCTGCTTCTCGGAATAATGCCATGTCTTGGTAGGTTTGCAGTTGTGCCATACTCTTTTTCATTTTTTTTATAACCTAACCCTGCTTTAAACTTCTTTACAACTTTATCCCTGACCTGTCTTGTGTGTTCCTTGGCCTTCATGATGCTGTTTGTTAACTAAGGTTTTCTAACAAACCTCTGAGGGCTTCACAGAACAGTTGTAGATTAAATTACACACAGGTGGACTCTATTTGCTAATTAGGTGACTTTTGAAGGCAATTGGTTCCACTAGATTTTAGTTAGAGGTATCAGAGTATGTACAAATGCACGTCACTCTTTTCAGATATTTATTTGTAAAAAAAATTGAAAACAATTTATCAATTTATCATTTTCCTTCCACTTCACAATTATGTGCCACTTTGTGTAGGTCTATCACATAAAATCCCAATAAAATACATTTACGTTTTTGGTTGTAACATGACAAAATGTGGAAAATTTTACATGGTATAAATAGTTTTCCAAGGCACAATAGGTATACTTGATGTATGAAGGCTCATTGCACCAAGCTAAGACATTAACCACTTGCCGACCGCCGCATGTATATGTACGTCCACAGAATGGCACGTACAGGCAGATGGGCGTACATGTACGTCCCTGCCTTTCCGCGGGTCGGGGGTCCGATCGAGACCCCCCCCCCCGCTACATGCGGCGGTCGGATTCCCGCGGGGAGCGATCCGGGACGACGGCGCAGCTATTCGTTTATAGCCGCTCCGTCGCGATCGCTCCCCGGAGCTGAAGAACAGGGAGAGCCGTATGTAAACACGGCTTCCCCGTTCTTCACTGTGGCGGCGCATCGATCGTGTCATCCCTTATATAGGGAGACTCGATCGATGACGTCAGACCTACAGCCACACCCCCCTACAGTTGTAAACACACACTAGGTGCACCCTAACTCCTACAGCTCCACCTGTGGTTAACTCCCAAACTGCAACTGTCATTTTCACAATAAACAATGCAATTTAAATGCATTTTTTGCTGTGAAAATGACAATGGTCCCAAAAATGTGTCAAAATTGGCCGAAGTGCCCGCCATAATGTCGCAGTCACGAAAAAATTTGCTGATCGCCGCCATTAGTAGTAAAAAAAAAATAATTAATAAAAATGCAATAAAACTATCCCCTATTTTGTAAACGCTATAACTTTTGCGCAAAAAAAAACCAATCGATAAACGCTTATTGCGATTTTTTTTACCAAAAATAGGTAGAAGAATACGTATCGGCCTAAACTGAGGACATTTTTTGTTCTATATATATGTTTTTGGGGGATATTTATTATAGCAAAAAGTAAAAAATATTGCATTTTTTTCAAAATTGTCGCTCTATTTTTGTTTATAGCGAAAAAAATAATCAAATACCACCAACAGAAAGCTCTATTTGTGGGGAAAAAAGGACGCCAATTTTGTTTGGGAGCCACGTTGCACGACCGCGCAATTGTCTGTTAAAGCGACGCAGTGCCGAATCGCAAAACCTGGCCTGGGCATTTAGCAACAAAATGGTCCGGGGCTTAAGTGGTTAAGATAAAGATACTTATTTTCAGAAAAGTGACAGTTATTTCCAGCCAATGAGATTTGACAAATGCAGTCACGTGGCTGAAAATAAAGATGCCTATCCTTGCACAAAGCTTTGTGAATTGAGCCTTTTGTCTTTGTCTTGCATTTTTACACATTTGGAAACTCTCTACCTATTACAATAGGCATTTTAAAAATAACGTGAAACAAAGCTGATCCCTGGCCGCACGAGGGGTCAGTGGAAGATTCTCAGAGTGAGTCGTCCTGTAACCATTAAACCGTCTGCGCATAAAGAGCTTCCCGCGGGAATCTGAACCGCCACGCTGGGTATAATTAGTAGTAAGCCCTGGGGACTGTTTACAGATGCATTCGCCAGTGTCATTGTGCCGATGAAAGGCGAGGGACGGTGTGAGGCTGCTGTGTGACCGGGCGGATCAGGTGTCTGTTCCCAGGGCACGGATATTATATGAAATTCCTGTGTCACCTGACCCTCACCCAATTACTTTAAGTGTGCTATCATTGTCTTACGTGTGGGCACAGCACAAGGAGGGGGGTCTGTGACACGTTGGAAAAAGGTTGGGGGGGGGGGATACTCTCTGTACACTGTGATGGGCAAGTGAGTGGAGAGTCCAGGGAGAACCGGTGGCGGTGTGAATTTAGGGTGTGAAAGCGTGGCACGGGTGCCAAGCAGGACTTAAAAATTGCTTTATCCTTTTTAAAGAAACACGTTCACATAAGTATACATTGTTGCATACTCTAAACCCTAAACCAAAAAGGCAACATATTGAAACTTATTAATCATTAGATGTGGTGGCTGCATTTGTTTTCCTTTTTTATGCAATTTTTTTCCTCTGTTTTCCTCTGGTGATACGGCCAGTAACACTTCTCCTGCATTAGAGTGCCTTCACTCTGGATGAGGGAGAAACAGAGACACCTTTGAACAGCAGCCTTGTCAGTCTGCGTAGGAGGGAGTGTTAGATGTATTAGCAGATTTGGATACCCTAAAATAATTTAAGCCAAACCCCAGCTAACATTTCATAAGCAGTTACAGAAACTGTTTTGTTCCTTTTGGGCAGTGCTGGCCTGTCCATTATGGGTGCACGGGCGCCGCCCACCCTATCCATGTATCCGGCCCCCTGATCTACATGCCGGGCACCGGACCATGGATTCCAATTGGGGGGGGGGGGGGGGTTAAGCACGTGATTAGAGTCAGAAGCTCTCAGGCCTTGTACACACGGTCGGACCAAACCGATGTGACTGGTCCGTCGGACCGTTTTCATCGGTTCACCTCTGAAGTGGCCGTACGGCCTGATATGTGTACACACCGTCAGTCCAAAATCCGATCGGGTCAGAACGCGGTGACGTCAAACACGCGACGTGCTGAATAAAACAAAGTTCAATGCTTCCAAGCATGCGTCGACTTGATTCTGAGCATGCGCGGGTTTTGAACCGATGCTTTTCTGTACTAACCATCGGTTTGGTCCGATGGGGCAGCGGTCCATCGGTTCAGTTTTGAAGCATGTTTTAAAATTTTGGACCGAAGGAAAACAGACCGATGGGCTATACACACGGACGGTTTGGTCCGATGAAACTGAACTTCGGTTCATTCTCATCGGTTCGGTCCAACCGTGTGTACGGGGCCTAATAGGCTTCAAAAAAGGGTGAGCTCGGGGCGCAGATCATTGCGCTCCGAGCTCACCCAGTTGTGTGACAATAGCAACTTAAAATTTGCTATTGCCACACTGATCCTCCTCCTGGCCAATCAGGAAGCTGGTCCTGATACCCATCACCCGATTGGCTAAAAGGACAGGCAATCCTATTGGACGCCTAGGAGGAGAAGGGAGGAGACGCACGGCAGAGGACGCCATGATGCAGAGGAGAGGAGACCCAATAGAGGCCGCTGCCTGTTGCCCGTAGGAGTGCTGCCCACTTGCAACCTAGATAGGGTAAGTGTGAAACTGGAGCAGGGGGGTTCACTGCCGGCCGACCGGGGGTGGTTGTTTGCCCCCCCCAAAAAAAAGAACACCAGCCGCCACTGCTTTTGGGATAAAGGTTATATATATATATATATATATATATATATATATATAAAACGGCAACTCCCACAACTTATAACTGGCCTATAACAGCAAGGGCAAATGCATGTCGAACGCCAACTAAGAAAAATTCCCAGCTCAACTCACCAGCCAGCCCACTTCGTAACCACTTCCCTCAAAATCATGTACCTGTACATCATTTTGCTAAAGTGGTTGTACCGGGGTGATACCCTGGTTCCGTTGTTTTAGAGCCAACGGTTGACTTTCTTGTAATAAGCAGCCGCTTGGCTGTTTTGACTGCTATTACAAGCAGCTGGAGGAGATGTCCCTCCCCCTCCTGCCACCTTCTGCTGCTCCGCCCCGGTTTCCTGCCCCATCCGGGAGACCCAATCGACCAGCCAACACATCTGCCAGCTGGCCAGAGTCCTGAACAAAGCCGGAGCGGCTTTGAACGGGTCCCTGATGTAGTAACCGAGAAGCGACGTCACTTATGGTTTACTCGGCCGCCAAGGGCGCCAGTTTTAAAAAATCCAAAATATTCAAAAACGCAGATCTTGGCGTTTTGAATACTTTGAAATGCAGAGGAGGGGTTTGAGGTTCCTCCATAAAGAGTACCTGTCACTGCCTATTACTGTCTCAAGGGATGTTTACAATAAATAAGAGAACATTATTATTTTTATTTTAAAGTGCCCCTTTCCTCGCGCCCACAAATGTAAACAGTGTGCGAATCACGTGAGGTATCGCTGCGATCGTTAGAGTGAGAGCAATAATTCTGGTGCAAAACCTCCTCTGTAACTCTAAACAGTTTGTTAACATTTTTTAAAGCGTTGCCTATGGAGATTTTTAAGTACTGTAGGGCCAGATTCACGTAGAAGTGCGGCGGCGTAACGTATCGTATATACGTTACACCGCCGCAAGTTTTCATCGCAAGTGCCTGATTCACCAAGCACTTGCGTGAAAACGTACACCGGCGGCCTCCGGCGCAAGCCCGCCTAATTCAAAGGGGCGTGTGCCATTTAAATTAGGCGCGCTCCCGCGCCGGCGTACTGCGCATGCTCCGTTTTGAATTTCCCGCCGTGCTTTGCGCGAAGTGACGTCATTTTTTGGAACGGCGACGTGCGTAGCGTACTTTCGTATTCCCGGACGTCTTATGCAAGAAAAAAAAAAATTGAAATTCGACGCGGGAAAGACGGCCATACTTTAACATGGCTCGACTAAAGTTAAGCCATGTTAAAGCAGCCTTAACTTTGCGACGGGAAACTATTACTAGCGACGACGTAACGACCGCGAAAACCGTTGTGGATCGCCGTAAATGCTAATTTGCATACCCGGCGCTGGAATACGACGCAAACTCCACCCAGCGGCGGCCGAGGTATTGCATCCTAAGATCCGACGGTGTAAGACAATTACACATGTCGGATCTAAGGGCTATCTATGCGTAACTGATTCTATGAATCAGTCGCATAGATACTCTGAGAGATACGACGGCGTTTCAGAGATACACCGTCGTATCTCTTCTGTGAATCTGGCCCGTAGATCTTTGCTATTCTACAAGCATGCTCAAATTTTAAAGCGTGACATGTTAGGTATCTATTTACTTGGCGTAACATCATCTTTCACGTTATACAAAAAAATTGTCCCAACTTTACTGCTTTAAAAAAAAATAAAAGATTGAAGTGTATTTTTTTCTAAAAATTGCTTTTGAAAGACCGCTGCTCAAATACAGTGTGACATAAAATATAACAACCACCATTTTGTTCTCTAGGGTCTCTGCTAAAAAAATATATAGAATGTTTTAAGTCAGCAGCTACAAATACTGCAGCTGCTGACTTTTAAAATACGGCGGCTGTTATCCTGCTGCACATCATATGACGTCCAGTCAGGATAGCGCAACCACGACCGGCCATTATTCTGCTATAGGCCGGGTGGTAAGTGGTTAAAGGAGAATTATACAAAAAATTTTTTAATTAAACCTACAAGAGGTTTCTTTTTACAAATAGTGGGCCAGATTCACAGAACAAATACGCCGGAGTATCTACTGATACTCCGGCGTATTTTCAAATTTGCCGCGTCGTATCTTAATTTGTGATTCACAAACAAGATACAACGGCTTTTGGCTAAGATCCGACAGGCTTATGGCTTCGTACGCCTTCGGATCTTAGGCTGCAATACTTCGGCCGCCGCTGGGTGGAGTTTGCGTCGTTTTCCAGCATCGGGTATGCAAATGAGCTTTTACGGCGATCCACGAAGGTACTCGCGTGCGTTACGTCGTCGCAAGTCGTTTTTTCCCGTCGCAAAGTTAAGGCTGCTTTTTCATGCCTTAACTTTACACCAGCCATGTTAAAGTATGGCCGTCGTTCCCGCGCCGAATTAAAAAAAAAAAAATTCGGCGTAAGTACGTTACGCACGTCGCCATTCACAAACACGTCGGGGCGCCGTAATTTTGCGCAAAGCACGTCGGGAAATTTACTACCGAAACAATGCACAGAACGTTCGGCGCGGGCGCGCGCCTAATTTAAATGGTACATGCCCCATTTGAATTAGGCGGGCTTGCGCCAAGCGGCTTTACGTTACACCGCCGCAAGTTTACAGGTAAGTGCTTTGTGAATCAGGCACTTACGCTGAAAACTTGCAGGGGTGTAACGTAAAGACGATACGTTACGTCGCCGCAGTTATTGCTGAATCTGGCCCAGTATTCCTTTATATTGGCTTTTAAAATGTACAAATGCAGCAATTTAGAAATTGGATGAAACGTTTAGCACTGGGAAACACTTTTGAAAGACACTTTTTGGGGCTATGGCCATAGGTGTTACGGACTCTTGAACTTATTTACTTATAGACTTTTACTTTGGACTTTTATGTATCCTGGAAATGTTTATACATTTATATGTTTGTTACTTTTTAGTCCCTTGGGGGATGCTATATACCTGACTTTGAATAAATGGACACTTACCTGTCCAGGGATCCAGCACCGTCCTCACCCAGGTTGATTCTTCACCAGTCTTTGAGTCTCTAGCCCCGCCATGCTAACTGTGGTAAACTGGCGTCCCACTGTGCATGCTTGAGTCACGCTGTGCTTTGTGATGTGTCCCAAGAGGTGGCAGACAGAGGGTCAGGGGTCCTGCAGCCTTATAGGACAATCAGAGTAGAATAAAAACTCCTTCTACAAGCTTTAACCAGACACTGATAGAAGGCACAACAGACTGCTATATACTACTGATATGAAAGATATTCAGCAGTTTATGTTTACTAAAATGATTGCATTTCCATGTTCTGTGTACTGTGGCAGACCAGATATAGTGAATGCAGGGTCCTGCATTTAGTAACACTTTAACCACTTCCGGACCGCCGCATGTACATTTACGTCGGCAGAATGGCACGTACAGGCACATTGGTGTACCTGTACGTCCCTGCCTAGACGTGGGTCGGGGGTCCGATCGGGACCCCCCCCCCCCGGTACCTGCGGAGGTCCCCGTGGCTGTCCGAGCGATCCGGGATGAGGGGGCGGCTGTTTGTTTTTGTCAGCCCCCTCCGGATCGCTCTCAGCCAATCCGCACGCTCCCCCTGCGTGTCACTTCCTCCTCCTGTGTAAACACAGGAGGAGGAAGTGATGTAATCTCTCCTCTCGGCGGTATTTTCAACCGCCGCTGAGGAGAGATCACATCACACAGTAAGTCGCACCAACACTACACTAACACACACTACACACAGGCACATTAAACCCCCCCCCCCCCCGATCACCCCCCTGTCACAGTGTCACTGAATGCAGTGATCATATAGGTACTGATTACTGCATTTAGTGTCAGTGTGACAGGCAGTGTGACAGGCAGTTAGTGTTAGGTCCAGGGTAGCCCCCTATCCCCCCCATATAAAGTTTTAACCCCTTGATCACCGCCCTAGTTAACCCTTTCACTCCCTATTGCCAGTGTCACTAAGCGATCATTTTTCTGATCGCTGTATTAGTGTCGCTGTTCCCGTTAGGTAGCTATTTTTTTTTATTGCGGCTGAATACATTTTGGCCTAAATGTTTCACTAAAATTTAGTTTATTTGATTTTTCTTATAACAAAAAGTAAAAAATTTAGATTTTTTTTTTCAAAAATGTCGCTCTATTTTTGTATATAGCGCAAAAAATAAAAATCGCAGAGGCGATCAAATACCACCAAAAGAAAGCTTTATTTGTGGGAAGAAAAGGACGCAAATTTTGTTTGGGAGCCACGTCGCACGACCGCGCAATTGTCTGTTAAAGCGACGCAGTGCAGAATTGTAAAAACCCCTTGGGTCATTTAGCAGCATATTGGTCCGGTCCTTAAGTGGTTAAAGCGAAGCTCCACCAAAAAGGGGAAGTTCCATTTTAAGCACTCCTCCCCCCTCCTATGCCACATTTGGCATGTCATTTTATTTGGGGGGGGGGAGCAGGTATCTAGTTTTGACAGGTGCCCACTTCTGCTTAGACTGCCTAAGCGATCCGAGCGGAAGTTCTCCTCTTTCCCTCCCTGCAATCTTCTGGGACACGTCCCAGAAGATTGCCGGTCAACCATTCAGAAAGCACATCGCGACTCGCCATAAGCTGTCATAGCCGGGTGCCCACAGTTGTAATGCCAGCGCTGGGGAGAAGAGTGGAAGAGAATCAAGGGTTCGGATAGTCACAACTCTGGATCCTGGGACAGGTGAGTGTGTGTTTATTAGAAGTCAGCAGCTATACTTTATACAGCTGCTAACTTTTAATAAACACAAAAATGACTGGAACTCCGCTTTGTGATGTCTTGTAAAATGTCACCATCATAGCCCATTAGCTGCACTATTCATTTTGGCCAGTTGATGGTGCTGAAAGAGCCCTTTTGATGTAACTGTTGATCAACCTGTGCTTTCCCCGAAGTCAAAAGATTTGTTGCATTTAGAAGAAATGTAATCTAAAGAGAAACACAAAGGCAGCCATTGCTAACTTCTCCTTCTGAATATGCTATTTTCATGGCTGTCACACTGGTCCCCTGGCTTCAAAACTTTGGCGTCACTAACCTAGAACTGTATTTCTTTTTCTTTTTTGTTTTATTTTTTATTTAAAGAAGATGCGTACAGACAGGGAAAACAAAATATCAGGTATATGGCAAGCCACAGTGCCTGCCTAATGGAACAGTATTTCAAAAAGAGAAGTATTGGAATTTAGTTAAGAATTACACTTACCTAGGTGGATGTTGCATCTTTCACAGTTCCTAGCCAGCTCTAACACTGATAACTGAGTGATCAAACACCGCCGATCGCTCGGTTTTCAGAGGTTCTGTCAGTCACCGTCTTTCTGCTTATCCCCCCCCCCCACGTTCACTGGAGCGCTGGACCGTGGACCAGTTTAGGCTCTCAGCATCTCGCTGAGAAGCTAAGCCAGATGCCAGTGCAGGCATGTTGGCAGATCCCAACCATATGGTCGCGATATTTCCTAAATGGGTCACAGGAGTGCAGAACGAACTGCACTCCTGTGATCCATAGAAGAAGTACAGCCAAACAAGCTTTGCCTATACTTCTCCTTCAACCACTTCAGCCCCAGACCATTTTGCTGGTCAATGACCAGGCCACTTTTTGCGATTCGGCACTGCGTCGCTTTAACTGACAATTGCGCTGTCGTGCAACGTGGCTCCCAAACAAAATTGAGGTCCTTTTTTTCCCACAAATAGAGCTTTCTTTTGGTGGTATTTGATCACCTCTGTGGTTTTTATTTTTTGCGCTATAAACAAAAATAGAGCGACAATTTTGAAAAAAAAAAGAATATTTTTGACTTTTTGCTCTGATATATATCACCCAAAAATATATATGTAGCGCCTGTGTACTTTCGTACAGGTGCTATATTTAAATTTAGTGGGGGAATGAGAGAGTTATGTTGCTCTCATTCCTTAATTTGTTAAATTTGGCTTTCGCCAAATCTGGATTGTCCTGTGGGTCAGTCTGTGCCTCAGGGATGCAGTCTCATCTCTGGGCAGCAGGTGGCGCCAGAGGGGGTCCAGGCGGAGCCGCTTCTTCCCAGCAGCCAATTAGAGGAGTTTTCCCTTGCGGGACATGCTGGGGAGGGGTATTTCTGTGGCGGAGGCCGTGGTTTAGGGTTCTTCGCGGGTTCCTGGTTCCAGGTGTGGCACCCACCTTTAGGGTGTGCGCACATCACGGGCCCCACCACTATGGCCTACCGGGCCGGGGTCGCGTGCTACGCGGAGTTCCTGATTCTGGGCTCTCATAGCCCGGAGCAACTGATGATGCCAGGGGACCCCAGTGACTTACTGGGTTCCCAACCCTATTGAGAAGATGCCAAGCTGGGTGCTGTTCGGTGGGGAATCGGTCTGAGGAGAACCCAGAGGCAGGTGATCCAACAGGGCTTGAACGAACCACCGGGGATCTGGGTACCGGACATTGACAGGTCACATTCAAACTGTCAGTCGGTGACCCTAAAGACAAGCTGGGAGGATTTGCTCTATCTTTCAAACTTTCAAGCACTAGGCCTGTGCAGGGATGGACTGGCCATAGGGACTACAGGGAGTTTCCCGGTGGGCCGATGGCTCAGTGGGCTATTTTTTAAAAGAGAGATGCTGCTTGGAGGACTTTTTTTAACGCCCTGGCAACGTTCCAGTGTGAAAGCACTCAGGCTTTCACACTGGGACTGCAGCGGAAGCGTTTTTCAGTCGCTTTACAGGCGCTATTTTTAGCCCAAAAGCGCCTAAAAAACGCCTCAGTGTAAAAAGGGGTCCTACACTCACCCCCTCTCTTTTACACTCACTCTCTTTTTCTTACACTCACCCCCCTCTCTCACCCCCTTTCCCTCAACCCTCCCTCTCTCTCACCCTCTCATGATATACAATAATGGATGTAGGGGCCTTTTGGTGGGCGTGATTTTTCGGGGGGTGGGGGGCAGCATTTTATTGAATTAAAGTGGGCCGGTCTGGATGAAGTCCAGGGCCAAATTTTTGTCCCAGTCCAGCCCTGGGCCTGTGGCAGAGGTCTCATCCTAACATCCCAATTTAATTAGAGCCAAGTCGGTGGCAGAGACTTGTTCCTCCCAGAAACTCTAAGTGGTGCTCTGGCTGCCAGGCCTGTGGGAGAGGTCTGTCCAGGGGGCACTTTACCGACTCCGGCTGGAGTGGCGACGTAGATGAATACAATTGCTAAAGGGCAGGACTGCCCTTACTATCCATAGCCTGATTCTGTGAAGTTGCTCTTCCTTCACCAACCTATCCTGTCTACCTCAAGTTGATATGTTGGTCGTGTTTGACCGGAGAATAAAGCATTGAAAACGTCAAGCAACGATCTGGACATTCAGTTACTGCTCTCAACACCACCATCAACCCTAGACACAGTATAGAGGTAAAACAGAGAAATGAGAGGGGGAAAGGGTAACATACCCAGGGACTTTAAACGGTGTCAATAAAGAGAAAAATATGTCAAGTAGAAAAATACATAATTTATTTGATTTTAACATACATAATTAAAATGGAAGTAGAAACAACCACATTTTGATCCTATGAGGATATGCATGGCTTTAGAAGGAGCCACAATGATAACCTGTACATGGAGTGCCCAACATGTTTCGCCCTGAGCAGGGCTTCATCAGGAGCTTGTACAAGACATACTATAAGGAAAGAAAAATAATCATGTATAAAAAATCAATCAAACATTGAGAGTGGGGTTGTCCCGATACCACTTTTTTAGGACCGAGTACAAGTACCGATACTTTTTTTCAAGTAGTCGCCGATACCGAATACCGATACTTTTTTTAAATGTGTCCCCAAATGCAGCCATGTCCCCCACATATGCAGCCATGTCCCTCTAGCCATGTCCCTCACATATGCAGCCATGTCCCTCTAGCCATGTCCCTCACATATGCAGCCATGTCCTCTAGCCATGTCCCTCACATATGCAGCCATGTCCCTCACATATGCAGCCATGTCCCTCTAGCCATGTCCCTCACATATGCAGCCATGTTCCTCTAGCCATGTCCCTCACATATGCAGCCATGTCCCTCTAGCCATGTCCCTCACATATGGCAGCAATGTCCCTCTAGCCATGTCCCTCACATATGCAGCAATGTCCCTCACATATGCAGCCATGTCCCTCTAGCCATGTCCCTCACATATGCAGCAATGTCCCTCACATATGCAGCCATGTCCCTCTAGCCATGTCCCTCACATATGCAGCCATGTCCCTCACATATGCAGCAATGTCCCTCTAGCCATGTCCCTCACATATGCAGCAATGTCCCTCTAGCCATGTCCCTCGATGCGGCGGCGCGATGCGGCGGCAGCGGCGGGGGGGGGGGAAAGTATTCTATTAGGTATCGGGGGTATTTGCGCGAGTACGAGTACTCCCGCAAATACTCGGTATCGGTCCCGATACCGATACTGGTATCGGTATCTGGACAACCCTAATTGAGAGTGAGACAATAATCATTTGACAAGCTCAATGTACAGTGCACATACTTAGAACAAGTATAATATATTTGAATAAATGTTTTTAGATAAAAAACGAAAAAAAGAAAGGGAAAACAATTTATCACAACAATGTAAGATGCATATACATAAATACATGGAAATACATCACATAATTACTACTGGGCAGACCACTTACCCATAGGGCAAAAAACTTCAATCCAAATGCGTAGTAAAGATAATATTTGAAATTCAATAGAAAGTTGACAAAAGGAATGATAAACATAGATTCCCAAGTATCATACTAAAAACGCACAGGTGTGAACAGGCCTATAGGTGAGTATTGCTGGCTTCACAAGGGGGCAAAAAAGACTGTCAGAATAGGTCAGAGGGGGGTGGGGATGGTACAAATTTAGATAGTGAGACTTTAGCCCCCGTTCACATTGGAGTGTGACAGGTCAAATCGCATGACAAGTCGCACCCTATTGTCGGCAATTGCACTGATCCATTTGTTTGCGACTCCAACCTTGTGGAGCCGCATCAGTTTGAAAAAGTTGTTCCTGCACTACTTTTGGTGATTTCGGCACTGACATGCCCCTGTATAAATCATTAGTAAGACCTCATCTGGAATATGCAGTTCAGTTTTGGGCACCAGTTCTCAAAAAGGACATCGGAGAACTGGAGAAAGTGCAGAGAAGGGCAACCAAACTGATAAGAGGCATGGAGGAGCTCAGCTATGAGGAAAGATCAGAGGAACTAAATCTATTCACTCTTGAGAAGAGGAGAATAAGGGGGATATGATCAACATGTACAAATATATAAGAGGTCCATACAGTGAACTTGGTGTTGAGTTATTCACTTTACGGTCAACACTGAGGACAAGGGGGCACTCTTTACGTCTAGAGGAAAAGAGATTTCACCTCCAAATACGGAAAGGTTTTTCACAGTAAGAGCTGTGAAAATGTGGAACAGACTCCCTCCAGAGGTGGTTCTGGCCAGCTCAGTAGATTGCTTTAAGAAGGGCCTGGATTCTTTCCTAAATGTACAGAATATAACTGAGTACTAAGATTTGTAGGTAAAGTTGATCCAGGGTAAATCAGATTGCCTCTCGGGGGATCAGGAAGGAATTTTTTCCCCTGCTGTAGCAAATTGGATCATGCTCTGCTGGGGTTTTTTGCCTTCCTCTGGATCAACTGTGGGTATGGAGTTGGGTGTATAGGATTGTACTGTGTTTTTTATTTTGTTTTTTTGTTTTTTGTGGTTGAACTGGATGGACTTGTGTCTTTTTTCAACCTGACTAACTATGTAACTATGTAACTATGCAGCTTTGAAATTGTGCGATTTCAGATGAAGTTGCACAATTTCAAAACCGCATTCAATGTGAACGAGGGCTTAATGATGTCATAATAAATACAGAGCTGAATTCTTTTCTATCTACCTATATTTCAACTTTAAAATTCTAATTTGCATATGGTGGACAACTATTGGGTGTGAGCGTATGTGCGTTCCATGTGGGTAATGCCAGGCAAATGATTCATGACTTAGGAGTCTGTTACGCGTTGGACCTTCAGGCGCTGGAGCGCAGGAAAACGCAGACCACGGAGGAAGCGGACACAAACCACATACCGCTAATCCCAGATCTGTCAGTGGTGGATCAGTGTCGTTAGAGGCCAATGGATTAGCCATTACAGTCCTATGATAATGACCTATGATAATGACCTATGATAATGATGAGTCATTGGCACTTTGGCCTTGCAGAACTGGGGTGTATGCTTGAATTTTCTGCAGGGACACTGCATAGAGTTTACTCGTCCTTCCAGCTTCTCTGATTTCCACCCAAAAAAGATTTGGTAGGTTGATTGGCATTCAACTGAGATAACCCAATCATTTATGGTAGAGCAAGAAGACCTAGGCGTGTGCCTAAAGCCTAGCACACATATTGGGGCAGATCCTCAAAGAAATTACGCCGGCGTATCTGTTGATACGCCGCGTAATTTCAAATTTTGCGCGTCGTATCTTTGTTTTGGTATCCACCAAACAAGATACGACGGCATCTGTGTTAGATCCGCCTTAGTACGCCGTCGGATCTAAGATGCAATTTTCCGGCGGCCGCTGGGTGGCGTTCACGTCGTAATCCGCGTCGAGTATGCAAATTAGCTATTTCCGACGATCCACGAACGTACGAGCGGCCGTCGCATTCTTTTACGTCGTTTCCGTTCGGCTTTTTCCAGCGTATAGTTAAAGCTGCTATCTGGTGGCATACTCAATGTTAATTATGGCCGTCGTTCCCGCGTATAATTTTGAAAATTTTACGTCGTTTGCGTAAGTCGTCTGTGAATGGGGCTGGACGCCATTTACGTTCACGTCGAAAACAATGACGTCCTTGCGACGTCATCTGGAGCAATGCACCCTGGGAGTTTTGACGGACGGGGCATGCGCAGTTCGTTCGTCGCGGGGACACGCTTCATTTAAATGAAACACGCCCTCTACTCGCCGCATTTGAATTCCGCGCCCTTACGCCGCGAGAGATTCACCACGCCGCCGTAACTTATGGCGCAAATTCTTTCAGGATTCAACGATTTGCAAAGTAAGTTACAGCGGCGTAGCGTATCTCACATCTGCGCCGGGCGCAGCGTAGGTATGTGGATCTGCCCCATTGAGATTATCAGACGAATGATCATATGTTTTTTTTTTTTTTGGATGCTAATTTCCATATCGAAAACAAATATTATTAAAGTACTAAAATTCTCATACGACAGGAAAAAACATTTGGAAGTGATGTCATGTTATGCAGGGAGGTGACGGGAGGGCCAGGGGAGCTGGGTCAGCACAGAAACTCCTAAAAGAGGAGAGGGCTAGACGTGCAGGGAGGAAGGGGGCTGTACTATTAAAATTGACTCTACCTGGAGTAGTCATATTTTTTTGGAAGTTCTGAGGCACATTGCAAGTGAATAAAAGACATCGCTTGTATATTAAGGCAAAATGTATTAAAATATTTAGCTTGGCTTGCAAAACGCTTTCAAACCAAGTTACTCTCAAACCAAGGTTTTACTGTACTTGGCCTTCCTGTGCATTTACCTGTAAGATTTAAAGTTGGTGACAGGGGGCCAGATTCTCCAATATTCTGTGGCGGCCTCGCGTAAGCTATTTACACTACGCCGCCGCAACTTACTGGAGCAAGTGCCGTATTCCTCAAGCACTTGCTCCGTAGTTTGCGGAGGCGTAGTGTAAAAGGCCCGGCGTATCCCCGCGTATTTCAAAGGGGGCGGCTTATATTTAAATTAAGCGCGCCCCCGTTTCGATCGAACTGCGCATGCGCCGGGCTAAAAATAGCCCAGTGCGCATGCTCCAGTTCTCGGCGGAAAACGTCAATGACGCCGACGTGTGCGTCATTGACGTAAAGTCGTATTCAAGAACGACTTAGGAAAACGATGTACCCGACGGGAAAAGACGACGCGGACCCGAGGCCATACTTAACATGGCATACGTGGGACTGGCGTAAGGTTACCCCTCATATAGCAGGGGTAACCTTACGCTTACGCAAACGACGTAAGCGACGGTTACGCGACGCGATTTCGTTCGTGAATCGGCGTATCAGGCTCATTTGCATAAACAAATGAGACCTGAACGTAAACGCCACCTAGCGGCCGGCGGCGAATTACATTTAAGACCCGACAGTGTAAGTGACTTACACATGTCGGATCTTCAGCGTATCTATGCGAAAATGATTCTAGGAATCACTCGCATAGATACGCGGGTCAAAAAAGAGAGATACGATGGAGTATCCTGAGATACTCGTCTCTTTAACAGCAATAATGCACCTGCAAGCAGTCACACTCTACTCTACTTCACCACAAAAACCCATTATTTTGTCTCAGATTTACAAATAATTAATTCATTAATATTTACAAGACGGAATAAGTGTAAGCCAAACATAACAAGCGAAAACAATTACGATGTTTAATCAAATATAAAAGCGTGAGCTCCATGTGGAAATGGATAGTGTGCTGTAAATATCCAGCTGGGGATGGTATGTGACCAGAGGGCTGAAATATATCCCACAAATAATTGATTTCTTCTGTGTCTCTATATCTGTATGAAAGCGGAGAAGTGAAGACATGAGCTCCTTATCTGCGATCTGTCCCCATGAGCGCAGGCTGTCGATCTGGTGCCCGCGGCGTGATACCTCATATCATTGCGCATAACTGTCCAATTCCTCCAAATGATTCTCTAATCTGATGGGATCCGTTCCCGCCAGCCGAAACAAAGGACATTCTATTTTCCACCACGTTGTTTGTTTGTGCTCCAAGCTAGACTAACCAGAGAAGAAACCTCTGCGTATTCTTAGCAAGGGCACTTTTTGAGCTGTTACTGTAACGTTTACCTGAAAGCAACTGCTTGATGACACTTTTCCAATTTTTAATGGCTTGCTGTTCCATATTTTGTTCATTGCATTTCATTTGCAGATGTGTAAAATGTTCCCTCTAGTGGTCATCTGGGTAGGTGATTAAGATCCCTGCTTAACCACTGCAATACATGGCACTTAAACCCCCTTCCTGCCCAGGCCATTTTTTCAGCTTTCAGCGCTGTCACACTTTGAATGACAATTGCGCAGTCATGCAACACTGTACCCAAATTACATTTTTATGATTTATTTCCCCACAAATAGAGCTTTCTTTTGGTGGTATTTGATCATCTCTGCGATTTTAATTCCCTGGGGCTATAAACAAAAGAAGAGTGACAAGTTTGGAAAAAAAACAATATTTTTTACTTTTTGCTATAATAAATATCCATTAAAAAAGATTAAATAAAAATGTTTTCCTCACTTTAGGCTGATATTATTCTTCTACATATTTTTGGTAAAAAAAATCGCAATAAGTGTATATTGATTGGTTTGCGCAAAAGTTATATGGGCCCGGATTCAGGTAGAATTGCGCATTATTTACGCAAATTTTGCTCCGCTGCCCTGAATTGCGCGGGCACGCCGGCAAAATGCCCGGCGCAAGCGCGGGCAATTTAAATGATCCCGTAGGGGGGCGGGATCATTTAAATTAGGCGCGTTCCCGCGCCGATCGTAGAGCGCATACTCCGTCGGGAAACTTTCCCGACGTGCATTGCGGCAAATGACGTCGCAAGGACGTCATTTGCTTCAAAGTGAACGTGAATGGCGTCCAGCGCCATTCACAAAATCACTTACGCAAACTACGTAAAATTCAAATTTCGCGACGCGGGAATGACGGGTATACGTAACATTGGCTGCCCCTGCTAATAGCAGGGGCAGCCTTACGCAAAAACCACCGTACGGAAACAACGTAAATTGCGTACGCAGGGCTCGCGCAACGTTGTGAATCGGTGTTAGTATGCAATTTGCATACTATACGCTGAGCACAACGGGTACGCCACCTAGCGGCCATCGCAAGAATGCAGCCTTAGATATGCGGGCATAAGAGCCTTATGCCACGCAGATCTTAGGCTGCAGTCGGCGTAACGAGGTTCCTGAATCAGGAGCACTCGTTACGCCGGGGCAAGTAAGCAATTGCGCTGTGTAACCTATGGTTACACAGGCGCAATTGCTTCTTGAATCCACCCCATTGTCTACAAAATAGGGGATGAATTTATGCCATTTTTATGATTTTTTTTTCACTACTAATGGTGACGATGTTGCGATTTTATCATGACTGTGATATTGCGGCGGACATATTGGACACTTTTGATACTATTTTGGGACCATTTACATTTATACAGCGACCAGTGCTATAAAAATGCACTGATTACTGTATAAATGTGACTGGCTGGATAGGGGTGAACACTAGGGGGGGGATCAAGGGGTTAAATGTGTTACCTAGGGAGTGATTCTAACTGTAGGAGGAGGGGACTCACAAAGGGAGGTGTTCAGTGTTCCTCTGTACTGGGAACAGACCATTGGTCTCCTCTCACCTGACAGGACGCGAAACTGTCTGTTTACACACACAGATCCACGGTCCTGCTCTGTTACCGAGCAATCACGGGTGCCCGGCGGACATCGCAGCTGCCAGGCATGCGCATCGGTTCCCAAGTGACTAGAGGGCATAGAAGCCGAGGACATCATATGACGCCCGGCCAGAACAAGAGCCGCACCGACCAGCCGTCATTTGATGGCCGGCGGGTGGCAAGCGGTTAAATGATATCCGGAGCTGTGCTCTGCTTACAGAACTCAGCGAGTAGAAACGAAAAAATTAGTTTTGTCTCGATTCGTGATTTACATAAATTTGTTTAGTTAAATTTGTTTCATTTGTTTTCAATATTCGTTATGTTTATTCGTTTTCAAATTTTTCGAATTTGGATCGTTTTGAAAAGTTTTCAAATCAATTTCAAGTAGTTTGCGAATTCAATTTTTTTTCGAATTAGAACAGTTTTCTAATTCGAAAATGTTTCAAATCGTTTTCTAAGTCGAATAGTTTTCCAATTTCCAAAGAGTATATAGTATAAAATAGAATAGAAAATAATGGAATAAAATAGAAAAAAATAGAATAGAAAAAAAAAGAATATAACAGATAATAAAAGAATATAATATAATAGAGTAAAACAACAGAAAATAGGATAGAAAATAAAAGAACAGAATGGAATATAATGGAATAGAATAGAATAAAAAAAGAATAGAATAAAATAGAAAGATTATAATCATCTTCTGAAATTCGAATAGAATAGAAAGGAATAGAATAAAAAAATAGAATAGAAATCATTTAACCATTTTCCAAAACTCAAATAGAATCCATTCGAATAGAGTAGAATAGAATAGAAAATAACACAATAGTATAGAAAAAAAATAACAGAATAGAATATAACCATCTTCCTAATCTATTCTTTTTTACTGTGTTGTGATAGCAGCAGGAGGGGAGGGCTGGGAAGTGGATGGAGCTGACAGGCAGGGAGAGGGGAGAGGATGGAGCTGACCAGGCAGGGAGAGGGGAGAGGATGGGGGAGAGCAAAGAGAGGAGGGCTACGGATGACGGAGGCATGTAAACTGACCACGGTGTCGGGGCTCAGCAGCCATGATTAACTGTGGGTCAGTTTTCATGGCGGAGTGTATAAAGGGGACCAAATTGCACAGCACAAGCACTGTGCTGTATAACATGCTTTAAAGGGAACAGAATCAATTTATTTTATTTTTTCTGGGTTGTGCTTTAGGTCCACCCCCAAAGGAGTAGGACCTCTACCCTGATCCCCCTGGACGCAAGACTCCTGACAGATACAAAGGGTTTCCATGGTCTGCCTAGCCAGACGGGCCTGGCAGACCCTGTTTTCCTAGGTCAGCCAAAGCCGACCATCGAATACTTGGTCAAGGTCGGTGTCCTGGCCTTACGGACTAGCCTAAAAACTCCTGCCCACAGGATTATTTTGAAAACCTGAATCGATTTGACCTTGCATCTCGATTTTGAATTCAAATCGATTTTTTCCCCAGCCCTGCATCCAATTAATAAAAGGGGCATGCCAGGGACAGCCAAGCAGGGGAGGAAAGGGCCAGATGATGCTGGAGGTCCTCCAGTCAGAAATTGAGATGGGCTGTGCCTGAGAAGCTCACAGTGTGCAGTGAAATCAAAGTCATTTTAGTAGAGGAGAGGAGCCTGTACAACTGTGCAAGCCTGAAGGGAATCCTGGGGCCAGATTCAGAAAGATGCGCGTATCTTTAGGCGGGCGTAGCGCATCTCATATGCGCTATGCCGCCGTAACTTAGTCAGTCGAGTAGTTTATTCAGAAAGAAGTTGCGCCCGAAGTTACGGCGGCGTAGCGTATATGGGCCGGCGTAAGCCCGCCTAATTCAAAGTAGGCTGGTAGGGGGCTGTTGTATGCTAATGAAATCGTGACCCTACGTAAATGACGCACCTAACGAACGGCGCATGCGCGCAGCATGCTCAGTATCATGTCGAATTTTATCCGTAAATTACGCCGGCTCAATGTTAGTCGATGTGAACGTAACCTACGCCCATCCCCATTCACGGACGACTTACGCAAACGACGTAAAATACGACGCTGTTCCGACGTTTCCGACGTCAATACCTAACATGACTTACCCCTGCTTTATGAGGGGTAAAGTTACCCCGGACCAACGCCTTACGTAAACGGCGTATATAGATGCGCCGGACGGAACTACGTTTGTGAATCAGCGTATCTAGGTCATTTGCATATTCAACGCCGAAATCAACGGAAGCGCCACCTAGTGGCCAGCGTAGATATGCACCCCAAGATACGACGGCGTAGGAGACTTACGCCGCTCGTATCTTGGCCAAATCTATGCGTAACTGATACTAAGAATCAGGCGCATAGATACGACGGCGCACATTCGGACTTACGACGGCGTACGTGGAGATACGCCTTCGTAAGTCCTTTGTGAATCCGGGCCCTGGAGTTCAGCTTCTAGTGAAATGTGACATTATTATTATATCACAGGAATTACCTTTAATATGCTCAGCATGGAGGACGCGGCGCACACAAAAATAAAATAGTTTCTGCTCAATTTCGCCGCTCTGATCGCTCGCTGCGATAATGAGAAATGTGCGTGCGTCATCTCTATCCTCTATCAGCCTGTCTGGCCTTTCCTATTTAATACGTATCCCTCCGACTACCATACAGAACAATTGTTGTCATTATCAGGCCTGCCAAATATTTACTGATCCCAAATATTTTATTACGATTCCCCTCCTCCCTCGGCGACGTATCGGAAGATCTGGCTTCTGCATTGCTCGCTATTTATATCTCCTCTCCGCCGTCTTTGGTAACCGCAAATCTCATAACTAAATGAATCCTCTGGATCAAAATACGGTGCTGTGCTGTGCCAGGGATGGAAAATGCACAGTACAGCTCTTAAAGTGGACCTGTCATCAGATGTATATTACATCTTAGGTGCAGCATGTTAAAGCGGAGCTCCACCCAAAAGTGGAAGCCCCGCTTATCTGACTCCTCCTCCCTTCTGGTGTCACATCTGGCACTTTTTGTGGGGGGGAGACCTGTTTTTGGCAGGTAACTGTCACCACTTCCGGGAGACCTCGCCGCAGGAGATTTCCAGGTAAGGCTTCACTGCCAGTTTCCCTTAACCTCCAACCTGGGCCATTCTCTCTGAGCCCAAAGCCCTTCCCACTGATCCCACGACCCCTTACGGTCCTGCAGCGGATCCCTTTCATGTTGTGCAGTCCTTCTGTCTTGGGCCCTGCCATGGTGAAGGAAGGCCAGGGCCCAGTCGCAAGTGGGACTTTTGCAACCCTGGTAGCTCCGCCAGTGGTGTCAGTGTGGACTGTCAATGGTGTCAGTCAGCAGGGCAGTGGACGTGGTCAGTAGGGCAGTGGACTTGGTCAGTAGGGCAGTGGACTTGGTCAGTAGGGCAGTGGACTTGGTCAGTAGGGCAGTGGACTTGGTCAGTAGGGCAGTGGACTTGGTCAGTAGGGCAGTGGACGTGGCCAGTAGGGCAGTAGACGTGGTCAGTAAGGGGCAGTGGATGTTGGTCACTAGGGGCAGTGGACATGGTCAGTAGGGGCAGTGGACATGGTCATAGGGCAGTGACGTGGGTCAGTAGAGCAGTGGACGGTGTCAGTAGGGCAGTGGATGTAGTCAGTAGAGCAGTGGACATGTCAATAGTACAGTGAACGTGGTCGTAGGAAGTGGACGTGGTCAATGGTACAGTGGATGTGTTCAGTAGGGGCAGAGGACGTGGTCAGTAGAGCAGTGGACGTGTCAGTAGAGCAGTGGACGTGGTCAATAGTACATTGGGCGTGGTCGGTAGGGAAGTGGACGTGGTCAATAGTAGAGTGGATGTGTTCAATAGGGCAAGGATGTGGTCAGAAGAGCAGTGGACGTGGTTAATAGATCAGTGGACGTGGTCGTAAGGGAAGTGGACGTGGTCAATAGTACAGTGGATGTGTTCAGTAGGGCAGAGGATGTGGTCAGTAGAGCAGTGGGGTGTGGTTAATAGTACAGTGGATGTGGTCAGTAGGGCAGTGAACGTGGTCAGTAGGGCAGTGAACGTGGTCAGTAGAGCAGTGGACGGTGTCAGTAGGGCAGTGGACGTGTCAATAGTGCATGGATGTGGTCAGTGGGTCAGTGGATGTGGTTAGTAGAGCAGTGGACATTGTCATTAGGGCAGTGAGACGTGTTCAGTATGGGCAGTGGATGGTTCAGCCCCCCCGACTCTGCTCACACAAGTGTAGACTGACAGGGGAGTCAGGAGCTGGGTCACGATCGTGACTCTTGTGCCCCCTATAGCTAGCACCCATGTCTGCCATCACCTGATCCGGTCCGCCAAAAACAGAAAGATGGGAATACGTTTGTCATCCTTCTGTGGATCGGATGACAATCAGATGGAAACAGGCATGAAGTATGTTTCTATCCGACCGCCCCATAGAGACCAGCGGTCTGTGTCCGCTCTGCATAGCGGGGATCAGCCGAGAGATTCCCTGTTGAGGCGTGCGGATCCGCATGGATGGATTCTGCCCCTGAGAGCCTGAGACAGATGCTCCGCCCCCTCAACAGCCCAGTGCTCCAATGAGAGAGGAGTGAGAAGAGCAGAGAGCTGTGACTGACAGTCTCCAGCTCTCTGCTCACAGAGCTCTGAAACCGAGTGATGGGCGATGTTCGATCGCTCGGTTTCTCAGGGTAGAGGTGACGGGCACAGATGCAGCATCAGACCGATGTTGCATCCACCTAGTAAGTATGAAAAAAGAAAAGAAAAAAACCCTTTCTCTTTTAAGTGATTGTAAACTATCCCCTTGTCAAACAACCCATTCAGTTTAAAATAGAAATGAAAGGCCAAAAACATTGGTGTATAGATATAAAAAAATTCTAAATACCTTTTTCCCCTTTCTTATAAGTGATCACATTCCCTCTGTTCCAGCGGGGGGGCCATAAGGGGGCGCATGGACACCCCCCCAATCTCCATGTGTCGCCTTCTAATCTCCATGCCCCGCCCCCTAATCTCCATGCGGAGCACCGGACTCATAGAAACTATTTTCTATGAGTTTTTTTTTTTTCATGAAGCACATGATTAGAGCCTGAGGTTTTAATTGGCTTGAAGAATGTTGGGCTCGGGGGCGCACCCACTTGTGACATCAGCGGATCAATATTCGCTATGGTCTTCCGGCTTCTCCTCTTGGCCAATCAGGACAGGAGGGAGATCTTAAGACCGGATTAGCTGGAAAGAGAAGCCAGGGAAGCCACAACTTGGATGGGTAGGTGCACACCTAGCGGGGGGGGGGGTTTGTTTGCTGCCCCCCAAAAAATGGAGCACACTGATCTTCTCAGTGAATGGCTGTGCAGTGGGGGTGGGGGGCGTTGTCAGGATAAGTCTGATCATTGGAGGAGAGCACACTGAGTTCCCAGCATAGCTAGAGAACTGACCACGTGACACGGTGTGCTCTCCTGCTTAGTGTGGTCAGTTCTCAATAGGAAAGCATAGGGACTGGCAAGAACACCAGGGATTTCACATAAAGGAAGCAATACAGAGAGAACAGGATACTTTCTCATACAAGTACATGTTACAGTAGGCACATACAGGGCCGCCATCAGGGGGGTACAGGCATTACACCAGTAAGGGGCCCGGATGGCAACCCCCTTTAAAAAAAAAAAAAAAAAAAAAAAAATTTTTTTTTTTAGGGGCCAACTTTTTTTTTTAGAGGGTCCCCAGGGGCCCGGAGGCCCCGGATGGCAACCCCCCTTTTTTTATTTATTTTTTATAAAAAAAATATTTTATTTTATATATTTTTATTTTATATTTTAATAAAGGGCCATTTTTTTTTTTTTAGAGGTCCCCATATATATATAATATTATTATTATTATTATTAAAGGGCCCAGAGGTCCCCAGGGCCCCGGGTGGCAACCCCCCTTTTTTTATAAAAAAATTATATATTTTTATATATATATATATATATATATATATATTTTTTTTTTATTTTTTTGTCTTTATATATTTTTTTATAGGGCCCCCGGATGGCAACCCCCCTTTTTTTAATAAAAAAATTATATTTTTTATATATATTTTTTTTTTATATATATATTTTTTTGTCTTTATATATTTTTATATATATATACATATATATATAATATATATATATATAATATATATATATATATATAATATATTATTAAAGGGCTCAGAGGTCCCCAGGGCCCCATGTATATATATATATATTTTTTTTTTTTTATTATTAAAGGGCCCAGAGGTTTCTTTTTTTCATTTTTATTAAAGGGCCCAGAGGTCCCGGATGGCAACCCCCCTCTTTTTTGTAATTTCTTTATATATATATATATATATATACATACACACACACACAAACATTTATATATATTATTAAAGGGCCCCAGATGGCTACCCCCTTTTTTTATACATTTTTTTCTTTATATCTTCTTTTTTGTGTAAAGGGCCCCCCCCGCTTCTCAATCCGCGGCAGCCCCCCCCCCCCCCTTCTCAATTTCAGGCGGCAGCCCCCCCCCCCCCCCCCCGGTTCTCTGCTCCAGGGGGCCCATGCCTGAAGCTGTGTAAGGGGCCCCATAATTCCTGATGGCGGCCCTGGGCACATATCAGGAATATGAAGTGTTGGAGTAAGAAATGCTTTGAATTGTCTCTAACGCCTGAGCTTATTTACAACCACTTTATGCTACAGGTAAGTGGCCTAGATTAAGGTGTACCTGCAGCTACCCAGGATATCCCCTAAACCTGCACAGTTTATGGGGATATCACCTGTCCCCTGCATGTGCCAATGTCATCGGCACATGCGCACTAAAGCAAACTGAAGCAATGGCATCTATGTGCCCTTGCTTCAGTCCGTGTGCCGTTACCGAGCAGCTCCCGCACGCATTCGCGGAAGTGATGTAATTGCGTCTCCGGCTAATCGCAGCGCCCGAGCTGCGATACCCAGGAGTAACCCCTGGGAGAGATGTCGCTGCCAGAGGGGGGACGAGGACCGCTGCGGGGGAATCGATCTAAGGTAAGTAATTCATAGTGAGCTAGTATGCTATGCATGCTAGCTCATTATTCCTTTGTCTTGCCAGTTTTTTGTTTTTTTTTGGGGGGGGGGGGGTTACAAACCACTTTAACAAGTTTAGATTTAATTTTGTATTATTTATTTAATAATTCATAAACAAAATGATAAAATAATTATGATATCTAAACTTCTTTCAATATACTTTACAGTATTTGGTTTTGCATACACGGACAGAGGATAGTGATGGAGTGCTGGATCTCCGCACCACACAGCACACAGCGCACCACTGACAGCAGCGGGCGTTGAGATTCCTACTCCCTCCTGTGATTGGCAGGCGGGTCGTTGCTCCGCCCCTTCCCTGGTGTGTCCTGGGCCGCGTCCGTAATCTGGGTGTAGCAAGATGGCGGCGTCCATGCTGAAACCGGGTTAAGTGTGACCCTGCGGACCCCTGGGCTATGCGGTGTGGCCCCGGGGAGGCTGAGAGCACTACACCAATGAGCCGGCCGTGTCAGGAAAAGGTAAGCGTGCTTTCCACGTGGACCACAACTCCCCAGCATTCTTCTTTCTGCCTCCCGCAGGGGGCACTTACAACTCCCAGTGTGCCTTCTATATGTCTTAATGGGGTCCTCTGTTGGTTGCACTACAAATATCAGCATGAACAGTGTCTCTGACTGGGGTGAGACTAGATAGAATAGCATAAAGGGGTCCGCCAAAACCCACAGGTGAGTTCAGGATATTAGGAGGACCTGTCACCAGATGTATTTTATTTTGTGACGTGCAGCATGCTATGTATAATATGACATTATATCACTTCCAGATATTTATTACCCCCTCACAGAGATTACATACCCCCCCCCCCCGACTATGATATGGTGATATTTATTACCCCTCACAGAGATTACCATACCCCCCCCCCCCCCGACTATGATATGGTGATATTTATTACCCCTCACAGAGATTACATCCCCCCCCCCCCCCGACTATGATATGGTGATATTTATTACCCCCTCACAGAGATTACATCCCCCCCCCCCCCCGACTATGATATGGTGATATTTATTACCCCTCACAGAGATTACATACCCCCCCCGACTATGATATGGTGATATTTATTACCCCCCTCACAGAGATTACATCCCCCCCCCCCCCCCGACTATGATATGGTGATATTTATTACCCCCTCACAGAGATTACATACCCCCCCCCCCACTATGATATGGTGATATTTATTACCCCTCTCACAGAGATTACATACCCCCCCCCCGACTATGATATGGTGATATTTATTACCCCCCCTCACAGAGATTACATACCCCCCCGCCCCCCCGACTATGATATGGTGATATTTATTACCCCCCTCACAGAGATTACATACCCCCCCCCGCCCCCCCCGACTATGATATGGTGATATTTATTACCCTCACAGAGATTACATACCCCCCCCCCCGACTATGATATGGTGATATTTATTACCCCCCCTCACAGGATTACATACCCCCCCCCCCCCCCGACTATGATATGGTGATATTTATTACCCCCATCACAGAGATTACATACCCCCCCCCTACTATGATATGGTGATATTTACCTTACCCCCCCCCTCGCAGAGATTACATACCCCCCCCCCCCCCGACTATGATATGGTGATATTTATTACCCCCCTCACAGAGATTACATACCCCCCCCGACTATGATATGGTGATATTTATTACCCCCCTCACAGAGATTACATACCCCCCCCCCCGACTATGATATGGTGATATTTATTACCCCCCCTCACAGAGATTACATACACCCCCCGACTATGATATGGTGATATTTATTACCCCCTCACAGAGATTACATACCCCCCCCCCCCCCCCCCCCCCGACTATGATATGGTGATATTTATTACCCCCTCACAGAGATTACATACCCCCCCCCCCCCACTATGATATGGTGATATTTATTACCCCCCCCCAAAGATTACATACCCCCCCCCCCCACTATGATATGGTGATATTTATTACCCCTCACAGAGATTACATACCCCCCCCCCACTATGATATGGTGATATTTATTACCCCCTCACAGAGATTACATACCCCCCCCCCCCCCGACTATGATATGGTGATATTTATTACCCCCTCACAGAGATTACATCCTCCCCCCCCCCCCCGACTATGATATGGTGAATATTACCCACCTCGCAGAGATTACATACCCCCCCCCCCCCGACTATGATATGGTGATATTTATTACCCCCTCACAGAGATTACATAACCCCCCCCCCCCCCACTATGATATGGTGATATTTATTACCCCCTCACAGAGATTACATACCCCCCCCCCACCCCACTATGATATGGTGATATTATTACCCCTCACAGAGATTACATACCCCCCCCCTACTATGATATGGTGATATTTATTACCCTCACAGAGATTACATACTCCCCCCCCCCCGACTATGATATGGTGATATTTATTCCCCCCTCACAGAGATTACATTCCCCCCCCCCCCGACTATGATATGGTGATATTTATTACCCCCCTCAGAGATTACATACCCCCCCCCCCGACTATGATATGGTGATATTTATTACCCCCTCACAGAGATTACATACCCCCCCCCCCCCGACTATGATATGGTGATATTTATTACCCCCTCACAGAGATTACATTCCCCCCCCCCCCCCGACTATGATATGGTGATATTTATTACCCCCCACAGAGATTACATACCCCCCCCCCCCCCGACTATGATATGGTGATATTTATTACCCCCTCACAGAGATTACATACCCCCCCGACTATGATATGGTGATATTTATTACCCCCTCACAGAGATTACACCCCCCCCCCCCCCCGACTATGATATGGTGATATTTATTACCCCCCTCACAGAGATTACATACCCCCCCCCCACTATGATATGGTGATATTTATTACCCCTCACAGAGATCACATACCCCCCCCCCCCACTATGATATGGTGATATTTATCCAGGTCACCATCTACTTCCTGCACTGAGATTTCAGCTCATAGATGACACAATCATGTAAATCCTGGTGTCTGTGCAGTTCTTGGCAGTGTTCACAAATGTCTGACACAGATCTGCTCCTTACGTTGTGATTTTACTACAATGTACAGTCTGATCATTGGGGAGAGGAGATTGAGGAAATGCTTCCTCCTGCCTGCAGCAGACTGATGACATCATCTGAGCCTAGGCAAAGCCACTGACTGGCACTTCATGATGGTTTTTTATTGATAGAAGGTGGATCTATTCTGATGAATGATAATGCTACTGTATATGAAATGCCAGGAAACTGTTTAGTAAAGTTGTGTGTGTATTATATGTTCACAGTAACCATTTGTATCCAAACCTACCTGGTAAGTAGCATTGCATATATTTTTTTTTTTTGTTCTTTAATTTTGTCTTCTTTTCCTTTTTGTATTCAGTTCCAGCCCGCAGAGGACAGCGGTTTCCACAGAGACGAACCAGAACAGTAAGATGCCTTTACTGTAACTATGGACCAAACCTAAATGGCTTGTGATGCAGTCTGGTAGTATTCAAAAGTAGAACTATCTTTTTTTTTTTTTTTTTTCTTCTTCACTGGGGACCGTATGAAAATTACAGCTCGTCATGCCTCTTACTAAATACCATTGTCTACTTTCTCAAAAATTCCATATACTGAATACTATCGTGCGGTATTAACCATATACACTTATCAGAATACAACATATACCAGTAATTTGTATTTATTTTTTTGTTGGGTGCATTTTGAAGCATTACAAATACTGAATTAAAAATGTTTAAAGCCTAACGTCATCTAATACACTGGGGTGATATTCTCACCTCTTAGAGCAGTGGTCTCCAAACTGTGGCCCGGGGGGGGGGGGGGGGGGCACGGGTTTCTCCCGTGGATACCTCTGATGGGGGGATGGGGCACGGGTTTCTCCCGTGGATACCTCTGATTGGGGGGGCACGGGTTTCTCCCACTGACACCAACTATGGTGCCACTTAGGGGCCAGATTCAATGTATGTGAATGCATGGAGGGCTGCTTTCACCTGCGAATTAAGATAATAATCTGGACCCCTTTAAATTACACAGCCCCAGTGCCTCTGGATCCCTTTAAATCACACAGCCCCCCCTCCCCCCCCATGTTATGCTTTAAAATTGCGCACACTTGTGGAATAGCGACAAACTACGGAACTTAAAAATCTCCATAGACACCGCTTTAAAAAATTCTACAGGTTACCAGTTTAGAGTTGGAGGAGTTCTTGAGCTAGAATCATTGCTCTCGCTCTTACGAGCGCAGCGATACCTCACATGTGTGGTTTGAACACTGTTTACATTTGGGGGCGTGACTTGCGTATGCGTTTTCTTCTGTGCGCGCTTTATATTTATTTTAATTTTTAAAAAGGGCCGTGTTAAAAAAAAAATATATTGTTCAGTAGCCGCTGAAAGATGTTGATGCTATATGTGTCTCTGTATAAAACTGATCCTAACACAATTTAATTTTAATGCTCTGCTTCAGGTTTATGCTCCACGTACAGAAAGAATGCTTCCGGATCAAGACTGGACCAGCGTGTATCCAACTGCGGCATCTTTCAAGCCTTCAGCTGTGCCCCTTCCTGTGCGGATGGGCAATCCCCTGAGAAGGGGGGCACCCCCAGACAAGTATGGCAATCTGGAGCTTATGAAGGTAAAATGTATTACTTTGCATGTGTCAAGCAGTTGTAAAAAAACAAAAAAACTTTATTGCTGTATCATGAGTTGAATTGCATTATGTGTTCGCTCATGTTAATGTGATAAAAAGCCGGATAGTTTCAGCGGAGCATCTGGTGAAATATGGAAATCGGGGGTTACCTTTGGTGATAATTGCCAGTCAGTACGATAATGGAGGCAATAAAGCTATGCAGATGTTTTTTTTTTTTTTTTTTGCCAAGGATTTACTTGGCCCCAAGACCAGATTCACAATATTGTGACTAAGCATCCCATTAATTTCAGATTTGTGTGTGTGTGTGTGTGGGGGGGGGGGGAGAGTCCCAGTCCCATTTTTTTTTAAATTGTGCCACACCGAGTCGCATTTTGCATGAAAATTTGTGCTGGGTTTGCAGATGCAATGTACGTCTGCTAAAGAGCAGTGCGTTTGCTGCAGGTCAGAAATGCGTGCAACGGTCCTGACCTTCAGTAATGTAAACCTAGTCTAACCCTGGCTGCTTCTCTTTTGGACTGTCTGGTGCAGTGTTTATAAACATTGTTCAGACATGAGACCAAGAGAAGCAAAGTTACGTTGTTGGCTTTTGTATCTGCTTTGTTTCATTCATCTGTAGATCAAGGGCCTTTTCACATGGGTGGTCCAATCAGGTTCGCCTGTCACTTTTTTTAGGCGGACATTATCAGAAGCTCAAGTCCATTTGCACCCACCTACCTCTGGGTCCAGTCAGGCCCGCTACAAAAATGGAAGCGGACTGCATTGTCTTCCATTTGGGTGAACCAGATCAGAGGCAGCCAGCTGTAAATGGACAGCGCAGTCCATTTGCTCGCAGCCGCCCATAAAGGGGTGTGGTCTGGCTTTTATTTTTTTTTATTTTTTTTTCACCAATTTATCTGTGAAGATGTGCTGTTACATTGTTACATAGCTGAACTACTGGCTGAATATTTCTGAGTAACTAAATGTCGCCAAAGCTTTTATTTCACCTCTACCCTAAAAATTCTGCTTTGCGGTAAGCTGTTTTTTTTTTTTTCCTTGATGCTTTTTCAGGTTCCTAACTTCCTGCACCTAACCCCCCTGGCTATTAAGAAGCACTGTGCTGTTCTGAAAGGTAAGTGCTCTGCTTTCTGGTCGGTAGAAACTTCACTACAACTACACTCAAATCTGTATTTCATTATGGAGATTTTCATCTCTTTATTTTACATCAGACATCGGCGGCTGGTGCTCCAAATTTTTGGGGGCACAAACGACTGAAAAATTCAGAAAAAAAACATATGCTGCCTCACTGTGTCAATCAAATGCCGCCACTGTGCACTTACCCTATCTCAGTGGCGGGTCAGGCAGCGGGTGAGGGCGGCGAGCTGTGGGATCTTGTAGCGTGTCAGAACAGTGGCTCCTGTGACCTCCATGCATCTACTCCTGATAGGCGTCTAATCGCAACACCCTTTCCTTTCAGCCAATCGGGTGATGGGTATCAGACCCGTGCTACCTGATTGATTGAGAGGCGGTCAGTGTTAGAAAAGCGAATATTCGTTCGCTTTTCTAACACACCAGGGTGGACTGTGAGCGCAATGCTTTGCACTCGCAGTTCATCTTTTTTAAAGCCTATTCGAGCCTTTGGCTCTAAGCAGGTGCTTCAAAAACGCACTGGAATCGGATGGTATGTGTGTTCACACCCAATGCGATCCAATTCAGCCAATCGCAGAAAGAACGCAGCATGTTTGTAGGTGCAGGGACTGCAAGGGATTTCCCTGCGGGCCAGCAATTTGGAAACGGTGCATGCACCTTTTTTCTACAGGAAACACAGGCACAGTGGCCTATTCAAATCAATGGGCTGCCGTGCCCGAGAAAAATGCGGCCCGCACACCATGCAAAAGGTGTGGAACTGAACTTTATGGAAGAGCTTTTGGCCAATTGTCTAGTTTTACAGTAGCTGAACTACACTATAGATACTATGTCTACCATGATTTTATTGTGCCTTGCTTCAACTTCAATTGTGCCATACGTGGCAGTTACCATTCTTTTGCTTTTACTCAAGAACATCTGCAGGTGGTGCAGTAATGGGAGGTTTTCAAAGCTTTTATTGTGGTGACTGCATGGAGCATCAGAATTTGGTTCATTTTAGGCTTGCCGCTGAGAATCGGCTTATATCCCACATGCATTGGGACCCCTGTAGAGCCAACTTATTCCCTTATAATAGGAGTGTGATCCCCCCCCCTGTATTTTTTACTTTGACAAAACCAATAATTTCTTATACAGCAAGTCCCTTATTTACAAACGCCTTCCATTCCTAGAGCTTGTTCGTAAGTCCAACAAAGATCAGCGCTTGCAGACAAAGGCTGTGAGTGCTGTTCATTGTGTTCTATGTACCCCTATCAGAACACAATAGCACAGTAGGGGAAATCGCAGCACCAACACTGCTTGTGTTAGTATGCTGATCTGTCAAATTTTTTTTTTTTTTTTTTTTTTTCTCGTTCAGCATGCTGAGTTGAATGAAAAAAAAGTTTAGTGCCGTGTACCAGACTTTACCATGATTGGACATGCAAACACATGTTCTGCATCTTGAAAGTTGGCAATAGTTGAACGTTCATATGGTTGGGGGACTCACTGTAATGGTTTGGGTTACATACACTTTACTTACAGTACATCAATACATTTAAAAATGATGTCCTATGGAGGAGCTAAAGAGATGCAAAGACAGCTTGCTCTGAGGCTCTCCTTGTCTTATTGAAACCTTGGTTCTTGGTGAACTCCTCTGGTAGGGAGGAGTTTCTGCTGTGGAGACCTTAATGAGTTTTATAAGACGGGGGTCTACCTTTCAGCACTGCTGAGAAGGGTACTATGGGACTAGAATGCCACTCTGTTGGCTGGATAGGAAGAATGGTATAAAATCATAATCATCTGCCCCCCCTGCTGGATTCCATGAATAATTACTTTAGACGTCTGCTCCAGCAAAAAGCAGGTTTAGTTTTTTTCACAGTGAGGGAGTGGGACATGAGATTCTTGGGAAATCCATTTGCTGGGTTCCTGGAGACCTTGGAACAGGCTGCCATTTAACCCACTCCTTGTTGACTTCACCATCAGCTATACCGCATACAGTCAGTTGTGGGTGCATTAACCCTTTGAAATGTATGTAAACCCCAACAATGAACATATTTTGGTCTGTTTAAACATACCACTTTATTATAGACAATCGCAAGTTTAAAAAAATTCATGTTGCTCATGTCAGCTGACTTCCCTTTTTGTTTTCTGTCTGCTGAATTCTTATCAGTAAAATTGTTCCCAACTTTGAGAACTACAGAACAACTCTTCTCTTTTATATGGAAAAGAGGGACTGTTACTGTAGTCCCATCCTAGGGTGACAACACTGCTCAACCATGGATACATTAAGTGAGTGTTGTCACCCAAGGAGAGGAATTGTGATTCCGGCAGGACCATGAATTAAAAAATTGGGGAAAAAAAGAAAAACCAATGCGGTGCAAGCTGCAATACATTACCAGATTTGTTCCTGGGTTTAGATACATTTTAAACTAGGGATGTGCGGTTTTTTTTTATATATATTATATATATATATATATATATATATATATATATATATATATAAATATAATCTTGTCTGTGCCTGTCCGTTTTTCAGGCAGACCCTCCAGTCTCTTTTAGGGAGTGGCTGGTGTCAGCGGACGTGTTTGACACCTGTCGACATCCGATACAGATCCAGTCCTGTCTGCTAAAAATGGATGGATGGGGATCTCCACTGAGCAGTGGGGACTCCAACGGAACCCACCCGCGTGTAAGGGGCCTTAAGGGTCATAGATTTGTGTAGGTTTTTGATGTAGGGGACAGACTTTTTTTTTTTCTTTAAGAAAACCTATTAATAACATTTTCAATTTTATAATGAAAAATATGAAAGTCCTTTTGATTGAAGCCGATCAGGTTGGCTTCCGATAATGCAGTTTATTTTTGGGTATGGGCAGATATGATGTGTTTGTATATTTTTATAGAGTTCTGCAACTGAGTGGCCAGCTGCACTCTCCGACGATGACCAGTGCAAGCAGCATTTCCCAATAGAGCTAAAGTCTATGGATTATGTGTTCGCTGGGCCGTCAATCCGCAACCCAGAAGCCAGGGTAGTGACCTTGCAGGTGAGTGAAACGGCTTGTTCATTTAGGTTATCAAAGCTGAGAACTGTATCAAAACCACAACAGGACGCTTAATTGCTCTACAGATTTTTAGAGGGCCAGTTCACTCAAAAGTGGTATTTTTGATACAAATGGAATTGGTGGGCGATTCACCCGCAGGCATTTTAAATCTGTTGAAGTGTCTGACAGTTAGATCTCCCTGCCATCATTCTCAACTCTGTTCCAGTCCACCTGGGAGTTTTGGGTGTTTCCTCCCTAGCGGGTGCACAGATCTGGGGGACTCAATGCAGGGATGGTGGGAACCTCTCATAATGGACACAGCAGGTATGCAGACCTGGGAACTCAGAAGTTGAAACCCTGAGATGGAAGAGACAGCAGGTGGTTTCATTCCTCAGCACCTGGCAAAAGCATCAGTGGCAGTTTTTGGCAGAGTGACCTATTATAATGGAGAACGTGTCTGATCTGTAGTATTCCCTTGCAAAATGCACCATATCACAAATCTTGGGTTAAACATATTATTTAGACACTGAGGAATTCTTCATGTGATGGTGCTAAATGTCCAGATACACTCACTACAGCAAGGCAAGTCTTGTAATGTTCTGATCCAGCTCTAATGGTTTATTTTGGCCTTGTCTAGTAAGTTATTCTTTAACGCATGCAGCAGTAACTCAAGCTGTAAGGAAAGCATGCTTGTAAAACACCTTAGTTCTATTCCTAACTAAGCCTAGGTTTCCACTATTGCAACCCCAAAGCCGTGCAGTTTTGATGCGACTAGAAGCAATGCCTGTGTATTCTTGAGGTCTGTGGACCTCAAGTCGCATCAAAGTGGGACCAAAGTACTGCAGAGACTACTTTGAAGTCGCTGTGACTTGAAGTCGCACAGATATGAATGGTACTTATTGGAAATCATGGTCTACGACTAGTGCGAATTGCGAATATAACCACGCCCTATTTTCTCTCTCTTGCTGTCCCCCGAAAGTGGGTTGTGTGATCATTCCAGTTCTTGTGTTTCATTTCCTGATAATGTCATCCTTGGTTACATCGGGAAATGTTTCTAGCCTCATGATTAGATGCCTAGGCTAGCTTGTGACCAGATGGCAGTGACAAATAAGGGGCACGCTCACTCAAAGGCATCCTGGTGGTGGCTCATTTTATACAACACTGGTCAACATTCTGTTTCTCTTTTGCTTGCCCTCTGAGCATTTTGTTTAATACATGCTTTCAGACACTTTATTGAAATTGTGTTTCATAGAACTGTTTATTTCCCACCAAGTTGCATTTTACCAATACACCTCAGTAGTCAACAGATTTGCATCTAATATTTAAAGTATCATTGGCTCTACAATTGCTCTTGCTGTGTGGCAATGCTATTCCAGCGGATACTCCATCTTCAGCATTGTCACTCAGTAAAAGGGGATTACCGCTCCAGGTGGGTATGCTGAACAATCAATAGCTTCTCAGGAGTGCCGGCAATGCACAAGGCAAAACGTAGAGGCTATAAGAATGGACCGCCGCACTTCCAAAAATCTTTTAGGGTCCTTTCACACGTGCGGACCGTTCATCCGTTTTTTCATACGTCCGTTTACAGACTGCAATGCTTTCCAATGGGATAGCGTAAAACGGAACATCTGTTTTTCATCAAAATATGTAATAAAAATAAAGTTCTAACAAAAAAAAAAAAAAACGGATGAAAAACGGATCAACTGATGATAAAAAAACTGATCTAAAAAACGGTCCGCACGTGTGAAAGGACCCTTAGGTTGTCTTTATTATAAAATGGGTGGAAAATGCACTACAAAATACAGCAAAAAAGAGGAGATAACAGCCTACGCGTTTCACACTATAATCAGTGCTTAATCATCATTGTCACTCAGTGTGCTTATTCCCAGTTTTCCCCTGGCACGAAGGGCTGCACTTCCTCTTTTTTCTCCCCATTAATACTCCCCCGTGTGACACTCTTTGCCTTGCCCAAGTGTTATGCAAAGAACACCTTTGTGACATCCCTTTAGATGTGCATGTTTCTCACTGCTGGGTGTTGTAGATATTAATTGTGCTATCTTTTCCAGAAGCAGATCTGATGGTATGTAATCAAGCAACTGATCAGCAGATTGGACACCTGGGGGTTGATTTACTAAAGACAAATAGACTGCACTTTTGTAGTGTAGTTTCACTCTGAAAGTGCAGCTGCTTCTGAGCTTAGTAAATGAGGTAAGGCTTCACTTTACAAAGAACACCCAATCGCACGCAAGTAAAATGCAAAAACAAAATGCATTTTTTCTTGCACATGATTGGCTGATGGAAGTCGGCAAAACTCTTCCTCATTTACTAAGCTCTGGAGCAAATGCACTTGTAAAAGTGCACAGCCTATTTACCTTTTGTAAAACAACCACAGTAAGTCTATACCACCCATTGGCCAGCAAGGAGGCATGCATGTGTAAAGGAATGCCAGGGATGTGTTCTTTCATATATTACTTGGGCTCAGAGCTTTGTCGCGTATTGAAATTTCTCTCCCACCCCACTATCGGACAGTGAGGAGCAGAGGTACATGGGCTTCATTAGATGATCACAAAATAAGCAACAAAAGTGTTTAGTAAAGTTATGTGATTTATGGCCAGTTAAGGTCTTTAATGCTTGTATGAAATAAATCTAATAGATTTTCATACACTGTTTTTTGCTAGACTTGATACAATTTTTTTTTTCTCTTTATAGATAAAGCTCTCTAATTTGAATCTTGATCAACACGCCAGGAAAAAGCTGATTAAACTTGCAGGGTCTCGGTACAATGCAGAAAGGGATACTTTGACAATCCAGACAGACAGGTGACTGAAAGTGTCCTTATTTATGTCTCATTCTCTTATCCAGGTACTGGACATGGTGTCAGTCTGAGGGCAGCAGTATGGTTGTGACTATTTTTTCTTTCTGTTATTCAGGTGTCCTTTAAGGATGCAGAACGAGGATTATGCCATGTACTTGTTGACAGTACTCTACCATGAGTCCTGCGTAAGTGTTTCTTTTAAAGGTTAACTCCATGCAAAATGAAGATTCCCATATTTGATTGCGGCGACTATTGGTAGATCAATGGAGGGGCTCCCATCTCACTTGGAAAGCTGCATCTACATCACTTAGTGCAGGGGTGCCCAACCTTTTGAAGAGCAAGGGCCACTTAAGCAACTTGGTAATCGGTCAAGGGCCACAATGAGCAGAGCGGGTGAATGGCAGCCCACTCGGATCTATAAAACCCACTCTACTCTCAGCACACCAAACTCGCAGATAATAGAAGTCTATGGCTCAGTGCAGGTAACCCACAGGTGCACTTCTCTGCACCTGTGGATCAGTTTGAAAGCAGCCCAGTAACCACTGCAGAACAGATATGCCCATATATACACACTGTGATTTTTAGTAATAAACTTGCCTTTAATAACAGTATTTTATTTCAGAGCAGGAGGTCGCGGGCCACATCAGAGGGCTCCGCGGGCCACTCGTTTGGCACCCCTGGCTTAGTGCCTTCTAGCATTATTCCACCATGTTTTCAGCACTAGGATTCTCAAAGAAAACTGTTGTTTGGTGGTGCTGAAATGCCACAATTCACTGGCAGGGGTGCTGTAGGTGCGGTCAGCAGAACTAAAATCCAAAAACGTTATTTGGTGGGAGGTAGATTTCTTACTTTTTTTTTTTTTTTTCCCCCGCAGCAAGCTACATGCCAAACCTGATCTGCCAAAAAAAAAAAGCTCAAATTTGATTAGTGTACATTGCCTAGTGTTCAGCATACACCCTCACCTCATTCCCAGTAAGGTTTTGGTACAATGATAAAAGTGAGTACACCCCTCAAATTTTTGTAAATATTGTATCTTTTCATGCGATAACACTGAAGAAATTGCACTTTGCTACAATGTAAAGTAGTGAGTGTACAGCTTGTATAACGGTGTACATTTTCTGTCCCCTCAAAGTAACTCGGTACACAGCCATTAATGTCTAAACTGCTGGCAACAAAAGTGAGTACACACCCCTAAGTGAAAATGTCCAAAATGGGCCCAAAGTCTCAATATTTTGTGTGGTCACCATTATTTTCCAGCACTGCCTTAACCCTCTTGGGCATGGAGTTCACCAGAGCATTACAGGTTGCCACTGAAGTCCTCTTCCACTCCTCCATGACGACATCACAGAGCTGGTGAATGTTAGACACCTTGGGCTAGATTCTGAAAGATCAGCGGATCTTTAGATCCGCAAAATCTATCTGTTTTAAGATACGCTGCCGCAAGTTTTAGAGGCAAGTGGGTAATTCACAAACCACTTATCTCCAAACTTGCGGCGGCGGATCGTAAATCCCCCGCGGAATTCAAATTCCGCGGCTAGGGGGAGTGTACTATTTAAATCAGGCGCGTCCCCGTGCCGATTTAAATGAGCATGCGCAGTCCGAGAATTTTCCCGGCGTGCATTGCTCCCACTGACGTCGCTAGGACGTCAGTGGTTTCGACGCTTACGTTAATGACGTCCATCCGTATTACAGAACGATTTACGCAAACTAGGGTTGTACCGATACTAGTATCGGGACCGATTCCGAGTATTTGCGGGAGTACTTGTACTCCCGCAAATACCCCCGATACCGAAATAGAATACTTGCACCTCCCGCCGCCGTTGCGCCGCATCCCCGCTGCCGCCGACTGGGTAATACGGGCGGGGAACATTACAGCTTTCATTTGAATAGCTGTAATGATTCGCCGCCGCGTATAGACACTCCCCCTTGCTCGGGTGAACTGTCCAATGCCGAGCGTCTATGCGCGGCGCGAATCATTACAGCTATTCAAATGAAAGCTGTGATGTTCCCCGCGCGTATTAACCAGTCGGCGGCAGCGGGGATGCGGAGACATGGCTGGATATGGGGGGAGACATGGCTGGATATGGGGGGAGACATGGCTGGATATGGGGGGAGACATGGCTGGATATGGGGGGAGACATGGCTGGATATGGGGGGAGACATGGCTGGATATGGGGGGAGACATGGCTGCATTTGGGGACACATTTAAAAAAAAGGATCGGTGTTCGGTATCGGCGAGTATTTGAAAAAAGTATCGGTACTTGTACGCAGTCCTAAAAAAGTGGTATCGGAAAAACCCTATGGCAAACGACATAAAAAAATTCTAAATCGACGCGGGAACGACGGCTATACTTGACATTGGCTGCGCATCATAGAAGCAGGGGTAAGTATACGCCGGGAAAGCCGCTACGGAAACGTCGTAACAACACTGCGTCAGGTCCGTGTACGTTCGTGAATTGGCGTATCTCGCTAATTTACATATTATTCAGTGTAAATCAGCGGGAACGCCCCCTGCGCCATTTTTAAATTACAAATAAGATTCGACGGTGTAACACAGTTACACCTGTCGGATCTTGGCCATATCTGTGTGTAACTGATTCTATGAATCAGGCGCATAGATACGACCAGTGTAAGTCAGAGATACGACGGCGTATCATGAGATACACCGTCTTATCTCTTTGTGAATCTGGTCCCTTGTGTTCCCCCACCTTCACGTTTTGATGACGTCCCACAGATGCTCAATTGGGTTTAGGCATGCTCGGCCAGTCCATCACTTTACCCTTAGCTTCTTTAGCAAGGCAGTAGTCATCTTGGAGGTGTGTTTGGGGTCGTTATCATGTTGGAATACTGCCCTGCGGCCCAGTCCCTGAAGGGAGGGGATCATGCTCTGCTTCAGTATGTCACACTACATGTTGGCATTCATGGTTTCCTCAACGAACTGTAGCTCCCCAGTGCCAGCAGCACTCATGCAACCCCAGACCATGACACTCCGAGCACGCTTGACTGTAGGCAAGACACGCTTGTCTTTGTACTCCTCACCTGGTTGCCGCCACACACGCTTGACACCATCTGAACCAAATAAGTTTATCTTGGTCTCATCAGACCACAGGACATGGTTCCAGTAATCCATGCCTTTTAGTCTGCTTGTCTTCAGCAAACTGTTTGTGGGCTTTCTTGTGGGCTTTCTTGTGTATCGTCTTTAGAAGAGGCTTCCTTCTGGGATGACAGCCATGCAGACCAATTTGATGCAGTGTGCAGCATATGGTCTTAACACCCTTCAACCTCTGTAGCAATGCTGGCAGTGCTTATACGTCTATTTCACAAAGACAACCTCTGTACATGATGCTCAGCACATGCACTCAACTTCCATGTTCGACCATGGCGAGGCCTGTTCTGAGTGGAATCTGTCCCGTTAAACTGCTGTATGGTCTTGGCCACCGTGCTGTAGCTCAGTTTCAGGGTCTTGGTAATCTTCTTATAGCCTAGGTCATCTTTATGTAGAGCAAAGATTCTTCTTTTTTTTTTTTTTTAACACGCCTGCTCCCCATTCACACCTGAGTCCTTGTAACACTATTGCCGCAGTTTCCCATTGTTTTAAATAGGAAGGAACGGTATACACGCCGCTCCTCTCACCGCTCCAAAGATGCTGCTGACAGGAGATTTTTTTCTCTCCCGCCAGTGCATCGCCTCAGTGTGAAGCCCTCGGGCTTTCACATTGAGAATGCTCCCCAGGAGTTTTTCAGGCGGTATAGCAGTGCTATTTTTAGCGCTGTACCGCCTGAAAAACTCTTCAGTGTGAAAGGGGTCTGAGTGAAATTGTTTACTCTGATTTCACTGCACACTGTGATGTCACTAGGGCTAACATTCATTATGTAATGTAAACCAAAAGTTTTTATTTAGTTTTACTATTTATTCATTTCAACATGTCGATTTGGGGGGGGGGGGGGGGGGGGAGACTAAATATAAGCATTTTAAACTTCAGCTGTAACATGTTTTTATTTTTGCTTCACAAAACCAGTTGCTCTAGTGACCATATGTCAATAAATAGTTATTAAAAAAAAAACCTGTATAGTTCGGTGGGTATACATTTGTTTTATATGAATGGGCTTTCCTGAAGCTGGTCTGCAGTTCGGGAGAATTTCTGAGCTTGGCACCAGTCCGTGGATTTGGCAGAGCCTTTACACGTTGTCTTTGGAGTTGCTGGGATCCAGAATTTGATGTGCGCCATCTGATTCCAGGCCGTCCCCCACACACAAGCCCCGGGCTGCTTTCATTACCTTTC